>NC_056729.1:1161204949-1161471179 GCF_019279795.1 Protopterus annectens | reverse complement strand
ATACCTCCTAATTTTGCCATGATTTTCTTTTCTTTTTTTTTGCTATACAGCCTATTGATGTTGTGATTTCACCATGGATCTTGTTTTTTGAGTTAGTTCTATTCTTCCTGGTATGTACAGCTGCCTCTGCACAGCTATTAACATGCTTGTATAGTGTTTCAGTGAAGAGTTCTGCATAGGCAGAAGCATTCCCAGGTTTCTGGATGACTTGAAATGTTGCCAGATTAGCACTTAGTAGTAGAAAGTTAACCTTTGAATAGTTCTTGAACATTCCAGAGTTAGCTGCAGTTCCAAGATTTATTTTTACTTCAAAGAAGACCATTTTGTGATGTGACCTTATCTGAGAAGACATTACATTAGGGGGTGTGCTGCACTCTCCCATATTAGTGAGGGCCAGACCCAGTATATTTGCATGCCTGTTTGATGTATTGACAATCTGGTCCAGGAATTTCTTTGCCTGCACGTTTACTGTCCTAAATTATTCCCAGTTAATAGTGGGGTAATTAAAGTTACCCATGAATATGATATTGAGTTGGATGGTGAGTGTTTCCATTAAGTTTAAACACATGCTATGGTTTTCCTGGACCATAAAGAGGAAAGTACAGTTGTGTACACCTACCATAAATGTAGATGTTTGAGTGTCTTCACTGTTGCAGTCATGACTGTAGGGTTCTCCCCTGCCGGCAGGCAGCCCTCGGTCGGCCAGAATCCCAAAGTCTGGGTCCGGCGTCGGCTGTTCAACCATGCTCCCTGACGTCAGAGCGCCAGGAGTACAAAGCTGACAGCTGACGCCATCTTCTCCAGTTTTTCTTGCCCCAGATGTCAGGAGTCCCAAAATGATAAAGGTCCCATACCCTTTGCAAATACACCTCAGAAGAATGGTGAAAAAAGGAACCATAAAAAAGTAAAAATAAGAGGGGACAGGAGGGAGGGAAACCCAGACTGCAACAGTGAAGACACTCGAACATCTACATTTATGGTAGGTGTACACAACTGTACTATGTTCATCGTGTTTCACTGTTGCAGTCATGACTGTAGTGTAGAATCCCAAAGCTGAAAGAAAGGGAGGTGGTCATAAAGAAGAAGGGGTGACTAAAAGGCCCTGCAAGACTGCAGAGGCAAAGCCTGCCCTAGACTTAGAGTAGAGAGGTACATTGTAGTGCTTAGAAAAAGTATGCACTGAACTCCAAGTTGCAGCTTCCAAAATGTCTTTGGTAGGAACTCCCCTGAGGAAGGCCCCAGAAGTGGCAGCAGCTCTGGTGGAATGAGTCCGTATACTCCCTGGGATTTGCTTTCCATGGTGTGAATAACAAAATCTGATTCCATGAGCAATCCATTTAGAAATGGTCTGTTTTGAAATGGCTTTACCTTGGGAACTTGAAGCATAAGAAACAAACAATTGTTCTGATTTTCTGATGTCCTTGGTTCTGTCCAGGTAAAAACGTAATTGTCTGTGTACATCCAAGGAATGTAAGATCCTTTCCCCTTTATTTTGAGGAGTGGGGAAAAAAGTTGGCAAGTGGATAGTTTGATTTAAAGCCACTTTGGAAACCACCTTAGGCATGAAGGTAGGATTAGTCCTCAAAGACACCCTGTCTTGATGAAAAATAATATATGGTTCCACAGCCTTAAGAGCTTGTAACTCTGAAACTCTCCTGGCAGAGGTTATGGCTAACAGGATAGCTGTCTTCCAAGATAAAAACTTGATGTCAGAAGAGGCAGCAGGCTCAAAAGGAGGCAAGGTTAGTTTTTCCAAAACATAGTTGAGATCCCAAGCAGGAATGGGAGGAGATCTAGGTCGTCTTAAATTCTTAGCTCCTCTGAGAAACTGTCTCATGAGCTGATGGGAAAAGATTGGAGGGTCTGTATTATAATGAGCCGAAATAGCAGAGGCATGTATCTTAATAGAAGAGAAAGAGAGACCCTTGTGTAAGAGATATGTCAAGTAAAGTAAAATTGAAGAAATGTTCGGAAGAAGAGGATCAGAATCCTGAGCCTGCATCCAGGAACAAAATCTTTTCCATTTTCCTGCATAAGATTTTCTAGTGCTAGGACGTCTGGCTTCTAAAATTACATCCATAACCTGCTTGGGTAGGAAAGAAGAAATCAAAGGCCCTGGATTAACCAGGCCACTAGGCTGAGAGTGCTGACATGAGAGTGTAGAACCTGACCCTGATGTTGGGACAGAAGGTTCGGAGACTGAGGTAAAATCCAAGGGGGCTCCAGACATAGGTTTTTTAGAGTTGGGTACCAAAACTGTCGAGGCCAATTTGGGGCCAGCAAGATTATCATCTTGGGCTTGTCCTGTTTTATCTTTAATAATACCCGTGGAAGAACAGGAAGAGGCAGAAAGGCATATCCCGAGAGGTTCTTCCAACTGAATGATAGGGCATCCACTTTCCAA
Source organism: Protopterus annectens (assembly GCF_019279795.1). Lineage (NCBI taxonomy): Eukaryota > Metazoa > Chordata > Ceratodontiformes > Protopteridae > Protopterus > Protopterus annectens. The sequence goes on along the minus strand of NC_056729.1, from coordinate 1,161,468,775 downwards.
GCTTCTTTGTGGAAAGTCCTGGTGCAAAAATTCTGTAGTTGATGATTGAGATGGGATGCAAAGAGGTCTATATGAGGACATCCCCAGACTGCTGTTATCATCCTGAATATTTTGGTGTCTAGCATCCACTCGTGTGGATCCGAAAGGTTTCTGCTCAGACTGTCTGCCAGGATGTTTTGCTTCCCTGGTAGAAACTGAGCTTGAAGGTCCAGATTGCAAGCTAGAGCTGTGTTCCATAGATCCATGGCTAGTCTGCAAAGGGGGTAGGAATGAGATCCCCCCTGCTTGTTTATGTACCACATAACTGTGGTGTTGTCTGTCCGTATTAGTAGTTGTCCTGGTTGTAGAAGATTCCTGAAAGCCATTAGGGCTTTCTGAACGGCTAACATTTCCTTTAAATTGATATGCAGGTGCTTGTGATACTTTGTCCAAAGGCCCTGCAGACAGTTGCCCCGAAAAGGGGCTCCCCAAGCATAATCTGACGCGTCCGTGGTTAGAGTCTGAGTGGCAGGAGACAGACAGAAGGGTTTCCCTTTGTTTAGAGTACACACCCTGGACCACCAAAGAAATTCCTTTTGAAGGCAAGGCAGGACGGAGATCAATATGTCTAGACCATACACTTTTTAGGCACCACTGTATTTTCCTCATGTGTAGTCTTGCATATGGTACAAGAAGGATGCAGGAAGCCATGTAACCCAGAGCCTGCAGGAATTTCCTTGCAGATAGTTGAGTTAAAGTTGCCAAGGTTTTGAAAGTTGAAGCCAGCTGTAATTGTTTTTCGGATGTCAGAAATGCCATCTGGGTTGTGGTGTTTAGAAGAGCACCCAGAAAAGTTATCTGCTGTGAGGGTGTCAAATTTGACTTTTTTATGTTTACAGAAAATCCCAGGAACTTGAGAAGGTTCTGTACAAATTCTAGATGCTGGAGTAAGACATCCTTGCTGTCTGCCTGAATTAGACAGTCGTCCAGATAAGGGTAAATTTGAATCCCCTTGAGTCTGCAGTAAGCTACTACTAGAGCCAAGCATTTGGTGAAGACCCTGGGCGCAGTAGACAATCCAAAGGGCAGTGCAGAGAATTGAAAGTGCCTCGATCCGGCCTTGAACCTGAGGTATTTTCTGCATTCCTGCCTGATGGGAATGTGTATATATGCCTCCTTTAAATCCAAAGTTACCATCCACGCATCTTTGGATAGCATTGGAAGTAGCTGCTGTAGAGTAATCATCTTGAATTTTGGAATTTCTAGAAAGGTGTTCAAGACTGACAGATCCAGAATGGGTCTCCATGAGTTTTGCTTCCTGGGAACTAGAAAGAGGCTTGAATAAAAACCTTGTCCTATCTCTGAAAGTGGAACCAGTTCTATGGCTTTCATAGCCAAAAGTGCTTCCACCTGGTTTAAGGCCTCTGTCCGTTGATGTTTTGGAAGGTCTGGCCATCCGCTTGGTCTTGGCAGGGTATGAAAATGGAATTTGTAACCTCTTAAAACCACATCCAGAACCCACTTGTCTTGGGTTATATGAGTCCAATTTTGATAAAAAAGAGAGTGTTTTCCTCTGAGGGGGGCTTCCAGGCAAGAAGTTCCTGCAGCCCAACAGAGGGAGTCATTGAGTTCATTTCCTATGAGTTTGTGACCTATCCTCTCCTCCCTTAGGGGTGGAAGCAGTCCACTGTCTTGGTCTATAAGAGGCTTGTGTTTGAGGCCTTCCTCTGGAGCGTCTATATCTACCCCTCTGAGGCCTGTCTGAAGTGGGAAAGGACCAATTTTTAGAAGGCCAATTCCTGCTAAATCTTGGTGGCTGTACTTGTAAGAAATCTTTAACTGTTTGCATGGATTTCGCCTTATCCTCCATCTTTTTAATCACCTCTTCAGCTTTTGATCCAAACAAAACATTATGCTGAACAGGAGCATCCAATAATTTAGCTTTTACTTGTTCTGGCAAATTTTGTTCCTTTAGCCATGCATGCTTTCTAATGACTGTACCAGAGGCAGCAGCCCTACAAGAAGCCTCCAAGGCATCAAATCCACAGTGTAAACCATGCTTTCCAACTTGTTCAGTGGCATGCAATAAGTCATGTAATTCCTTATCATCTGCACAGGCAGAAATGGAAGTAAGCTTTTGTTTTAAAACAGACAAGAGAAATTGCTGGTATTTCAGCATATGAAACTGACAGTTTAAAGCCCTAATGGACAAAGTAGCAGAAGTGTATACTTTTTTGCCCCATCTTTCTAAAGATCTAGAATCCTTTTCAGTGGGAATGGGGTTTTTGGCAGAAGCGGCCTTAACTCCTTTAGGACCCTGAGAAATGGTTTCAGGGTCAGCAGAAGGGTTCTTGTATAAAAACTGGTGGGAATCAGGAACCCTGTAATATCTATCAGGCTTAACAGGAGCAGGAGGAAAAGAGTCAGGGGTTAAGTTAGCCTCCGAAAAGGCATCATCCACAATATCCAAAACAGGAGGAATAGCCAGGGGTCTATGTTGGGGAAGAAGAAGAAAATCCCTTAGTCTTTTCTTAGATTCCGAATAATCTTGTCCTTCCCAGTGGAAATGTTCCCTCATTTCATGCAAAGTTTCCCCAAAAGAGAAATCCTCAGGGGGAGAAGCTGAAGGAATGGATTCCTCAGCATCAGAATCCTCATAAGGAGGGAAAGAATATTCCTGGTCAGAAGAAGAAACTGAAGAAACAGAAGCCTGATCAGAGGAATCATAATAAACATCCTGCCTTGGCCTTTTATCTGGAGGGGGCTGTGAACCCCTAATCATAGTAAGTAAATCCTCCGCCATCTTGAGTAACTGTTTCTGTGACTTGGAAGCCGGTTCAGAAGAGGCCTGTGTTACAGTCTTTGGTTTTGAAAGAGTCTTTGCCTTTGTCTTTGGCTTTGCCTTTATAAGAAGCTGAGTAGGCCTGAAAACCCCTTCGGAAGCCGGTACCTGCACAGCAGCTCCAGACCCATCCGAAGGAGCATTGTCCGAAGGTCCTGCAATTGAAATATTTAAAGGCCTGGTTGGCTCCTCATGAGAGTCCATTTCGGCCATCGGTTCTGAAATGGCCGACGACAGGGGCTGCAAAAGCGCTTCACTGATGATGGCCGAACCTGAAGCTGGCTCCACTTGTGTGCTATCATCAGATTTGGACCTCGGAGGCCTGTCTTTATCCTTGCGACGTTTGTGAACTCCGGTAGCGGGAACCGTATCCGACGACATTTTGTAGTTAAAGCGCCTACCGAAGTAATGAAAAGCAAAATCGTACCTGCGTTTAATTGTACGTTGATTGAATCTAGCACAAAACTGACAACTAGCTACGTCGTGGTCAGGGCCTAAGCAAGGAATATAGTAAGAATGAAAATCCTTATGAGGTATTTGCTTCCCACATGAAATACAATTATTAACTTTTTTTGACATCGGAGTGGAGCAAGAAAAAAGTTTCCCCAACGGGGTACTTAGCTTTGAGTGGAGAATAAAGTCTTCGGACTGAGGTTTATCAGGAAAAAATTGTCAGGAGTCAGCCGACTGGCACTTCGAACTGCTATCACCGCACGGCAAGAAAGACTGGAGAAGATGGCATCGGCTGTTAGCTTTGTACTCCTGGCACTCTGACGTCAGGGAGCATGGTTGAACAGCCGACGCCAGACCCAGACTTTGGGATTCTGGTCGACCGAGGGCTGCCTGCCGGCAGGGGAGAACCCTACAGTCATGACTGCAACAGTGAAACACGATGAACATCCTATAGCTTGCAAGGAAGAGGTATGTGATTTTGTGTGTGATGATTAGAACATGGAGAAGCTCAAGTGCATTGCCCTGTTTGACCAGCCTTGAGGTATATTAATTTTGGATGTATTTTTGATGTAAATTGAAATACCTCCCTCTTTAGCCCCTGTCTGTGTAGTTGCTGGTCTAAATGTATGGAAGGTATTATAGCCTTCCACTGCCGGTGTGCTATCTGTGGCTATAAACCATTGTCTCAGTGACCGCACAGATGTTAGCATTGTGAAAAGAGCATGAAGGATTTGAAGTTTTTTGTTTAGACTTGTAGTACTGAGCATTAACACCTTTAGATCTTATTGATGATCTGGTGATATGCTAGCCAACTCAAGCTAGATAACCAGACACCACCTATCCAGTAGCTTATTGAACTAGGGCTGCTATTATGGAAGACGCACTCTGACATATAGGACATATAGGCCCCTTAGACCATTATCATGGTCCCTTGTGTAGTTTGGAGTAGACCAGTTCTGCAACCCATTTGGCAACATTAGTCAACATGACCAGCTCACCAACAACCAGTTTTTACAATGTTGAGTCACTATCCTTGACATGGTGTGTAGTCTGTGATGAGTGATCTCCTATCTAGAGGATACTGCACATCACAGTAAATGCCTAAAGTGGTTAGTTTTACTATTCTTACCTCAACAGGCACTACCTACAGTATGTGGTGCTACCCATGACTCCAGTTATTTGTTTATGGTGAGTTTGAGTTGACAACACCCAGCATGTTTTGGGAGGTGGGAAGTACTGTACAGAGACCACATGCAAACTCTGAACAGGCATTAACCACTGGTCAGGCACAAGCCTTGTATTTTGTGCATGACAGACAAAACCCTTACCCATTGTGTCAACTATGTTAAAGATTACATTGTTCCTTTATAGTTTATGCTATTTACCATCTGATAATGGAGTGGGGACATTGTATGATCAGGAATAGTATGTGTATTAGAAGATAGCTGCACTGTCTCAAGTTATTTATTCATGGCACGACTTGTATGATCAGGAGTAGCATGTGTATTAGAGCACAGCTGCACTGTCTCAAGTACATTTATTATTTATTGATGGCATGACATAGTATGATCAGGAATAGCATGTGTATTAGAGCATAGCTGCACTGTCTCAAGTACATTTATTATTTATTTATGGCACAACATAGTGGGATCAGGAGTAGCATGTGTATTAGAGCACAGCTGCATGGTCTCAAGTACATTTAATATTTATTTATGGCATGACTTGTATGATCAAGAATAGCATGTGTATTAGAGCACAGCTGCACGGTCTCAAGTACAGTTATTATGTATTTATGTCACAACACAGTATGATCAGGAATAACGTGTATTAGAGCACAGCTGCACTGTCTCAAGCACATTTATTATTTATATATGGCACAACTTGTATGATCAGGAATAGCACGTGTATTAGAGCGTAGCTGCACTGTCTCAAGTACATTTATTATTTATTTATGGCACGACATAGTATGATCAGGAATAGCATGTGTATTAGAGCATAGCTGCATTGTCTCAAGTACAGTTATTTATTTATGGCACGACTTGTATGATCAGGAATAGCATGTGTATTAGAGCACAGCTGCATGGTCTCAAGTACATTTATTATTTATTTACGGCATGACTTGTATGATCAGGAATAGCATGTGTATTAGAGCACAGCTGCACGGTCTCAAGTACATTTATTATTCATTTATGGCACGACTTGTATGATCAGGAATAGCATGTGTATTAGAGCACAGCTGCATGGTCTCAAGTTCATTTATTGTTTATTTATGGCACGACTTATATGATCAGGAATAGCACGTGTATTAGAGCATAGCTGCACGGTCTCAAGTACATTTATTATTTATTTATGGCACGACATAGTATGAACAGGAGTAGCACGTGTACTGGAGCACAGCTGCATGGTCTCAAGTACATTTATTATTTATTTATGGCACGACTTGTATGAACAGGAAAAGCATGTGTATTAGAGCATAGCTGCACTGTCTCAAGTACATTTATTATTTATTTATGGTGCGACTTGTATGATCAAGAATAGCACGTGTATTACAGCACAGCTGCATGGTCTCAAGTACATTTATTATTTATTTATGGCACGACTTGTATGATCAGGAATAGCATGTGTATTAGAGCATAGCTGCACTGTCTCAAGTACAGTTATTATTTATTCATGGCACGAGTTGTATGATCAGGAGTACTATGTGTATTAGAGCACAGCTGCACTGTCTCAAGTACATTTATTATTTATTTATGGCACAACATAGTATGATCAGGAATAGCATGTGTATTAGAGCATAGCTGCATGGTCTCAAGTACATTTATTATTTATTTATGGCATGACATAGTATGATCAGGAATAGCACATGTATTAGAGCATAGCTGCACTGTCTCAAGTACATTTATTATTTATTTATGGCACGACATAGTATGATCAGGAATAGCACGTGTACTAGAGCACAGCTGCATGGTCTCAAGTACATTTATTATTTATTTACGGCACGACTTGTATGATCAGGAATAGCATGTGTATTAGAGCACAGCTGCACGGTCTCAAGTACATTTATTATTCATTTATGGCACGACTTGTATGATCAGGAATAGCATGTGTATTAGAGCACAGCTGCATGGTCTCAAGTTCATTTATTGTTTATTTATGGCACGACTTATATGATCAGGAATAGCACGTGTATTAGAGCAAAGCTGCACGGTCTCAAGTACATTTATTATTTATTTATGGCACGACATAGTATGAACAGGAGTAGCACGTGTACTGGAGCACAGCTGCATGGTCTCAAGTACATTTATTATTTATTTATGGCACGACTTGTATGAACAGGAATAGCATGTGTATTAGAGCATAGCTGCACTGTCTCAAGTACATTTATTATTTATTTATGGTGCGACTTGTATGATCAAGAATAGCACGTGTATTAGAGCATAGCTGCACTGTCTCAAGTACATTTATTATTTATTTATGGCACGACTTGTATGATCAGGAATAGCATGTGTATTAGAGCACAGCTGCACGGTCTCAAGTACATTTATTATTTATTTATGGCACGACTTGTATGATCAGGAATAGCATGTGTATTAGAGCACAGCTGCACGGTCTCAAGTTCATTTATTGTTTATTTATGGCACGACTTATATGATCAGGAATAGCACGTGTATTAGAGCATAGCTGCACGGTCTCAAGTACATTTATTATTTATTTATGGCACGACATAGTATGAACAGGAGTAGCACGTGTACTGGAGCACAGCTGCATGGTCTCAAGTACATTTATTATTTATTTATGGCACGACATAGTATGATCAGGAATGGCATGTGTATTAGAGCACAGCTGCACGGTCTCAAGTACATTTATTATTTATTTATGGCACGACATAGTATGATCAGGAATAGCATGCATATTAGAGCATAGCTGCATGGTCTCAAGTACATTTATTATGTATTTATGGCACGACACAGTATGATCAGGAATAGCATGTGTATTAGATCACAGCTGCACGGTCTAAAGTACATTTATTATTTATTTATGGCACAACATAGTATGTTCAGGAATAGCATATGTATTAGAACACAGCTGCACTGTCTCAAGTACATTTATTATTTATTTATGGCACGACATAGTATGATCAGGAATAGTATGTGTATTAGAGCATAGCTGCACTGTCTCAAGTACATTTAATATTTATTTATGGCACGACTTGTATGATCAGGAGTAGCATGTGTATTAGAGCACAGCTGCACAGTCTTAAGTACATTTATTATTTATTTATGGCACAACATAGTATGTTTCGGAATAGCATGTGTATTAGAACACAGCTGTACTGTCTCAAGTACATTTATTATTTATTTATAGCACGACATAGTATGTTCAGGAATAGCATGTGTATTAGAGCACAGCTCCACAGTCTCAAGTACATTTATTATTTATTTGTGGCACGACTTGTATGATCAGGAATAGCATGTGTATTACAGCACAGCTGCATGGTCTCAAGTACATTTATTATTTATTTATGGCACGACTTGTATGATCAGGAATAGCATGTGTATTAGAGCATAGCTGCAATGTCTCAAGTACAGTTATTATTTATTCATGGCACGAGTTGTATGATCAGGAGTACTATGTGTATTAGAGCACAGCTGTACTGTCTCAAGTACATTTATTATTTATTTATGGCACAACATAGTATGATCAGGAATAGCATGTGTATTAGAGCATAGCTGCATGGTCTCAAGTACATTTATTATTTATTTATGGCATGACATAGTATGATCAGGAATAGCACATGTATTAGAGCATAGCTGCACTGTCTCAAGTACATTTATTATTTATTTATGGCACAACATAGTATGATCAGGAATAGCACGTGTACTAGAGCACAGCTGCATGGTCTCAAGTACATTTATTATTTATTTATGGCACAACTTGTATGATCAGGAATAGAATGTGTATTAGAGCACAGCTGCATGGTCTCAAGTACATTTATTATAATATTTATGGCATGACTTGTATGATCAGGAATAGCATGTGTATTAGAGCACAGCTGCATGGTCTCAAGTACATTTATTATTTATTTATGGCACAACTTGTATGATCAGGAATAGCATGTGTATTAGAGCATAGCTGCACTGTCTCAAGTACAGTTATTATTTATTCATGGCACGAGTTGTATGATCAGGAGTACTATGTGTATTAGAGCACAGCTGCACTGTCTCAAGTACATTTATTATTTATTTATGGCACGACATAGTATGATCAGGAATAGCATGTGTATTAGAGCATAGCTGCATGGTCTCAAGTACATTTATTATTTATTTATGGCATGACATAGTATGATCAGGAATAGCACATGTATTAGAGCATAGCTGCACTGTCTCAAGTACATTTATTATTTATTTATGGCACGACATAGTATGATCAGGAATAGCACGTGTACTAGAGCACAGCTGCATGGTCTCAAGTACATTTATTATTTATTTATGGCACGACTTGTATGATCAGGAATAGCATGTGTATTAGAGCACAGCTGCATGGTCTCAAGTACATTTATTATAATATTTATGGCATGACTTGTATGATCAGGAATAGCATGTGTATTAGAGCACAGCTGCATGGTCTCAAGTACATTTATTATTTATTTATGGCACAACTTGTATGATCAGGAATAACAAGTGTATTAGAGCACAGCTGCACGGTCTCAAGTACATTTATTATTTATTTATGGCACGACTTGTATGATCAGGAATAGCATGTGTATTAGAGCACAGCTGCACGGTCTCAAGTAGATTTATTATTTATTTATGGCACGACTTGTATGATCAGGAATAGCATGTGTATTAGACACAGCTGCACGGTCTTGAGTACATTTATTATTTATTTATGACACGACTTGTATGATCAGGAATAGCATGTGTATTAGAGCACAGCTGCACGGTCTCAAGTACATTTATTATTTATTTATGGCACAACTTGTATGATCAGGAATAACAAGTGTATTAGAGCACAGCTGCACGGTCTCAAGTACATTTATTATTTATTTATGGCACGACTTGTATGATCAAGAATAGCATGTGTATTAGAGCACAGCTGCACAGCCTCAAGTACATTTATTATTTATTTATGGCACGACTTGTATGATCAAGAGTAGCATGTGTATTAGAGCACAGCTGCATGGTCTCAAGTACATTTATTATTTATTTATGGTACAGTATAGTATGTTTCGGAATAGCATGTGTATTATAGCACAGCTGCACTGTCTCAAGTACATTTATTATTTATTTATGGCACGACACAGAATGATCAGGAGTAGCATGTGTATTAGAGCACAGCTGCACGGTCTCAAGTACATTTATTATTTATTTATGGCACGACATAGTATGATCAGGAATAGCATGTGCATTAGAGCATAGCTGCACTGTCTCAAGTACAGTTATTATTTATTCATGGCATGACTTGTATGATCAGGAGTAGCATGTGTATTAGAGCACAGCTGCACTGTCTCAAGTACATTTATTATTTATTTATGGCACGACATAGTATGATCAGGAATAGCATGTGTACTAGAGCACAGCTGCACGGTGTCGAGTACATTTATTATTTATTTATGGCACAACATAGTATGATCAGGAATAGCACATGTATTAGAGCATAGCTGCACTGTCTCAAGTACATTTATTATTTATTTATGGCACTTGTATGATCAGGAATAGCATGTGCATTAGAGCACAGCTGCACTGTCTCAAGTACATTTATTATTTATTTATGACACTTGTATGATCAGGAATAGCATGTGTATTAGAGCACAGCTGCACTGTCTCAAGTACATTTATTATTTATTTATGGCACTTGTATGATCAGGAATAGCATGTGTATTAGAGCACAGCTGCACTGTCTCAAGTACATTTATTATTTATTTATGGCACTTGTATGATCAGGAATAGCATGTGTATTAGAGCACAGCTGCACTGTCTCAAGTACATTTATTATTTATTTATGGAACTTGTATGATCAGGAATAGCATGTGTATTAGAGCACAGCTGCACTGTCTCAAGTACATTTATTATTTATTTATAGCACGACTTGTATGATCAGGAATAGCATGTGTATTAGAGCACAGCTGCACGGTCTCAAGTACATTTATTATTTGTTCATGGCACGACTTGTATGATCAGGAATAGCACGTGTATTAGAGTACAGCTGCACGGTCTCAAGTACATTTATTATTTGTTCATGGCACGACTTGTATGATCAGGAATAGCACGTGTATTAGAGCACAGCTGCATGGTCTCAAGTGCATTTATTATTTATTTATGAAGGGCAAGGTATTAAGAGTATGAGGTAGTGAAGAGGGTAGGATACTAGTTGTGTCACTGGTCTGGGGTTGCCTTCATGTGAGTAATTTGGAAAGGCAACAACAGTTTGAAAAGTGTCATGTAAGACTAAGGATTGTCAGACAAGGAATTAGCCTCTCATCAGGCAATACAGACAGCATGATGACAAAAAACCCACACTGTATCATTCCAGTTACTTGTCTACAGATAACAGTGGAATCAAGCACAAATGCATACAGTTGTAAGGTAGAAAGAGAAATAAAACTGCTTAAGAGCATAACATACAGTACAACCACTAAGTCACCAACATGTAGCATATAGCACGTATAGTAGGAAATGCATGAGAACAGCACAAAATAAAATATGAAATTAAAGGAATGGATGAGTGTGTCATACCTCTCAACTGTCCAGATTTTTGCAGAATGCCCAGATTTTCATCTGATATTTTTGGTCTGTTCCTCATAAAATTTGTGTTTTTCCTCCAAATCAATGAAGATGAAAGTCACTAAATAATGACCTATATTTGAGCTCAGACTTCTTATCCTTCAGAAAATGCATGATAATGCAAACTATGTTAGTCAAGCAGCTTTCTGAGTTTATATGAGCAATGTAGACTACAAAACAAAAGGAACCGAAGACTGTCTACTCATGTTTGAACCCTGTATCACACATATGCATTTTTATAGAGCTATTAGCAGGTAAGAAAACCATCACACTTGGCTATTATTCAGAGATCAATTTGAACATGAAAAAAAAAAAAACAAGACTGTTTCTACTAATGTTTGAAACTTGCATCTTTCACATGCTTTCTACAGAAGCTAGGGCATTTGTGTCATAAAATCATTGCACTTAGCTAGCATTTAGAAATCGGCACAAAATAAAATATGAAATGAAATTAACTAAAAACTCTTGTTTACCAATGTTTTAACTTTGCACTGCTCAAATGCTTTCCTGCAGGGTATTAGCAAGTCAAGTCATAACATTGCTGAAAAGGTAGTTTCTCTGAGGATAAAAAGGACAGTTGAAACTAATGAATGACTCAGTGAGAGCTGTTGTGAATACAACTGCAATTTGAGAAGGAATCTGCCTAACACCTCTAAAGCTTCCTGTAAGCACCCTCCCCCAACCCCTGCAGCCATAGTTGGGACATGCCCAGAAAGCCAGACTGAAAATGTAAACAAAGACTAGAATCAAAACAAAAAAATCCCTGGGATTGTCCCTTTAAAGAATCGGGTCCCCCTATAAACTCTTGGTTTAGCTGATCGATCACTGTAAATGAAAATTCGTGGCCTGGGTTATCTAATATATGTTTGGCCAGAGCGTTGTCGACCTTTCCCTTCCTGATGGCATATAAGTACTCATATACCCATTCCTGTAGTTTCCTATCAGTCTTGCCGATGTAGAAACCTGGACAGACCAAACACTGGGCTAAATATACCACCCGATTGCTGGCACAATTGAATCTTCCTTGTATGAGATACTTCTTGTCCCTGATGGAAAAAGCTGAACTTGCTTTTATGTATCTGCAGTACCTACACATGTTACATTTGAGCATCCCAGATTTGGGGGAGGCACTAGCAACTTTGGACTCCAGGATGTTTTTGATGTTAAGGCCCCTCCTGAAAGTAACCTTAGGGGGCGATAATAGTCCAAATGCTCCTACTGAATTGGTGGTTAATAAGCACCAATTTTTCTTTATAATGGACACAATGTCCATTGCATCCAAGTTGAATGAAATTACAAAAGTACAATTGAAAGTATCAGACTCACTGACGAGGCGAGGTAACCCTAAAGACCCATCCTCCATATTCCCCAAAATGGGGTGGAAGTGGCCATTGGCCATCTTCCCCTGCACTTCCAAACTCAATTCTGTGACAAAATCGACGGGGTACTCTCTGCTAACGAACATGCCAAAGATGAACTTGCACTCCTCGTGAAATTTCTTATCTTCTGATGTCATGCGGGCTGCTCGAACAAATTGGCCTTTCACAATAGCCCTCTTTTGATGCAATGGGTGTTCGCTGTCAAAATGTAAATAAGAATTCGAGAAGGTCGGCTTCTGATGCATGCTGGCCACAAAGTGATTAAGGCTCCTATCTTTCTCTAGTTCCACGTCCAAGAAGGTAATCTTGTCAATGGCAAACTCAGATGTGAATTTCAAAAATTCTGTGGAGCCATTAAAAAATGACACCAAGTTGTTAACATCATCTAGAGTACCATTGAAGATGACAAAAATGTCATCCAAGAATCTAGTGTATAACGCTACTTTCTCTTGGACCAAAGAATTAGATAAAACAAACACCCTCTCCCAGTGGGCCATGACTAAATTGGCCACACTGGCTCCACAGTGTGATCCCATAGGGACCCCAATCAATTGGTGGAACCACTGGTGATTAAATGTAAAAAGGTTGCTGGTAAGAATAACCTCCAATAGTTCGCTGACCATTGTAACTTCTTCTGCAGGAACATGGTGAAAAACCGTTTCCAATTGGATCCACTCAACCACCTCCAAATAGGGGATAGATGACTACAGGTCAACAACGTCAATGGTCAAGAGAATACAATCAGCGTTAAATGGAACAGAACCCACTTTTTCCAAAAATGCCCAAGAATCTCTCGAAATGTATTGGACTCTGTCCACATACTTCTTGAGAATCTCATCCACCACCTTGGTCGCTGCATACGTGATGCTTCCCCTGGCACTGACCAGTTGCCGCATAGGTGGATCATAGATGTTCTTGTGTATCTTGGGGTTCCCAAACAAGACTGGAATTTTAGGTGATACCACAGAAACAAAATTGTATACATCCACATCCATAACGCCATTGATGAACATCTCCTCAAAATATGACCGGATGTGGCACAAACTAAGATTCAATTCATTCTTAGAAACCTCCTGGTAAGTATCAGAAGATAAAATAGCCAACATCCTGTCATTATAGTCATTCATATCCATAGCCACCAATCCCCCTCCCTTATCGGGTTGCATAAATCTAACTGATGCAAACTTGAGTGCCTCTAACAAGGCCCTCTCCTCCTTAGTGATGTTAAAATGAACCTGGCGCCTTGAATTGAGGAGGTGGCGGATGTCAAGATCACACAATTGTTCGAAAATTCTGACAGCTGGGAGTAATGGCGGATTATTAGTACTTGGTATGTGGTAAGGGTTCTTGCATTTTTGGGAATCACCCAACAACAGTAACAGGTTCAACTTTCTCACAAAAAGTTTCAGGTCCAATATAGTCCTCCCAACACCAGCTCTACAGGAGGGTACAAAAGTTAATCCTTTAGCCAAAACATCCACCAAAGATTGGGAAAAAACAAACTGTGAAAAATTGTAAATCTTGAAGTCTTTACCCGTGTTATAGAGTATTTCCAAAGGTTGCGTTGGGGGTACTGAAGGAATAACTAGTCCATGGTCTCTCAGTTCCTCCTGGTTTTGTAAAGGGGGGGCGCATCTGAGTTAAGTAGTGATGCATTCATAGTGAGACAAATGTGTGGTGCAGTTTGTTTTCTGAGGAAGTTGGCGCAGGGCGCCGACGAAAAACTTGTTTTTAAGCTTAATAAAATTTCAATTTGGGTTTTTTCGTTTATTGGCGTTCTTTGTAGATCTCTCCAAAGCCTTTGACACTGTCTCTCACTCCATCCTCCTCTTCAAACTTTCTCAACTCAATCTGTCATCAGCAACTATCTCTTGGCTCAACAACTACTTGACAGACAGCAATCTGTCAAATGGCTCTCTGCTCTAGCTCCTTTTTTCCCAATCAAAATGGGTGTCCCACAAGGCTCAAGTCTACGCCCCCTTCTTTTTAACATATTTACTAATCAACTTCAAACATCCTGTCCTCAGTCATCCCTCATACAGTACACAGACAATACCACAATCATCTCCATTGCTGAAAGCTCCTCTAACTTGCTCACCCTGATGCAAACATCTTTCAACCTCACTGAAACATGGCTTACTAACAAACAACTCATACTTAACCCCAAAAAGACAAAACTTCTCTTCCTCCCAAAATCCCTCTACCATCTGAAATCCTCATTCACCATCTCTTCCCTTAACAATACTATTATACTAGCTGAAACCCACACTAAGCTCCTTGGAGTAACAATAGATAACCAACTTAAATTTTACCTCCGTGTACTTCACTGTATCAAGAAAACCCACCAAAAGCTTGGGCTACTGCATAGAAACAAATCCTAACTCCATAATCTCACTTATGCAAGCATACCTTCTCCATAAACTCTTCTACAGCTCACAAATCTTAACTAATTTACAGTCCTCGCTACTTTCCAAACTTAAAACCACGTACAACAAAGTTGCTAGATTTGCAGCTAATCCCTTCTAAATCATACCACTGTCATGCTCTCTGGACACTCAGCTGGATAGATCTTCCTTACCAACTCTTACTTACTCAACTTCTCATCATCCATTCAATCCTGAATAAGCCCTCCTCCTGCTCTAACATCTCCTCACTTGCCTCCCTCTATAACCCCCTCGATCCCTCAGAAACTCAGACGAATGTCTCTTACAGATTCACAAACCTAAAACATCTATTGGACAGAATCTGGACAGCTACTTTCCCATTCTTCCATGGAACAAGCTTCCCCTGACCCTCAGAAATATTACCCATATCCATGAATTCAAGAAAACTCTCAAAAATTGCCTAAACAGCACCTCAACCTGTCAGTGCAATCATCCCAGTTGAACCCATTCCTTCCTTCTTCATTACCTTCTCCATTCCTCCCTTTCCTTCGTATTCCTCCCTTCCCTCTAATTCTCTTATCAAAATGAACTTCCTTATTATGACAAGACAGTCAACTACTACTCTCCATGCTACCTCACTTCCTAGTTCTGGAACCATGCTACCTGCATACTAATTGCAATTTGTTTTTTATATTAAATATCTACACCGTAGCTTATAAAACAAACTGCTTTGAATTGTACAATTGTCCACTGATGGCAATCCTAATGTGTTTTTGCCATTATTTTATTACCTAATCTTATATTTACTACTTAGTTTAAATGTCTCTATTGCTCTTTTCTCTTACTTGTACTGTTATGGGCACTTGCTTAATTATTTTATTGCATAAATGTTATTGTATTTTACTTTAACCATGCAATTGTTCTTGCTTGGTTGTACTGAGCAGCTTTTCTACCCAGGCCTCCGCTTAAAAAAGACATTAGCTCAGTTGAACTGTTAGAGTCAACCAATGTCAAATAAATAAATAAATAAATTAAAAACTTTAAGAAACAATTTCTTGCATTCAAACTGTTTTGCAACTAATATAAATTGATAAAACAAATGTAAGCTGCTACTTCATTAGCAATGCATAAAACTGTATAACATTTTACTTTATAAAATTTTATAACTGTATATGGAATGTTTATTTTTTTCATATATGTAGACCTAACAATCTTTCATTTTTGAAGTGTGTAATTTAACATTACTTGTACTGTTAATTGCCTCTGACCCAGGTCATGGCTGAAAAGGGTCTTTGATAAGTCCATCCACCCGTTTTCCAAATAGTAAATAAACAAGATATCCCCATTCCCTGATAAAGAGAAAGCTTTCCTGCCTCCTTTACTTTCCACTACCCTTGCTGTTCCCACCTTTCTGAATCCATTCCACAAAGGAATAATTGGTGGCTGACAACTCCGCTCATTTCCCTTCAGTAAATTTTGTTCTCTTTTTGTCCATTACCTCTCTCTTAATATCCATTTACCCTCTGTTTTGTCTGGTCATATACCACCAAACCAGTTTCACTTGAAACTGAACTTGCTCCTTATTCTAAAGATTATCTTAATTTGGTTCTCACATTTGATAAACCTCTATTATTTTAACAAGTATTTTTCATGACATGTGAAACACTGGAAACAGAAGGTCATAACAGTTTTACACTCCATTTTAAGTATAGGATTCACATTTCCTTCCTTGCTTGCTTATTCCTTCATCACCATCCATCACTAATCATTTAGGTCCTTTCTTACCCTTGAGAAATTGCCTGTAGAACATAATAGTACAGAAATCTCCCGTCTCCTTCAGGTCTGTTTCTATTACCAACCCCTCCCCTGTTAAGTCTTGAAATGTTTCTGTTGCATACAAATATTGTAAACATCTTCTGATGAAATTGTAACAACTTATCCCCTGCAGATGTATAGATCTAATCCCTGATTTATTCATACAATCACTGACACCAACCTTATCAAGACAGCAAAGCAGGTCACCTGAGAAATCAATCAATATTTTTATTTCATCTTTATGGTTCACTATTTGAACTTCAAGGACTATAAATGAGCCCCACAAAATTTTAAACATTTTTGATTTTTTAACAATTTTTTGCAGAGGGGCCACTGTCTCAGCACCCCTCCTGGGGGCAACCTCACCCCCAGAACCTCAGCTTCTAAAAATGTTGCCCCAAATGTCACTGCACCTGAAGGAAGGAAAACATTTAGGTTTTATTTATTTGTGAAATTTTAGAACTCACATTTACAATCATTAAGATTACAATAGATTACCAAAATGATACACGGTAATGAAATTAAGAAGATAAAGTTAAGCTATTATATAGCATCAGTTGTGAAATGCTTTAATATGAAATGGATTTTGTGATGGTTAAATCTGCAATGCTCTTAATGTAGCAACAATTAAGCAGTTACACAGTTATTTATCCCATGAAATTTTATGAGTTTTTTACTAGCTTATTTTATTTGGAATTTGACAATTGGGAAAATGCATTGATCCCATCAAACCTATTTCAGACTCATCCCAGGGTTACAGACAATAGCTACATGACATTATATTAAGACTGAATGACAAAACACAATGGGCAGGATTCACAATGGCTTGCACGGAGTCTAAGAGTCGTGTAAGACTCCATGCAGCCATTGCGATCCAGGAACAGCCCAAAATCCCGTGTAAGAGACCAGCTAAAACGACTCTTACACGGGCAGGGCGTGGATATGCTAATCACCTCACTTGCAGCTGAAAGGCATGCAAATGAGTTAGATTAGCGATCCACGAAGCTGAAACCAGCCCGTGTAAGAGTCGTGTTAGGTGCAGAAATGTACTCAGTTGACAACTGAGTACGTTACTGCAAATAACACAATGGAGCCATGACAGCTCCAAATAAAGTGTGCAAATGTTGCAGTCAGCATGCCAATGGCCAAATATGTGGCCATTGGCACGGTAACCCGATGCAAACATGAAATAAAATAATTTTTTTTTCGGCGATCGGCGAGGTTTAAACGCAGCGCAGCCCCGCACAAACGGGCTGCGCTATATAAGACAGAAAAATAAAGGTTTGAAACCCACAAATGTGGGTTTTATGTAATGCATGGATTTGCAATGCAGGGACTAGCAGACCAAAAACAACATGGCCACCGTCTAGTGGTTGCTAAGGGGGGAAGCTGAGTGTAAGACATGTAACTAAGCATTAGTAGGCAATCCTATGTAAATGAGTGGTAGGATAGTGAATCACATTGTCACATAGCAAATGAGCACATTCCGTGTAGTGTAAGAGTTAGATAAGGGGGAGTAACAGAGTAGGAGATAGGTGACATCACAGGGGGGAATCAAGCTCATAGGAGCAAAGTGGTATGTGAAAGATATCAATCACACAGCATAAAAAGAGGAGTGTCAACAGATAAGCATGGGAAAGTCAAGAAATGGAAGGTGTACACTGTGGCCAACACCAAAGTTTCTTGCTGTACGTGCATGCGCGCGTGTGCGCGCTGGGAGGCGCAAGTAAGACAGAGTGCGCGCGTATAAGACAGAGTAAGCATGTAGGAGCCTGTTTAAAGATCTATAAACCTGTTTGCGCTGGTGTGCATGCGTTTTAACCCGAATAAGCAGATTCTAGTCCGTGTAAGCATGTGTGTGCATGTGGTAGCCACTGTGAGCGTGTTTTCGCTGGTATGCGCACTGCTCCACCCTGAGGAAACAGAGAGGAAAAAGGAAGCAGAAGAAATAATAGGAAACTAGCAGGGAATACTGGTAGAGCTAGCAGGTGAAAACAATTAGAAGCAGGCAATTACACAGGCAGAATACTAGCCCAGCCCAGCACTTAAAACACTGCAAACAGCATTGCAGTATGTTTCTCTCAAGAGACACTGCAAAACAGGAGTAAGCTAGTAGAAGTGAAAACTGAAAAAGCTGCACTCAGACCAAAAATGCTAGGGGCTGCCATAGCTGTTATAAGGAGACATAGGAGACTTGCTGAGGGTGGTGACAATACAAATGCTGCCGGACAACCCACAGTGGGGAGACGGAGAAGAGTGTACAGGCCTAGGGTCACTTACCAGGGGTTACATGAGCTGGAGATAGTGGAGCGCTATAGAGTGGACAGAGACCTCCTGCAGCAAATTGTTGAGCTGTGCAGGCCACGCCTCACACACAGAACCAACAGAGGGGAACCCATCCCAGTGGAAACCAAGGTATGTGTTTGCCTAAGAATACTAGCAACAGGTACCTTCCAGAGACCAACTGGTGATATGATGGGGATATTACAGGCATCAGCCTCCAGGGTACTGCACCAGTTCCTGGATGCCATGTCAGCACATGTCGGTGAGCATGTATATTTCCCCAATGTCCGTGATGTGTTGGCCAGCAATATGCGTCTCTTCCAGTAAATAGCAGAATACCCTGAGGTAGTGGGTGCAATAGACTGCACGCACATATGCATCAAAGCACCAGCCGGTGAGCGGGGTAGGGCCTACATTAACCGCAAGGGCTTCCCCTCCATCAACTGCCAGGTCGTGTGTGATGCCCAGGGCATAATAATGAATGTGTGTGCTGGCTGCCCTGGGAGCTACCATGATTCCCATATCTGGCATTTGACGCAGCTGTACCAGACATTTGCCAATGGGGACATTCCACATGGTCACCTTGTGGGGGATGCAGGATATGCACTGGAGCCATGGCTGATGACACCCATCAGAAATGCACACACACCTGAACAGGAACGCCATAATGAGGCACACGCACAAACACGTAATGTAATAGACCATGTGTTTGGGCTGCTCAAGTCATGTTTCCGGTGCCTGGACACATCTGGTGGAGCCTTGCAGTACTCACCAACTACATGTACCCAAATTGTCATGGTATGTGCTATGCTACATAATATGATTATGCGAAAACAGCTGCAGCAGGACCAGCATAGGGCCGGGACAAACAGCCCTCCACCATTGCCAAGGCCATCACAGGCAGAGCATGACTCAGAGGAGGAACAACCTGAGCCTGCCTCAGTAGGCAGAAGGAGGCGTGCCCAGTATGCCCTGGCCTTGGCAAAGAGGCAACGCATAGCACATACACTGGCTCAGTAGGAACCCTGGGAATGATACCCCTCTCTGACTCAATCATATAGTAACAGGGATGCCTAACATGACACAACCTGCTCTCAAACATGTACAGGAAGTTTAGTATGTGCATCCGACAGAGGCAGCCCTGCAGCACCACCTGAGGCATGATTGACATGTGTTAAGCAATGTAACACCATCTAGTATATGCAAACATGAAGACCCTGCCTAACATCTCACCCTCATCAAGCATGATGCCACACTATGAAGACAACAAGATCAAGTACAATAATTGGCTGAGGTATTGCTGTTAGCAAGGGGGAACACATGGCTGACAGCCTGGGCTGACATGCCGAGCAAGACATGATGCCCCACCTGCTAGGGATGACATGCACCCAGCACACCTAGCTGTGTGGATACTGGCAAAGGCTGTTGTCACCCCCACTGTGCCTTCAATAGGTAAGTCCAGAAACACAAACCCACCACCATAGGTAGCACAAGGGATAATAACCTGGACGTAATGCTACCCAATGCCAGAAGTCTAGCCTGCAAGGTGCATGCAGACCAAACCCACCACAGCATGGAGAATGGTAATATGTGTTCTGCAACAGAAACCTGGGTCAAGGCCCAGAAGAGCACCCTAATACTACCAGGTTATGCCTCATACCATGCTCTACAGCTCCAAAACATGGAACACACGACAATAGGAGTGTGGCTACCAGTAATTATCAAGGATAACCACACCCCCAGGTTGGTACCACAGCAAGAAGTAGCATGGACTATCCACGGGCAAGTAACACTGGCTCAAACTGTGTACCTGTTTGAAGCCTGCTACAGACCACACTCACAAACCCAGGTACCCCAGCCAGCCTTCCTGAAGACACTGCAGAGTATGAATGTCTCAACAAATACCAAACAAGGCACACACAAAGTATGACATAGGTGGCAATCCATTATGTATGGAAGAAGTAATCAGGGACTTAAGGACACAAGTGGACGGTAACCTGTCATGTGACACTCACATTGCCAAGGTGGCCAGGAAGACCTGCTATATTGCCCACCTTAATATGAAAGGATGAACAGGTAGAGCAAGAGAGGTCACTGTGCCCCCATACTCTTCCCTTATCAGGCCCATACGTGACAACAATGCCCCAGTTCGGATGTACCTTACCTTACACCTGCAGCAGTTAGAAAGACCCCAAATGTACCTCACCAACATGATAAAGGGTCCAAACATTGGACATCTGCAGCCTGGCTGAAGAAACCACAGCCCAATTCAGAAGCAGACTGCCCAGTCAGAGGTGATGTATGCCTGATGTACAAGGCCATGTCCAATCCAGAATGAATGGACATGCTCCACTGCAGAAACCCCAAATCCAGCAGAGACACCACAGTGAGATATCTGAACCTCCACACATAGATAAATAGGATGTGCTGGAGGGACAGATCCATAACCCAGAGGCTCCAGACACTCTGGAACAGAATCCCAGTCCATGATAGGCTGAGCTCCACACTCAAACTCAACAAGAGAAATCTGGTGAAGTGCATGGGAGATAGTAGGTGTACCCTGGGGGCCATCCCTGTGTCACATCTAGTACAGTAAACCCTACATGGGCATAATATGCACATTGCAAGGGGTGTCGAAACCCACACACAGTCTGTCCGTGCTCAAACAAGGCCAGGGCAGATAGCCTAGTATGAACCTATGAACCTATGATGATACAAATTGTGCAGGACACAAAGGATTATCACACAGCTGTCCTACCCGATGGTAGGAAGCATGGTGATAATCCACAGATATGCTCTGCAGCACTCTAATATCACAAACAATACACCAAACCCACACACATTGCCAACATCCTACCGAACAGATTCCTTGCAAACTCCCCACCAGCACCTAACTGCCAAATATCTATCCCAGGAGAGTGCTGGCCCCCTGACATTGCAGATGCTGAGGTAACAGCCAGCATCCACAAAGTACAGCACACGGCATCAATAGTACCAGATGGTGTCCTGGGTTGTGTCCAACAAGTACTGTAAGAAGAATGGAACAGCAAATAGCAGTACTGCGCACTATCAGTCCTACCACAGGATATGTACCCAAAGAGCAGTGTACAGCAACAGTGGTCCCTCACCACAAAGGGGGTGTCTGAATGGATACTGCAAACTATCACCCCTCAACCCCGACTATCTAGGTTGGCAAAGTAATGGAGAGGATGATCATGGATCCCATGAATAATGAGATTGGGTACCTACAGACATTGGACCCTACCCAGTGTGGCTGTCATAGGGCAGATCCTGCCCTTTACACATGTCTGACTCATGTGAAATGTGCACCAAGGCCATTGATGTGGGGAATGTGGATCACACAGCCTATCTGGACCTTGCTAAACCCTTCCATACAATACCCTAGTTGGCGGTACAGATAAGCTCACCAGCCTAACTATAAACCCCTATGCAAGTAGATGGGTTGCAAACCAGCTCAAGGACAGAACTGACCTGGTCAGACATGCTGCAGCCATGGCAGACTGCAAACCAGGTACAACTGGCATCCCACAAGGCATGGTCCTGGGACCTCTCTTGTATGCTATATATGTCACATAGGTACAGGCCAACATGGAAGGACTCTATCTGAACAGGTTCGCAGAGGACTGCAAACTGCCCACCATATCGGACCCTCCAGCTGACACAAGCAACCTACAAAAGGCACACATAGAAACAGACAAGTGGTGCCACAGCCATGTCAACAAGCTAAACGCAGAATAGTGTATAGTCAACCCCTGTGGAAACACAGTACATGGCCAGAAATTACAACATAGGTGTTAACCCAGTAAGTCCATCAGGAGCAATAAGAGACCTGGGGACACAAGGTGATAGATATCCTATATGTGACAACCATGTGTCTGTAGTGGTTACAGAAACATACCATATACCCACCTAATCATGAAGGTAAGCACAGCTTGGTTAGGGTAGGTCAATGTGCCTCTCCAGTCATCCATCAGCAGCCTCACAATTGTGTACAATGGCCCTTCAGGTATGTAACATAGCAGACACCTGCAGCAACTGGAAAGACCCCACAAATACCCCACCAGGAGGATTGCAGAGCTATAACAGATGTCATGTGTCCCTGATTAAAGAAACTGCAGCTCCACACAGTGCCATACCACCTGGCTGGAGGTGAACTGTGCCTGATGTATAGAGCCATGACCAACCTGGTATCAATGGACATTTGGCACCATGTAAACTCTGAATGCTGGTGACCTATGCAGCTGACATGCCTGAACCCCAGCACAGACATAAACAGGACATGCTGTACTGATTGGTCCATAACCCAGAAGCTCACTCCACTCACGACTAAACTCCCACTACAGGTTATCCAGGGAGTCCCTCATTGACTGTCATCCAGGGGAATCATGATGACTGGATGGGAGATGGTAGGTGTACCCTGGATATCACCTGTATGTCACGGGTAGACAGAGGCACAGCACACTAACCGTGACATATGTCATGGCAAACACCAGTAAATGTGTGTTGAAGGACAAACACTCTCTGACTAGCATTACAAATGGACTAGGGCACATGGCCATTGTTTGTCACTGTTCACACAAGTTGTGGAATACATTAACAATGTCGGACAATCATGTACTATGCTGTCCATATCTGAACAAAATGCTACATGGTCATATCTGCACAACTGGCCCTCAACCAGTCTGGTGTACTCACTATAAATATTACAAGCAGTGATAGGACTGAAACCGATTATACTGTCCACCACAGTGAAAGTACTGCACCAGTACACTATACGACAATACAACTGTTTGATCAGCAGGAAAGGATGATGACAACTGTATGCAAACTATCCCATGGCGACCCTGCAGGCACAGCATAATGCCTGTTAGGGTCAGACACAAAGCAGTTGGGCAGTAAGAACACAACCTGATGTCCAACACTCAACTGTACATGTGATATATAGATGGCGTCCACACACAAACACAAATGTGGTGGTCCACAGATCCCAACATAAGGAAAGGTCACACTGGGCATGCTCGCACACTTAGATAAATGAGACGTGTCAGTCAAGAAGCCATACAAACTGCGAACTGGGCATGCTCACACACTTAGGCCATGTCACAGTTCAGCAGTTGCACACACATATCTGGCATTTGTATGTGTTAACACAGGAACCTCCCACAATACAGACATCTGCCCAGTGCACACAGTGAAGTTACAACAGAGAACAGTGAAGTTACAACAGAGACATAAGTAAAGTACTGGATCCCAGTCATATGCAAACATCTTCCACAGTACACAAGTTGTTTATAGAGATAGGGAAGGCTATGGCAATAAAGACCCACAAACAGTATATGAGCAACAGATACTTGCATCTGACAGGTAAACATATGGCCGTAGAGTGCAATACTAGACTGTTGTCCCTAGGGAATACAGAAGGCTATCCACAGTGTATTTGGCATCTGCCTCCACAGTACAGTAGGCCACTGTGCCTGTGCAAAGTTAATGCATAGATATGCTCTCCCCTGTACTGATGGATTGTAACAGATGTACATACCTCTACATCCATAATGATGTCAGCACACTATACATATGTCAGGAGCAGAAATTATACCCAGTTATGTGAATAGCACGCTCTGCTACTGCATCTTTCCCAAATGTCATAACATAGTTAGGTAGTGGTTTGAATCCTGCAAGTGCATAGTGTGTGTGTGAATGTGTGTGGGGAAGTAGTGTGTGCAATTCCATGTGTAAGAGAAATGTCCCTTTTGGCAACTATTACTACATAACACATGCTGCATATTCCACTGTCTAAACACTGATGATGTCAGCACCCTATAAGTACAGCAGGAGAAAGCTATCCTCTCAGTAATGCAAATAGCACACTCTGCTACTGCGTCTTTCACAAGTGTCATAACATAGTTAGGTAGGGGTTTGAATCCTGCAAGTGCACAATGTGTATGTTTGTGTGTGGGGGTAGTGTGTGCAATTCCATGTGTAAGAGAAATGTCTCTTTTGGCAACTATTACTACACAACACATGCTGCATATTCCATTGTCTAAACACTGATGATGTCAGCACCCTATAAGTACAGCAGGAGAAAGCAATCCTCCCAGTAATGCAAATAGCACGCTCTGCTACTGCATCTCTCACAAGTGATCTAACATAGTTAGGTAGGGGTTTGTATCCTATAAACGCCATGTGTATTTTTGTCACACAGTTTGTCCATGTGTGTGGGGTGTTGTTCCCAATATTGCACGGCATACATTATATCAGTAATGTCAATGCACACATGATGTATGTGTGTGCCACCTACACATATGTACCTGTGAACTGCAATAGTTCCCATGTCCGAAGCCTGCCTCATGTGAATACATGGAATATGCATCAGACAACTGTATGACTGTGGTGTTCTGTGCAGGGGCTGCATGTGGTATGTGACTAGACAGTGTGGGTTGTAGATGGTGTCATCCCACCAGCGAGGGATACATGACTGGTCTGGAGCATATAGTCCACATGTTGGTGATGAGCAGGTGCAGCATGTTGTCACCTGTTGTGGGAGTGGTAACAAGTTGTTCCATAGCAATGCAGGGAATGAATGCTAAGAACCCTTCAGATAGGGTCTTGGAGCTAGAGTAATGCTCACACTCTATGGTTGGGTAGTCGCAGTCCAACCATATAATGGTGTTTGTAGAGACCGTCATATTCCCAGTGTTGTCAGGAAGGCCAAGTGGGTTTCCTGGGTATGGGAGTGTGGTGTGTGCCAGGCTATGAACCTGAAGGCAGTCTAACCCACTGTTAGTTGCACATGGATAGGCTCTGATGCTTTGTGCAGTGCCACCAACCTGGGTGTGTGTATATCTGAGGTGCCTTTGGATACATCCCCCCTGTTCTGGTTTGGAGCATGTGTAGGGGACGACAAGCATGGTATCAGGAATGACCTGGCAGTGATGGTGTGCACCTGGGAGCCTTGTACCAGGAGTCTGTTACTGCACGGATATTGCTGTACCCCATGCTAAGGACAGTTTCCACTGCATGCATCTTGAGCTGCTGTTGAGTAGCATTTCTATTAGTGTTCTATCCCGTGTGATACCTGTGTAGGTGGCTATGTAATGTCAGCCTTGCATACAAAGGCACTATGTGTGTAGCAACAGCCTCTGCCAATATACAACGGCCCATGGGTGACAGGTGCAAGCTGTCCCAAGCATAGCAATGTGGCTTGTCCAGCATGTAATCCCACACTGACAGGCATTGGATCCCCTTTGAATGTCACTGAAACATACATTAATTGCAGAAACTGATCATCCTGTCTACATATTGTGGCAGCATTCTTGGTGAGGGTAAGATGCTACTCAAGGCCAGGGTCATACCAGCCTGTGCCACAAGCTCAGAGAGCTCCTCTATGTCCCCTAACATGTAGTCCAGGGAGGTGCGTCAGAGGTCATACACACTGGCACAGACAATGACTGAGTCATAATTCTACATGCCTTGGAGTGACCGGTATGCTTGTGTTATGTGGTGGATCATAGTGCCCGACGGGCAGCTCAGTGTGACTGTCACCTTGTTCAGCCTGGTGGGCAGGACCTCAGTGTACCTGATGATAGAGGTACCTCATACAACTGTAGCAGGTGTGTTGTCTAGCCGTATGGCCTGTGACTGTTTGGCACACAGTCTTTGTGAGCTATGTGTTGCACGTGCTCTGCTCTGGCTTAACGTTTACTTGTGTGTCTGCTTTGCAGGTGTCAGCTGCTCAGGCAGGATGCTATTCTGAGAGTCCAATAATGTACCTGTGTGTTTCTGTGTTTGGATTGCGGTCATGGCAGGTCTATGGGAGACTGGTACTGTATTCACTGTAGTATCCCACTCCACCTGACAGGGAATGCCAGTGCTGAGTTAGGAGAGCTTAGCTCCCAATTTGGCTATGTGGTTGCATCTCTCACATGTGTTGTAAGTGTATGGGAAGGGGAGAGGGTTGTCTGTGTACATGAGGCAGCTGTAACATTGCCACATGACTCACAGATTCACCAACTGGACCTGAGAGTAGATCGACAGGTGACCTTTGCACATGCTACCATAGCATTGTGAATCCCATACTAAGTAACGACACATAGGGCCAATGGGGAACAAGGTACTCAAGGTGACTATGTGAGGGTGTAGTGCTTCTGATTTGTTAGTGCTGGCATATATGAATGCTGTCTTGAGCAAATGTGAGGTAAGTCATATGCAATGTGTTACAGGCAAGCTACATGCAAACAGGACAAACAGTGACGTTCTGTCAAGTGAGACATGGACATCAGTACAGTAAGCAATACAGATGTCACTAGGGATCCACAGAGGCACTGTACATCTGCTCTGCAGGTGGAATCAGTGTTTCAGGAACATAACAAGCAAACATGCATACAAACAAAGCTACAGTCAGCAGGCCTGTATGTAGACTATGCTACAACAAACAAGGTGTACGACGTCCAGTAGGTAAAAGTGCATATATGCAGGCACTATAAGCCTGTACCCAGACATTCACAGGTAAGACGGGCTGGGTCCAGCCACACCCCCCACAAGTGTGGAGACCACGTACCTTCGTAATGTTGAATAACTGGCCTGATACCCAAGTGCTCATACCTGTAATAATACACATGTCAAATAACAGACACTGAGCCCTCATTCAGCAGTTCCAGACTTAGTATGATGTATGCTACCTGTCCTGGCACCACAGTATCCTTGACATGTATGGACACTCTCCCTCCTGTCATAGTTAGTTCTGTGTTTTGGTGCTGTCATGCATGGTATGAGGTGTGACCTTGTAGTGCTAGTGTGCTCTTGTGAGCCTTGAACCTGTTGTGCTGTACTGCACAGATATCAACATCCTCAAACATCCACATTGCAGAGTAATGTGTGGACAGCATGCAACTCGCAGTTGACATGACCATCATTGAGTATCAATATGTACATTGTTGTATCCCCTGTGCTACCTATGTAGGTGGCCATCCCTTGACAGCCTCACCACCAGTATGCAAAGATGTGCAGACAGTACACTGTGGTAATTACTATGGGTGTACAAAACAATACAATGACATTCATACTGTAACTGCATCAGGCATGCTGGTATATACCCACAATGATATCATTACACTGTACTGTTGTCAACATCATACTATTACAACACATCTATGTAGTCACCCTGTGCATCAACACCATGCTAACCTGTTCCTGCACTGATTTTACAGATTGCAGGAGGTGGCACAGTTTCATCATATGCACAGGGTGTGTACCTGGTATGCCTGAGTCTGCCACTGATACAACCAATTGACATATCTGTGTGTGTGTATTGGTGAGGGACAGCAGTACAAGATGGGGCAATGTTGATGCAGTGTGTGCGTGTGTGCGTTAGCCCTAGGTGTTATCACTTTGCATGTGTGTATGAATGCACACAGTCCCACGTCATGGCTGCCATATACAGGTGTGTGTGGACAGCCACAGACTGTACCTGCCAGGTCATACAGATCACTGTCTGTGGCCACGGACATGGTACCTGTGCCTGGCAGGGGTGCTATGGACCGTATCAGGTACTAAGCCAGACTGGGTACTGTTATCAGAAGCAGGTGGTTGGTGACTGGAGACAGGTCCCTGTTGGGACTGTCCAGCGCCACGTGCACGTGGTCTCCTGGGGCGGTCTGATGACAGCACAGACCCAGCATTGCTGGGGCTGCTGCTGGCACTATGTGAGCAGCCGCGGGCCTGTTGACGTCCGCGACAGCTGCCAGCTGCTGCTGTTGCTGGCATACGGCCACATCGATGCCTCAACCATCCACCATTGCCCTGGCTCATGGACATGTAGTTGTGGAACAGATCTAATGTGTCCCCCCAACGTCTGTCAATGACCTCGGTGAAGTTACGGATGGCAGCCGCAACATCACTCATACTGTCACTCATGGCTGTGCGACATGCTCTCAGCTCCCTCAGACCCTGTCTGGTGTACCGTTCCATATGTGACTGTGCCTGCATTACAGCCCGAAACATAGCTGAGGTTGAAAGACCTCTGTGGGCACGTCTGACATGGGCAGTACACCCACGGATGCTCCCACGAGAACCCCTGGACGCCTGCTTGTGTGGTACCATGTCAGGACCCTGGCCATGGCTGCTGTGTGGGGATGCATGTGCCACCGATACCACATTACCCTGGTCAATGCCCACTGTATCCTGTCCATCATCCAGGGACATTGGTGACAAAGGATGTATTGGCAGGATGACTGTACGCATTGATGGGGTCGACAGCTGTGTAGTGTCAATTGGCTCACCAATGATGGACCCTTGCACACCTACCTGCACCATTACACAGATATCATCATTATCACTATCCACAGCAGCTGATTCAGGTTCCCTGCTGCACAACACCAGAGCAGCACCAGAACCTGTGGGAGTAAGACAGGAAACACAGTTTACAATGTGTACACAATGTCACCACTGATACACACATGCACACATGCACACATGGGCACATGGGCACATGCACACATGGGCACATGCACACACACACACATGCACACATGCGCACATGCACACATGCACACATGCACACATGGGCACATGCACACATGCACACATGGGCACATGCACACACGCACACATGCACACAAGCACACAAGCACACATGCACACATGCACACATGGGCACATGCACATATGCACACATGGGCACATGCACACATGGGCACATACGCACATGCACACATGCACACATGCACACATGCATAAATGGGCACATGCACACATGCACACATGGGCACATACGCACATGCACACATGCACACATGCACACACCTCAGTATATGAGATATTAACACACAGACACAAACACAACTGCAATCAAACACATAGCACTACTGCTTCAGCCTATTATTACTGTTAGTATCAAGAGTATTGAAGGTAATGGTATTACACACTCACCAGCATGAATAGGCTGCCTTGCTGTTACACCAGAGGGACCTGCAGAAAAAAGACATTTATTGTCAGTGGGCACAACTGTGCCATTGATACTGTGGGCATGATACAGTTCAGTAGTGCAACAGTTAGCTTCCACAGGTGTACTGCTGATATTGAGGATATCACTCTTGCACAATAATTACCAAGATTACAGCTACAAAACGAGGACACACCTCACACATGCATAACCTAACAGTGTACAGAACGGTCAACTATACATATGGCATGTTACCTGCACGCTCCGTGTCCTGCTGCTGTGTAGCTCCAGCCTCCATCATTACACATGTATGCTGCTGCTGTTGCTGTTGGGCTGGAGCCACAACACTTAGGAGTAGTCCCTCCAGTCTGGTGAGGGGGAGGGTGTGTAGACACCCCACCACCTGTGGCAAGCTGCTGCCTGTGGATATCCAACGCACGCTAACGGACATTTCTAATTAAATCACTGCAGTGATGGCGTACCTGCTCATATGTCCGGTTATGTGTGCCTATGTCATTTACCCGATGGATCAGGTCTTGCCACAGTGCAGACCTCTCCTGCTGGTTCTGGCTGGTGCGGGAAAAGAGTACTGTGAAATCCCACACCAGGCTCTGGTGTATCTCTTCCTCCTCTGCAGCGGAGTAGACAGGGTTCTGCTGGTGAACCATAGCCCTGAAAAGGAGAAGGAAAATATGTCAGCAATATCTGTCAGCAAACTATGGCACACATAATACACTTAATACTCGACTGCAGTGATATAACTTAACCACCATATATAGCATCTGTCTGTCTATTGGGGGATACACATGTAAATGACCAGATATCAGTGCTCATCTGACAACTGTGCAACAGTACCTGGCACACTCCATACGACAGAGTAGTATACTGCAGCAGTCAACACACTGTTTCAGGTACAATACACAACCTCACACTGGGGGTTTGTATCAAGGTACTGTATGGGGAACATTATCAGCCCATGCACTGCACACAATGCACGTTACATATTTCACTGGTAATGCACACTACTCTTACTTGCCATAACCCTACCTACACCACAGTGACATACAGGGTAACACAGCACAACATATGGCAATGTAGTATGTGTTGATCGCAATACCTCACACACCTGTCTCTGGCCTCACACCAAGGACACACACTACCATGACAGACAGACAATCATGGTGAGCAATCACACCAGTACACAACATGCACCCAGTCACTGGCACACTCATTCCACCTCACATATTTCATTTGCAATGTGTTCATGGGTGTGCATTGTGTCTTAGGTAGGTAGTGTGCTTTTGGCCCTGGGCCTACAGCAGCATACTGTTATGCTACCCTGCCCCTTGTGACACATGTGTTATGATCGTACCTGCTCTTTACAAACAGTTACACAGGGTGACTCATATGGCATATTACCTATCTGCATAACATTCAGCAGGGGTATATCTGACATCTACTCATGGGGATCCTTGCTTCTTAATTCTGTGTGGTCTACTACAGGGTATGTCGTATCTGTGGATAGGGTCCTGTACCTCCACCATGTGCTCTATACTGCAGTGACAAGGACGACAGACATAGGTAATTTGTGTTGTGGATGTTGGAGGTGTTACCATGGTTGTTAGACAACTGTCATGGGTGTGACTGAACTATGTATATCCAGCAGTGGTAACCTCTATGTAGGTAGTCTGTGTGCGCTCTGTGGTCTTGTCAGTCACTCTGCATAGGTATTGTGTTTGAGTGCATTGACACAGATACTTGCATATGTCTGTGTCCTTCTCCATATCTGTAGCTGTCATGGGAGGTACATACCGTGTACAACATTGTGGGGTGTGGAGGGGTACAGTGACCTACATGTCCATAGCTGACACACCATGTCCGCTGACACATTCCATGTACAGGTATTACAGGACTAGTGTGCCACTGTGTATATCAATGGGGAGCCTATTGTACACTTGTTGCCCCTGTTCCCCCCTGACACATGCAGTGGTGGGCAGGCATGCACATATGTGGTGGTTACTGCTGTCAGTGTTTTTGAATGGGGTATGGTACTCCAGTATCTACACTGGTGTTCACTCCATGCCTTTGACACCAGGCACCTGTTGCAAGACATCTGCACACATGTGCCTCACACAGTATATATATATATATATATATATATATATATATATATATATATATATATATGTATGTATATATTGATATATTTATATCTGTATATATATATATATATATATATATATATATATATATATATTTGTATATATGCATATAATATGTATACACAGATGTAGATATATACATATAGATGTGGGGAGAGAGTGGGAGAGAGACAGAGGGAGAGTGAGAGTGAGAGGGGGTGGGACAGAGAGAGAGATAGTCATATACAGACATATCTGTTGTCAGTCAGATCTATCTGTATATGTGTATGTATCTACATATATCTATATACGTATGTGTGTATTACATATATCTGTATGTACATATTCTACCAATCTCGATGTCTGTGCAGTAAGTGAGAACCTGGTTCAAGGCTCCTGAGAGCACACCAGTGGTACCAGGCTATACCTCGTATCATGCTTTTTGGCCCCAGGACTCGGGACAAAACAAAAAGGGAGGGGGTGTGTCCATATTTATGAAGGACACCCACACCTCCAGGTTAGTGGCAACACATGAAGCATCAGAGACCATCCAGGTGCAGATAACCATAGGCAAACCTGCTATACAACTGGTAGCACGTTACAGACCACCCTCCCAATCTCAGGAACCACAGTCAGCCTTCCTGAAGACATTGGAGGATATGAATGTCCCACCACACACCATCATATTGGGAGACTTCAACTGCCCTAACATACACTGGGTGCATTATTCTACCCCAAACACCCTAGCCCAAAGGTTCCCGGAATTCACTAAGTCAAATGCAATGGAACAGCTAGTCACCTCTTCCACAAGGGGAGATAATATACTAGACCTGATCATCACAAACATGGGGACAATGTGCTACACACCGGAAGTATACCCCTCACTATTCACATCTGCCACATACTTATCCCCCTGGATATACATATCCCACCTCCCCCACAACACAAAAGACTACAGTGGGAAACCTCTCACATGCCGACTTTACACTTCTTATAACTGAGTTGGTATCCTTTATGCCCACTGGGCCAGTGGAAACCACATCCCACAATGCAGACACCTTCACATATGCTTTCTACGGACATCTCCAAGAATGCATGGATCATGCAATCCCAAATAAAACCAAGACCCTCTCCACCAAGGGCAGGCACCCTGTCTGGTGGACCCCAGCATTGAACAAATTGTATAACAACAGAAGGTAGCTACTGCACGGCAGAGCAGAATTCCATAGAGATAAGGCATCTCTGATCAGCACTAGTAGAAAGATACGTTCTGTCATACAAACATGCAAGGCCAACAATGAGAGGGATATCGCTATGGACACTACAGATAATCACAAGGCCTTCTTCTGCTATGTTACACACCTGGGTGGGAACCCTCAGATATGTTCAAAGTTAGTTCACAGTGACAAAAGCTACACTGAACACACAGATAATGCCAACATTCTGGCAGACAGGTTCAGTGCAGATTTCTCCCCTCCCTCACCCACACATGAGGAATTACTTATCCCAGCTGACTGTAACCTCCCTGTCATCTCAGATGTCCAGCTGGGAACCACCCTCAGCAAAACTGTAAACACAGCATCAATGGGACCCGACAGTATCACAGGTTGCATGCTACGTAAACTCCAAGAGGAGCTACACACGCACATTAAATGCTATTCAACCGTAGCCTTACTACAGCATATGTACCTGTCTGTCACAAATTACTCCGGGCACTCTTCTCCACCCATTCCACCCTGCCTGTACTCTCTTCTTCACCTCTCTTCCACACTCACCATTACTCTGAACTGTTGACCCCAAGTACTTAAACTCATCCACCTTTACCAACTCTACTCCCTGCATCTTCACCATTCCTCTACCCTCCCTCTCATTTACACACATATATTCTGTTTTAGCCCTGCTGACCTTCATTCCTCTCCTCTCTAAAGCATATCTCCACCTCTCCAGGGTCTCCTCAACCTGGTCCCTACTCTCACTACATATCACAATGTCATCTGCAAACATCATAGTCCACGGGGCCTCCTGTCTGATCTCATCTGTCAACCTGTCCATCACCACTGCAAATAAGAAAGGGCTCAGAGCTGATCCTTGATGTAATCCCACCTCCACCTTAAACGTATCTGTCACTCCCACCGCAGTCCTCACCAATGTCACACTACCCTCGTACATATCCTGTACCATTCTTACATACTTCTCTGCCACTCCCGACTTCCTCACACAATACCACAACTCCTCTCTAGGCACCCTGTCATATGCTTTCTCCAAGTCCACAAAGACACAATGCAACTCCTTCTGTCCTTCTCTGTATTTCTCCAACAACACTCTCAGAGCAAACATTGCATCTGTAGTGCTCTTTCCTGGCATGAAACCATACTGCTGATCACTAATCATCACCTCCCTTCTTAACCTAGCTTCCACTACTCTTTCCCATAACTTCAAGCTGTGACTGATCAATTTTATCCCTCTGTAGTTACTGCAGCTCTGCACATCACCCTTATTCTTAAAGATATGTACCAAAACACTTCTTCTCCACTCCTCAGGCATCCTCTGACTTTCCAAAATTTCATTAAACAATCTGGTTAAAAATTCCACTGACATTTCTCCTAAGCACCTCCATGCTTCCACTGGTATGTCATCTGGGCCAACAGCCTTTCCATTCTTCATCCTCTTCATAGCTGTCCTTACTTACTCCTTGCTAATCTGGTTCACTACCTGATTCACTATCTCCACATCATCCAACCTTCTCTCACTCTCATTCTCTTCATTCATCAGCCCTTCAAAGTTCCATCTACTCAACACACTCTCCTCACTTGTGAGTACGTTTCCCTCACTATCCTTTATCATGAAGCACTAAAAAAAATAACTGGAATATACTCGGAACAATGCCACTAGATACTACTGTAGAACACTTTAATAACATATTCTTACAGACCTTAAATAATCTAGCACCAGTATGTAATAAAACAGTAAAGTCCAATCCAGCACCATGGCTGACAAAGGAAACAAAAAAATGATGATAAAAAGGGATAAAGCCTGGAAAAAAAGTGGTATAAAAATAGAACTCAAAATGCCTTCCAGCAAGTTAGACATCTTAGAAACCTTGCAAAACTCCATGTCAAACAGGATAAGTAAACATACTATATCAACCTGCAAGACAGACATACGTATAAACAACTTAAAACATTTTTGGTTAGCATTAAATAAACTACTCTACCCTGGCAAGAGTACCAGTCCCTCTCCAAAAAACAGCTGATATTCCTACTGTATACAATCAATATTTTCTCTCTTAAACACTAACACATCTGTCCCCCTCACTGTACCCCTATCCAGTCAAAACCACCCACAGCTGTTCAGTTTTAGTCCAGTACCCACCTCACTCATAATGAAGTTGCTTGTTAAACTAAAAACTTCCTCAATATCTGTAGACCAACTACCTTTAGACTACCTAAAAAAGGCCTGCAGAAGTCATAGCCTTGCCTGTGCCCATTTTAATTAATAGGTCCATGCAGAAAAATATGTCTCATCACTGTGGAAAAAAATCCTACATCATACCACTGCACAAAAGCGGCACATCTACTGACTTTTATAACTACAGACCGATAGTGATTCTCTCCCCCCACTCCAAAATATTAGAGAAATGCATCCATATGCAGCTGATGCAATACCTAACCTCAAATAACCTGCACTCAGAAACACAATATGGCTTTAGACCCCAGTACAGCACCACCACTGCCCTATTACATTTCACCAATATAATAAGCCAACATAGAAACAATGGTCTGCTTGTGTCCACTGTGTTCTTAGACTTGTCAGTGGCATTTGATACTGTCTCACACCAGCAACTGGTCATTCGACTCTCCTCAATAAGACTTTCACAATGTTCTTTGTTGTGGTTCATTAATTACCTATCTGGTAGGCAGCAAGCTGGTAAATGGCAACAAACCTACTCATCCTTTCAACCAGTTACCATAAGGTGTCCCTCAGGGCTCTATCCTGCATCCTCTACTATTTAACATATTTCTCCATAACTCCGTTCATCATGCTAGTTTTGTTCAGTACGCAGATGATACAACATTAAGATGTGCAGCCTCAACAATAAATAATAAACAACAATAAATAAGCTCCAAGACATTACCCAAAACATTACCCAAAAATCTTTCTCCTCTGTAGAAACCTGGCTCAAAGAATCAAACCTCCTACTCAACCTGAAGAAAACTAAGCTAATGCTTTTCGCCTCAAAACGTTGCCAAAATCAAAAGCAATCTTTCATCATAAAGTCAGAAAATAATGCTGTCAGTGAAACTGTATTATAAGGCGTTATAATAGATGACAATCTCAAATATGACCGCCATATACTGCACACCATTAAATCTACACAACAGAAACTAGGCTCTCTTTATAGGATCAATGGATTCCTTCCACATACTGCAAGAAAAGCTCTAGCCACCATTTTCTTACTGCAACTCTGTTATATGCCGCTCCTATTCTAACAAACTTAAACAATATTCAAAGAAAGAAACTTGCCTCCTGCTATGATAGCTAAATTTGCCACTGGCCTCCCTCATAGGACCCACCATCGTTATAGCTTAAAGCAAATAAACTGGCTTGAATTGCACAACTGTAATATATTCACAATTAACTATACCACACAATATCATTCATTATCCAGAAAAATGCCCTGCACTACAAAACTTATTTCTACCCTACTGTGGAGCATGGGACCTCCGTTCCAGTAACAAATTCTTATTACTTACAAATAAGTCAAATAATGTTGCAGGAGACTCTCCCTACTCCCAATATATTGCTAAACTCTGGAATAATATCCCCATGCAAATAAAACTTTCTGACAAAGTCAGTAGTTATAAACCACTGCTTAAACAGCATCTTAACCAGTCTGGGTCCTGTACCTGTATATCCTGTACATGCTCATCACAAGGTTAAAACTTTGTGTTTACTGTACGATACTCTCCAAATACTTTCATAGATTCATAGGTAGATACTAAGCTATCGACCCAAGGGCCTAAGTAAGCCTAGCCAACAAGGTTTCCTGGCTTACGCCACCCAAGAAAGTTATTTTCCTGTGCCCCCGTCGAGCAGAGCCACAGAAGTGATCCCCAGGGTGTATTTCCTATTTCCCATCCACTCATCAAGATTTTTCTTGAAGAGTGCTAATGAGGAACTTTGCTTGACTTAGATGGGTAGCTTGTTCTGAGTATGGGAAGTCTCTGGGACAGGAATCTATCCCTCCAGCATGTCCTGTCTCCTTAAACATAATATTCTCAACCTCTTACTAAAATGACAAAACAATTTTTATACATAACTGCTGCCTATACAATTCACTAAGTTGTATGTGTTCTTTCTATTGAATAACTTCCACCTCTGAAAAATCTTAGAATGTATAAATGTAACGACTGTTTTTGTATAAACGTAAATAGAAATGTATTACTCTGTGTTTGACTGGAACTTTGTATAATGCTGCGCAAGTAAATGGAGCTTTTCTCCCTGGACATCCACTGAAAATGGGTATTATCCAGTCAAACTTTCCCAGTAAACAAAAACAAATAACTAAATACATATTTGTGCACATAAAATTACTTTTTCAGTTCTGAGTTTTGCTCTGAAAGCCAGTAAATTACATTTCATTCTTCTGAGGTTTGTCCTAAACATTTCTGAAATACCACTCCTTCAGATGCATTTTTCTGGCTGAAAATTTCTTCACATTAACCAAAATTTCCTTATTTACACTTTGTTGACTGAGATAGTCCCACTGGTACAATGGTCTCCTTTTAGGGGGGGTGGGAGGTGGTATTCATACTGACCAGGGGAAGTTTGGCCAGTGCACCAAGAAACTTCCCTTACTGTTTAAGTGCTGCCCGATCTTTTACATCCACATGAGATTTCTCCACCTCTTTCATGTTGCAGATAAGGAATTGTGATATTTAACACTTTTTAAATTTAAGGAAGAGGAGAAAAACAAGATGTTAGTCCTGAAAAAGAGGTTTTAGGCAAATTATGAGCCAAAGGATAATGTTCTATATGCAAGGCATTTGCTTTTCTATTGCAATTGTAATGTTCAAGATACAATGCACATTTATGTTAATGAAATGAAACACAAATCAAATGCTTGTGAATCTTTTGTCTTGCATGAC
Organism: Protopterus annectens; assembly: GCF_019279795.1. NCBI lineage: Eukaryota > Metazoa > Chordata > Ceratodontiformes > Protopteridae > Protopterus > Protopterus annectens. Next base: position 1,161,430,606 of record NC_056729.1, on the reverse strand, counting down.
TCATAAAAAAGATAGAGAGCTGCCTGTGGTATCAAAAATGATCAAGTCAGAAGCAGACTGTTAGGAGGAGTGGATCAGACCCGTTAAAGCACTAGAGATGTGTAGAGGGAGTGAGCTTCTGAGTACAAGGACTGGCTTTAAATTTTGGCATGTATAGTATGCATTAAAGAAGAACGGACAAAGGGGTTATGATTTGGACACTCAATATTATTTTGTGCAAGAGTTTGGATGAGTCGAAGAGGAAGGACAGATGAGAGGGGGACATGGGATTATCTGGTGGGCAGCTGATCCAAGTTACACTTCAGAAGATACTGCTTCTCAAAGGGGGGTGATAGAGCCTTGGAATATATTCACCGAGGTGGTGTAAGATACTGGGGGATTTCACAGTCCATGTGCCAAAGCAAGGGCAGGCTCAGACAAGGGTACAGGAGAAACACATGCATGATAGCTGGCTGTAACACTCAGCTTCACTCAGCCTTTATCGGCATTTCTGCACCTTCATTTCTAAACACTCCTTTATGCCTCTCAAATATATATTATAAAATATTTATGTGGGTGTTTACTGCAGTATCCATTTAAATTAATTATAAAATATCCAAGTCATCTATTAATTAAATAGAAAATAAATTTGACTTTCTATGCCAGTGTTTGACAAAAGGTGCATAAATCCATAGATACTATTAAAAAACAGAGGTACATTTTTCTTCATTTCAGGCTTTATTTGTCCCCCTTCCTCTTTTTGTGGGAAAATTGCCCCTTGTCCAACTTGTCCAGGCTAAACTCAGTGATGACCAAGTAAACAGTGAGAACACGATGCAGCGTAAGTAACAGAAGTCAGGTTTAGTATTATTCATTTATCTGGTGTCCCTCAGCTGCACTGGTTTACAGCATCACTCAACTGAAGCATCACCTCTAGCATTTTTTTCTGCCTGATTTAGTTGCTCATTTTGTAATGAATCTGGATAAGAAAAACATGAAAGATAATATAAATATCCATTTTAAGCCACTCAGAAAATCTCATTTGTTTATTACTATGCATTATGTCATCATAATCCAACAGGGAGACACAACTCTTAAAAAAAAGTTATGTCTTACCATAATGTTCCATCTGTGTTGTAGATCTTTGTTCATTCATTACAATTAGGACTTTGATTCAATTCTCGGAACTGATACAGCCATTTCCAAGCTCGCACCAGCCAAAAACTCTCAGCTAAGACCTACCCATACTGCCCCTCTCCTAGTTACTCCAGATCGAGTTTGCCAGCCCCTATATAACAGAGGTAGTAATAGAAAAATAGAAGGCTCTGTCTGAGCAAATACCCTAACCAGGAGTCCAAGCAGGGGGAAGCAGGGTGGGAAGTAATGAATGAACAAAGATCTACAACACAGATGGAACATTATGGTAACACATAACTTCTTTATCTGATGTTATACATCTTTGTTTATTCTTTACAATTAGGACCGAATCCCCAGCTACTTGAGTCCTGGGTGGCCCCAAGGAAGGACATTCCTGAACACCATAGAACCAAAAGATGCTCGTCCCCTGGAGGCCAAATCCAATTTGGAATGAGAGATAAAGGTCTGAGGTCTTCCCAAGTGGCCGCTGTGCAGATATCATCCATAGAGGCTCTGGAATGAAACGCTACAGAAGTAGCCATAGATCTGGTAGAATGAGCCTTTATTCTGGAAGGTAAGGGTAGCTTATTCTGTTGGTAGATAAAAGTAATGACATTTCTAAGCCAGGAGGATAAAGTCACTTTGGAAACAGGTTTACCCAATCTGGGTCCTGCAAAGGCCACAAACATTTGATCTGTTTTCCTGAAAGATTTAGTCCTGTCCAAATAACAATGAAGCTGCCGATGCACATCAAGGGTGTGCAAAAGGTACTCCCCTCTATTAGAATGCTGAGCGAAGAAAACCCGGCAGGTCACTAGATTGGTTAATGGAAAAACCAGAAATGACCTTGGGCAAGAAAGAAGGGTCAGTATGAAGGGACACCCTATCCATGTGGAAGATCAAGTAAGGTCTCTTGACACTCAAAGCCTGCAGCTCAGAAACTCTTCTCACTGAGGTAAGTGCTACTAGAAGTAAGGTTTTCCATGACAAAAACTTTAAATCACATGAATCAAAGGGCTCAAAAGGAGGACCTGTGAGAGATTGAAGCACCAAAGTCAAGTCCCAGGGTTCTAATGGAGGCTTGACCGGAGGTTTAATGTGTAATACTCCTTTCAAAAATGTCTTGCATAGGCAGTGTGACATAATCGAAGAATTATCAAATCCATAATGAAAATTGGTGATAGTTGCTAAATGTACAGTGATCATTGATGCCAAGGCTCCTGCATGTAAAAGAGTAATCAGGTATTGAAGGATCTTTTGAATAGACATAGAGAAGGGATCTATGTTCTGATCTTTGGCCCAAATAGAAAACCTAGTCCATTTACTAGAATAAACTTTCCTGGTGGAAGGCTTGTGTGAAGCCAGAAGAATTTCATGAACAGGAGATGGGATTTCAGGCAGCCTGGCAATCATTGAAAGTGGAGGAACCAAGCTATGAGCTTGAGACTGTGAAGATTCAGATGAATCAGTCCCTGAGGATGAGATAACAGGTCTTGGGAATGATCCAGGATCCAAGGGCTGTGAATCAGATGAGGCCATAGAAATGGGAAACAGACTTGACTGGGTCAATAGAGGGCAATGAGGATCACTTTGCTTCTCAACCTCTGAGCTTTCTGGAGAAATTTTGGAATAAGGGGAAATGGGGGAAAGGCATACAGAAGACCTGGGGGCCAATCTTGCATTAGAGCGTCCCTCTGGGGTTCCCTCTAAGGGGGGATCAGGGCAAAGTAGCTTCTGCATTTGTTGTTTAGGGTGGAAGCAAACAGATTGCAGCAAGGCTTGCCCCAAAGTCGGAAGATCCAATCTGCTGTTACAGGATTGAGGGACCACTCGTGAGGCATCAGGATGTACCTGCTCATATTGTCCGCAATAAGGTTGGAACTCCCGGGAATGTGCATTGCTATAAGAAAACAGTTGGAAGTATTGCCCAGTGCCAAATCTTCATGGCTTCCTGACACAGGGAGTAAGAACTGGTTCTGCCTTGCTTGTTGATATACCAGACAACTGACATATTGTCTGACTGAATTGCAATGGCCCCAGAAGGTAGGGATGTATGGAACACTTGCAACACTAAAAGATCTGCCCTCAGTTCCAGGACATTTATGTGCAAATTTGCTTCCATAGGGGACCAGGTGCCTTGGACCATCTTTCCCTGGAAATGCCCCCCCCCCAAATAGGGAAAAATCCATGGTCACCGTGGCTGTGGGCTAGGGAAGACATAACGGTCTATTCCAACGATTTGTTTGTGGCTTCATCCACCATAGCATTTCTTCCTTGCAAAGGTTTGTAAGACGTATCATGTGGTCGAATAGGTGAGTTAAAAATGACCATTGTGCGGAAAGGAGCCACTGCAAGATTCTCATGTGCAGCCTCTCCAGTGGTACTAACGTAATGGCAGCCACCATGGAGCCTAAGAGTTGCAGTACAAGGCCTGCTAGTACATAGGTCTGAGGAAGAAGGTCTTGGATTTGTTGTCTTATTTTCAAAAGCCTGTAAGGGGGGAGAGAAGCTTGACAGGATGTTATGTCGAAGACTGCTCTAATAAATTCCAGTGTTTTTGTTGGGGACATTTGAGATTTTTCCTTGTTGATTGTAATCCCCAAGCAGAGAGCGAGGCCTTGAGTGTAAGATAGGCTGCAGACTAGGAAATTCCTGGTCGGAGCGGTAAGGAGCCAATCGTCTAGATACGGAAACACCAAGAATCCTTGTAGTTGAAGATGAGCTACCACAACTGCCATACATTTGGTAAACACTCAGGGGGGCTGTCAAGAGACCGAATGGCAGTGCCCTGAACTGGTAGTGATTGGCTTACAGCCAGAAACAGAGAAACCTCCGGGAGCAGTGATCCATCTTTATCTGGTAGTATGCGTCCTGGAGGTCTATAGAGCACATCCAGTTGTCACTCACTAGGAAGGGGAGAATGGACTGTACTGTGACCATCAGGAATTTTTGAGGTTTGATAAATTTGTTTAATAGGCTGAAATCCAGGATTGGTCTCTAGTCCCCTGTCTTTTTTGGCACTAAAAAGAACCTTGAGTAAAACTTGGATCCTGTCTGGTCTGGTTGAATGACTCGTTTTCTTAGCAGCTTTTCTATTTCTAAGGCTGCTAATTCCCTCTGATTGAGTGGTACATCAGGGATTCGTTTGACAGGTCTGGGAATCGAATGGTATTTGGTAGCCTCTGGATAGTATTCTCTGCACCCAAACATCGGTAGTAAGAAGTTGCCAGGCTGGTAGGTGCAGAGAAAAATTACCCCGACTGCTTCCAGAGGAAAGCAGTCGGGATGCTGCTGAGGAGCACTGGTAGGGTCTGCCGAAGAAAGAATCTCTAGCGCCCTGATTACATGGACCCTCTCTACCCCAAAAGGGGCATCCGTCAGGTGAGTTGCCCCCTCTGCCCCAGGGGGGATTGCTCACCATGAGTGTCACGGAAGGATCCTTGGGATTTCTTGAACCACATTTTTCCTCCTTTCTGGTTGCTGGAGTAGGATCTCTGCGGGTTGGAAAAGTGTATGCCCACAGCAGACAAGGTCTTTCCATCTTTCTCACTTCATGCAAGTGTGTCTTGTACTTTGGGTCCAAAAAGTGCAGATTCATTGACAGGTGCATTGACAAAGGAAAATTTAAAGGGCTCTGTGAAGTCACACAACTGCATCCAAGCATTACGTCTCATGACAATGCCTGATGTGGCAGCTTGAGCTGCCCCCTCAAGTGGTGTGAGATATCAAACGCATCGAGGAGTTTGAGATGGATTCAAGGGTAGATAGCTGTGAGGCAACAGTGTTACACACCTCATCAGGCAGTACCCCTGCCAAAAAGGAAGACATTTCAGAAATTAGGTCTCTTTGGATGCGAGTGAAGTGTGCCAGATAGTTCAGCGACCAAATGGCAAAGATCGCTGAAGCATAGGTCCACTTTCCTAGTCTGTCCATGGTCCGAGACTCCCTGTTCGGAGGAGGGACAGTGGAAATATCTTCTGCCAGTTCCCTCTTGGTGGCCACCATCACGACCATGGAATCAACTGTCAACAGCTTGGACCAGTGGGGCTGGTCTTCAGGTGTAGATACAATTTTGTCTGGTCTCTGGGGGACAGGTTCTACATTGTCCAGGGCCTTCCAGGCATGCTGCACAATAAGCTTAACAAGGTCATCTGCCGGTGGGGTCACCCAGGAAGTAAATGGCCGGGCATGGAAGGCCTGCAAGAATACAGATTCCTCAGAAGGGTTAGAGGACTTCCAATCTCCCCACTGCTGGAGGATTTTGAGAATATCTCCAAATGAGATGTCATCTGGGGGAGACTATGGAGACCCTTCCCCCTCATCACAATTGGTGTCTTTGGTGACAAATTCCTCCAGGGAATCAAGGTGCTTCCTCCTGCACCATTTCTTCCGGGGTGGCTTCCCAGAGGGATCTTCTGAGGAGGACTCCAGAGAAGGGGTTCCCTTCAAAGAGAGGTCTTGCAGCTCCCGTGCCTGGGATCCTGAAATAGGGGTTTGGGACAGCTGCATGCAAGGGAGGGTTCTGATGCTGATGTCATTGATGCTGACTGAGAGCCTGTGGAGCCAAGGACCCTCTCCATCACCTGGAAAGAAGGCCCGCCTGAGGAAGGATATGAGCCTGGAACCTAGAAGGACGACCTCAGAACTGAGGTCACACCCCACCCTGAGGAGTCCATCTCCAGGTCAGGAGCTCTGAGATGACTGAAAGCCATCAGAGCCATGGACATAGATGGCACCAGTGAGAAAATAGATGCCGGGCTAGGTACCAAGGTACAGATGGTCCAAGCACTGCTCCGAGAGAGCACCGGCTCCACTGGAGCTGATGCAGCAATGGTGGTAAGTGCTGACAGGGGAAAAACTGCTGTCAGAGCTGAGACAGTATGCACCAGGGTGGACATCAGTACCAAGATCTCCGGGACCTGGGTAGAGGTCAGATGAGGATAAACAGGGGAAGATGTAGTAAAAGATTCCAAGCCAAGAGGGATGGAGGGTCTAGCTGGAATGGGCAATCCCCTAGCTTCCCAAAGCTGGTCCACAGCCTGCACTAGGTCTAATTCAGAAAATCTCCTAGTATATCTAAAGGAGGCTGCTGAAGGAGAACCAGGGCTTTCTAGAAAAGGGCTAAACTTCTGCCCCAAAAAAGGGTCGTAAGTTGGAGAGTATCTTGTCCTTGGTAGATATTCGATTTTAGGAGCCGAAGAAACTATCAGCACCATGGCTGGAGATGGTGCCGAAGCAGGTACATTCATAGGAGGCAATGTCGGATCCAAGGACTACACCGAAGTCAGTGGTGCCGAGGTTGGAACCGAAATAGGGGTGAATATCATAGATGGCACTAAGGGAGAAGATACAGAGCCTGGTGCCGAAGAGTTCTGCGCCGAGGGTGCCAGAGAAGCACGGAGCCAACTCGGTTCTGTAACTGACAGAGATGCAGGAACAGAGTGACTCCATTTTTCCTTATTTTTTTTGGTCATTGGAGGGGGCGAGACCTCCAACCCAAATAGAGCCTCCGAAAAAGGTGTCTTAATTAAACCTTTTAAAATAAGCTTATTTTTACATTCTGCTAGTGTACAATTACTAAAACCTGCACAAATGTTACAGTCAGCTTTAATATGGTCCATGCCCAAACAGTAGACACAACGAGCGTGTCCATCCAAGCTGGTCATCCTACGCCCACACTTGTTACACTGTTTAAACCCCAACTTAGATTTGTCTGACATAGTAAGGCAACAAGGCTATCCTAACAGAAAAAACAAAGGAAGGGAGAGAAAAAAGTGAGAGAATACCAACGATGGTATTTAAAAAATACCACAAGTGGTAAGGAAGGGCCTACCAAAGGGAGGAGAGAGGGACAGTACCAACAAAGGTAGAAATTTAATTACCAAAGTAAAGGATATGGAATAGTAGTAGGCTATAGGCAACAGTGAAAAAAGGCTAAATTGACTAAAAAATAAGAATTTTTGAGGAGAAACTATATTAAAAGTCGCAACTGTCCACTTAGCTTTGAGAGAGATGGCTAGCACGTCTGACGAGGAATGCAGCAAACGAGATCTGGAGTAACCAGGAGAGGGGCATTATGGGTAGGTCTTAGCTGAGAGTTTTGGGCTGGTGCGAGCTTGGAAATGGCCATATCAGCTCCGAGGACAGAACCAAAGTCCTAATTGTAATGAATAAACAAAGATTTACATCAGATGTGAATTTTGTCTTGTTTCTTAAATAATTTCCAGGCTATAGAATACATTACACTGGAATGCCATTTACAACTGTTTTGCAAGACGTGGTCTCCATGTTGTTTAAAACTGATATTTTTATCAGTAAGTTTTCATACCATTAGCACTGATATTCCATTAAGGGCATTATCATCCATTAAAAGTATTTCTGTTTCTGTATCTCATTCTGTTAGTGCTCTGAGTTGACATGCCTAGAAGATTGTTGTAGCCAAAAGCCTTGGAGAAAATTAATTAGTGACGAGTGCATTCTTAATTATTAGTATTCTTTTTGTGTCAAAAGTGTCTGGCTTGCTGAGTAAACTGCTGTTATCTCTGAGTGACAGCATACAGCAGATTTTAAAAATCAAGAGGAAGTCAGTGTTTTCACAATACATCATAGTTGCTTAAAACTCTTGGAGCTCACCAACATAATAAGCAGGGACACTGATTTTCACTTTTTACCAGAAAAATACAGGTAAACTCCAAATCTGCTCTGTTCCACACAGAATTTGTAGTTTACTGGCAAATCACTGAGAAATGGAGTTTCTAAATTATGAGTTTCAGACTTCACATCCTTCAGAAAATGCATGCTAACACAAATTCTGTTATTCTATCAACTTTCTAAGTTTATAAGACCAGTGTTTAAAATCTGTCCCTATTTTGGGCCTTTTGTCCTCCACTGATTTTTGGCTTTGTCCAGATTTCTTGAACTAAGTGATTGAGAGACATGGTTATCTTTAATACTGTTGGCTCTGTACCTAGAATCTGTTTTGATTTTTCAATATATCTTGATGCAGAAGAATATTATAATGAAATCAGCATACTGACTGGAAATTACATTTAAAAATCTTGGGTATATTACCTGGATTTAATCTTATGAAAACTGAATTTAATCTTTTTGAAAAATGAAAATCAGTGTATCCAAGAATAGTACCAAGTTAAGTCCCCAGACAATCTAACCAATGTGATGGTAGTATTATATAGTGTTTCACTGTCGTCTACTACATTGGTAGCTTGTGACAGGCTGACCACTAGGGCACAGAAAAGCTTTATCCACCCACACTTTAAACCTTATTTAGTCTCTAAATCTGTTTAGAAATGGAGGCACTCATGCCTGTAAAAATATGAATGAATGAATGAATGAATGAATGAATGAATGAATGAATGAATGAATGAATGAATGAATGAGGCCATCATTATGCTGGTTACACCTCTGGTTGAGAATCATAGCTGACATATTATTGTGGCTCTTCAAATGAATTTTGGAAGTAAACTTTAGTACTGTATCACCAAAACTTTCTGGAATTAATAGTCTAAAAGATAGCATACATATTCTAAAATGTTTCAGATGTGCAAAAGAAAAAAAAATGTAAATTTGTTTTCCTTGCTTCTTCTTTTGCAACTGTCAGACTTCAGGTAAGCAGACTCAAAAAATGGTTCATATGTGTCCTAGGGTAATTAACATAAATAATGATGATAATTATAATACTCCAAAATAACAAACATATTTTTAATAGTCCAGATTCATGTTTTGATAAAGTTATATTTCATAGTAGTCTAACCCTGGCCAGTCACGGTGGTGCAGCGGTTAGCATTATTGCCTCACAGCAAGAGGTTTTCTGGTTCAATCCTCAGCTGGGGTGCCTTCTGTGCAGAGTCTGCATGTCCTCCCTGTGGTTGTGTGGGTTTCCTCCGGGTGGTCCGGTTTCCTCCCACATCCCAAAGACATGCTGTAGGTGGATTGGACAGTCTAAATTGGCCCTAGGTATGAGTGTGTGTGTGTGCCTTCTGTGGAAGGTTGGGCGCCGGGCTGGCAACTCAACACTGTAAAACTCCACTGCCAATCATGAGTGGACATGTGATCTGCTGTGGTGACCCCTAACTGGGAAAAGCTGAAAGAAGAAGAAGTCTAACCCCCCAAATACATAACACCCACCTTGGTTCAAAATTATGAATGAATGAGCAACACTTGTGGGATTATTTGGGAATATAACTGCGGTGGTGGTGCTGCGGTAGCATTGTCGCCTCATAGTAAGATGTTGTCCTGTTTGATTCTCAGCTAAAGCGTCTTCTGTGTGGAGACATGCGTGAGTAAGCATGCCTTCGTTGAAGGTTGTGCGTCAGAGCTGGCAACTCAGTATGTAAAAATTTACTGCCAATCATTAGCGGACCGGAGTTCCGCTGTGGCGACCCCTAACTGGGAAAAAGCCGAAAGACACAGCAACAACATTAATTAACTTGGCCAATTTCAAATGATGGCAGACATGCTCTAATGAAAATAAAGTTAAAGAAAGCTGAGAACAAGCTATCAACAGACTAAAGCATTCTCATTAAAGGTAGAAAGAGAAGGCTATCTGAAAAGGGAGTGCATAAACAGCTTGCATACCAGTATAAAAAGTCAAGGTGAGTTATCTTAGCAGTTTCAGTGAGATGTATTAATAAGATTTACTCGAACTGAGAAAGTGCAGTTAAATGTCTAGTGTTTAGAGTTGAATTCTAGACACCAGGAACAAGTTTAGAGAAGGACCTTTCAGTGGTACAAAGGGTGAATGGAGGAATAATTTGTGTGGTAATACACAAATGTTGTGATCTAAGAGTGCAGCACTGTGAGTCTTCTGAGAGTTCGTCAGATGACATGGACACGTTAAGCAGGAGTTTAAATGCAATTGTAGATAATAGTAGAAATGTCCCTTTCAGGTATAGCAAAATAATGTGCTGAAATGACTGCATACCAATGATGAGTATGAGAATCAGAATGGACGACAAACTAATTTTTTCCTTAAGTGTTGTTTGTAGCAGGGAGATGTTATATAGATTGCAGAGGAAGAAAAGTAGAGGGCATATTCCAGTTTATGCATAAAAAAATGTTTTAGCTAGAGGTTTATAATAATCAAATGTGACAAAAACTGGCAACTGTATAAGAAAGCTTCAGATAGTTAATATCATTAGAAGCTAAAATTTCATCATAATTATGGTAAGAGGGGATACAGGTAAGCCTGATTGTTGTTGTTTGTCTTTCGGCTTTTCCCGGTTAGGGGTCACCACAGCGGAACTCAGGTCTGCTAATGATTGGCAGCAGATTTTCACAAATGCCGTGGTGCCAGCTCGACGTTCAACCTTCAACGAAGGCACACCCATTTACACATGTCTTTTAAACACCCACCCAACCACGGGAGGACATGCAGACTCCACACAGAAGGCACTCCCCACACTCTAGCTGAGACAACACTACCACTGCACCACCGCGGATAATACAGGTAAGCCTGATAACAACATATTTTCTTCTTCTTTTGGCTTTTCTTACTTAGGGGTCACCACAGCAGATCACATGTCTGCTCATGATTGGCAGTGGAGTTTTACAGTGTCGAGTTGCCAGCCCGGCACCCAACCTTTCACAGAAGGCACACACACTCACACCTACGGCCAATTTAGAGTGTCCAATCCACCTACTGCATGTCTTTGGGAGGAAACCAAAGCACCCGGAGGAAACCCACGCGACCACAGGGAGGACATGCAGACTCCGCACAGAAGGCACCACAGCCAAGGATCAAACCAGAGAACCTCTTGCTGTGAGGAGACAATGCTAACCACTGCACCACCGTGGCCACCCGATAATAACATATTTTACAGGAACTAATTCAATGACGCCATTGTTCCATGTAGAAGTGCATAAAAGAGAAGCCTTTTTGCAGGTGCCAAAGAGTGCAGAAATTGTTGAATTAACAAGAATGTTTTCTATGCGTTAACAATTTCATATGTAGGAAACCATTAGCAAACTTGTTCTGGTGAAGAGATTATTCAAGTCCTTATGGCAACTTGACTTTTTAGAAATGAAAAGTCATCACCATAAACAATAGTTTAAGTTTTGAGCTTGCTGAAGAATAAATTATTAATCAAAAGAAAAAAACAGGACAAGCTCATAAACTGATCCCTGGGATCCTCAGATTGACATGGTATTACCAGAAAGAATTTATTTAAGATGAATTCTGATAGTTTCTGAAAAAAGCTAATTCTTAAACCAACAAAAGAGTTCAAAGGTGAATCCGGTCTTTGATAGCTGGGGAAAAATATGCTTTCATTTTATTTGATATTTTTTCCTAAGCCAACAAAAATGGCATAAGTATATAGGCTTTTGTTGATGTCAAAGCTGTGGCCAGTAGCTAAGTAATATGTAGTAGATATAACTGTAAGTGGCTCTGGATATGTGCTGTAAATGACAGAAAACATGAAATAACTTAAAATAGAAGAAACTGTATCTACATATGTTTTTCAATTACAATGGCTATGAAAAAAGTTAGCTGTACGCCCGAAATAATCTGTTAGAGATGAATTAAGAGACCTCATGTAATTGTTATAGAGTGTTTCTATTCCTGCAGAATTATACTAGGACACCAGGAGAGATACAAGCTAAAGGTAAGAGGTTCAGAAAGGTAAGAAGAAGGTATATTAGAAATTTAGGGAGAAATGAGTTGTTATAAGCTGTATTAGAGCAGGGGAGTTTATAAAGTATGTTGCAAACTAAGAAAACAGGCAAAACATTAAAGCAGAATTTGGATATGTATGGTAGTTTAAAAATTCAGCACTGGGAGGTATAGAGATAGGAGGAGTGAAATGCATAAGAAAATGGGAAACTGGGCTACAGGAAGTAAAATATTGTTTTAGTGTATCAGTGTTCAGAAATAGAAAGCAGTAGAACAAAATTCTAATGGATTTCTCCAAGTAACCTTACTGATTTCAGATCAAAATGATCGTTGACTACAGTATGGCAGCCTTTGTTATGTTTTACGGTAAATGAGTTTGTTCATTTTAACAATGATCTTTGTTTACCTTCTAAGTGACTAAAATTACTACCAATATGACAAGACCATTTTCTCTTCACGATTTCAAGATAAAAAAAAATGTTTTTAACAAGCCAACAGGAGACAATCTTAATGATTGTGTTAAAGATTGTTAACAGATGGAGGGTCTTATAGCTTACTATATGTAACGTTTTATACAAAATACAAAATTAGAGACCCCATTCAGTTGGGGGTCATATTTATTCATGGAAATAGAGAATGAAATGAGAGAGACTGCTCATTGCTAATAACAAAAGTACTCCCTCCAACCCATATAATGCTAATGCTTGTGAAATCATTCCTTATGCACGAATATGATGCTGCAATAAACAGAAAAGAAGAATGTCTCCATCTTTTAACAAGGTTTTATTATTGAAAAGGTCTAAACTGTGTTTAATCCAAGCCTTAAGTGAATTTTATTAATGATTCTAAAGTAAATGTAAGCAATGGTTAAGTATTGAGAAGTGGTGTGTGGAAACTGAAATAGTACGCAGTGAAGGGATGAGTAAGTCTGACATCAAAATTCAAGAGGAACAACAAAGAAAAGCAAAATAGTGAGCAAGACGGGTCAATCTGTTTGAGTAATAGATGTATGTGTTCACAAGAGTGGGTTAGTTTGAAATGAAAAGTACCAGTAAAGTCAGTTTGTTTGAATAAGCATAGAGAAAAACGTCTGAGCTCTCAGCAGTGGGGTAGTTTGAAATTAGAAGGTATTGTGAGGATAGCGTAATATTTTTACTTGTAGTCTTAAAGCAGAGAGAGAGAAAACAAAAGAGCAGCAAGATGAACTCAGACATTTAAGCATTGTTATTTTATAATGCTGTGCGATAATGTAATGTATAAGCCCCTTTTCAGCAGAGGTTATTTTATAATGCTGTGCGATAATGTAATGTATAAGCCCCTTTTCAGCAGAGGTTATTTTATAATGCTGTGCGATAATGTAATGTATAAGCCCCTTTTCAGCAGAGGTTATTTTATAATGCTGTGCGATAATGTAATGCATAAGCCCCTTTTCAGCAGAAGCCTGGTGGGGGGGGGCTCCATAAGAAGCTAGTACAACAGCACTTTATTAACAGGATCAGTGTGTTGGAACATTGTGTAGCATTACATACAGAGGAAGCATGATGCTATCATTATTCTCAATTAAAAAAAATATGATGGAAAGTAGAAGAAAGTATGCATTTTAAGCATGTGTGCGAAAAGGGAGATTTCCTGGAATAAGGTTTGGATATAAAATGTGCAGAAGAGAAAGGATGCCCTAAAAATAGAAGTCAGTGTGAGAATTATTTAGCCTGTGGAATAAGAGGGGTATAGCCATGAGTCCTGCAGGGATAGTTTTAAATTTTCTTTGACATTATACAGGTTGTTGTTGAGCCTGATTAGAGGGGGGGGGGGTAGAGTTCCAAGATTTGGAGATACAGCTGGAGTAGAGTGCATCACCTACTTTGCTGAGGAGCTTGTGATACAACTGGGGTAGAGTGCATCACCTGCTTTGCTGAGGAGGTTGTGAATTGTGAGAAGATGTCTCTAGGTAGAGTTGAGGGTCCTACTGGTGTAGTAAGGTTGTAGGATACAAATAAAGGCAGGACATTAGTGCAGGAGGAGAAGGAGAGGCAAGACAATGACAGAAAAACAAAGGAAATGTGGGAAGAAAGCATAGAGAATGGTAATGAGTTCATGATGAGGGAAGGGAGGACTTTATGAAACTTAGAGACAATCTCTGCTTAGAAGCGATTTCTGCTTGACTTATAAAGCCATGTCTGACCCAGCTCTGTTAGAAATGCTACGTCTAAAGAAATCCCAATCCCTCCACATCACACGCTCCAGAGACCTCAACCTCATTACCATAATCAACAGAACATACTGGAGGGACAGGCTCATAACCCAGAGACTGCCCATGCTATGGAATAGACTTCCCATACATGTCAAACAGAGCACCTCACTGGCCCTCTTCAAGAGAAATCTTGATGAGTGGATGGGAAATAGAAAATTCACCCCGGGGATCACTCCAATGGCTCTACTCAACAGAGGCAGTGGAAACTAAAGTCGGGTGGCACAATGCCAGGATAATCCTATGGGCTAGGCTTGTAAAGGCTCCAGGGCCATTAGCCTAGTACACACTTATGAACCTTTGAATCTATTTTGACTGAAGCAGCTGAGAAGGTATAGGAGATTAAATAAAAGAGCCTGACCACTTTTCTCTTGCAAATGTTATGCATAAACAGTAATAGCTCTCAAATAATGTTGAGGACTGATGGAGAAGCTATGAAGGAAGAGAGGCAGTGTATATATAACAAGTATGCTGTGTGCTTATTAGATTAATATGGAATGAAAGATTAAGATAAGAGAAAAGAAGTCAATAAGACAATAAGTGGGAATTTAGGGGTAAAGGGGAGTAAGAATTTACGATTGCCTAATTTTTAGTATTACGTATAAAGTGGTTAGTTAAACGATAGTTTATTTCTAAAGGACAGGGAAGACATGCAGACTTTGTGTAGAGTACATCCCAACTAAAGTATTAAGAGCTGCAAAGCAGCACCACTAACCACCGTGCTACTGTGCCACTATGCCACAAGAACGCAAGGATTATTAATTATCTAATTTCCCAGTTTATCTAGTTTAGGATTGGATGGAAGCTGCAGCTATCCAGCCACTCACTGCAACCAACACTTTAAAATCAGTACACATACACTTATGGGTAATTATGAAGAACATCAATTCACCTATGACACATGTCTGAGATGTAAGGGGAAACTGTAATATCCAGCTTAAACCAACAGGACACAAGAAGTATATGCATACTCTAGATAGCAGTGTAAGGAGAACCAAACAAAGTTTCAGCAACATTAATCACTGCACCAGTGTGCCAACTGCTGATCAAAATCAGCTAGAAGTAAATGCTTTTTCTGGTAACTTACTCAAATGAATTCCAAATATGGACCACAAAAATATAAAACAGCAGCATGCATGACCAATAAAGGGCACTCTGTTGGTGATCTCTGCTTAACATACAAGGTTGTGTCGAACCCAGAGCTGTTGGACATGCTCCACTTAAAGAAATCCCAATCCCTCAGAGCCACACGCTCCAGGGATCTAAACCTTGTCATCACAGTGAACAAAACATGCTGGAGGGATAGGTTCCTGACCCAGAGACTCCCCATACTCTGGAATAGACTGCCCATACATGTCAAGCAGAGCACCTCCTTGGCCCTCTTCAAAAGGTACCTTGACGATTGGATGGGAGATAGGAAATTCACCCCGGGGATCACGTCAGTCACCCTGCTGGACTGGGGTCCAGGGAAGTAAATATTGTGGGAAGAAATATCCAGGGAATTGTTATGGCTAGGTTTGTATAGGCCCTAGGGCTGATAGCCTAGTACCAACCTATGAACCTATGAACCTATATTGGGATAATAAAGGACAATTAATGGACTTTAAGGAATCTGCACAATGAACTGAATCCAAAAAGAAAAAAATAACTAACAGCTACAAGTGGAAGACAAGGAAAATGCTTTGTTCCGCAGTGGGATCAGTCAAGGAATACTGAATAAGAATTAACAACTAAGAGACTGTAAAATGATAAATAACATGCTCAACAGCTATAGCTGCAATGACAGTGGTGTCCATACTTCAGAAATAGCATCAGCATATCTTATTGAAAGTTCACTACAGTATTAGTGTGGGGGCAGGGATTTGCAAACATGAGAAACAAATGCCATTTACTAAAATAAATTAAAAAGTCCGGAGTTTACAGTATTAAAGTAGGGTTAAGATGTATGGATGAAGATGGACAGTAAACAAGAGAACAAGAGTTCAGTGAGAAGCCTGAGTGTATTAAGTTATGTATTAAAGGCAGGAAAAATGAAAATCAGAATCAGAATCGCATGTATTGGCCAAGTATGCATGCATGCACGGAATTTGACTCCTGTTTCAGTGACTCTCCAAGTATGAATTACATAAATGACAAACATACAACTAATAAGAACAAGATAAATGACATACATACAACTATTAGGAACAAGGCAAAAAATATACATATGTACATATACAAGGTGCAAAGTGCAACTCGGTGCAATAAATACTGAAATAAACTCTGAAAGAAACAAGTATTAACAATATATAAACAATACTGCAGAATCCTTGGAGGCTTGGGAAAAAGAATACCCCAACCTAATAAGTTGAGTTAACTGTTTATGAACATGATGGCCTGTGGAAATAAAAACTGTTCTTATATCTGCTTGTTTTGGTGTGTTGTTGTTGCTGTGTCTTTCGGCTTATCCCGGTTAGGGGTCGCCACAGCGGAACTCCGGTCTGCTAATGTTTGGTAGTGGATTTTTACATGCTGAGTTACCAGCCCTGATGCACAACCTTCAATGAAGGCACGCCCATTCACGCATGCCTCCACACAGAAGACGTTCTAGTTGAGAATCGAACGCGACAACGTCTTGCTGTGAGGTGACAATGCTACCGCAGCACCACTACCGCATTAATCTATAATGTCTGACTGATGGTAATAGTTCAAAAAGATGGTGGCCTGGATTTGAAGGGTCGGTGATGATTTTCCCTGCCCTTTTCATGACTCTGGAACAGTACAGGTCCTGTAATGGGGGCAAACTAGCAGCAATGAGTAAGACATATCATGGCAGGCATTAAATATAGACAAAGTAGACAGCTGCCTAGAGTACATTCGGGTAGAATTCTCATTGAACAACTGAACTTGCAAAGAGAATTCACAGCCATGCACTTTACAAAGCAGAATGACATTATATATATTCCTTAAAAGAGAACAGAAAAGCTTCTTATATGCTCAAAACTAATACTACACTTTGATTAAAACAAAATAAGTACAATCCCTAAACATTTTAGTTCCATTCAGAAAATGCATTACTTAATAGGATCATAGGAAGTTACTAGGCTGTTGGCTCTGAAGCCCTTATAAGCTGAGCCAAGAGTTTAGCCAATGTTTAGACATGTCAGCACTCAATGCCCCTGTCCAGCAGGGGACATGGGTGAAATCCCAGGGATGTATTTTTTGTTCCCATTCAGTTATCCAGGTTGCACTTAAAAAGGGGTAAAGAGGTACTCTGTTTGACATGGAGAGGGAGTCTATTCCACAGAGGGGGGAGTCTCTGGGACACAAATCCGTCCCACCAACAAGTCCTATTGATGTCACAGACCAGGTTGAGGCAGCACATATGGGTTACTCAAGTCGAGGCTGACTTGCAGATATGTAGCAGCTCCATCAAGGTGGGGTCCAAGATCACCTTTATGCCAGACAGAGGTCACCTCTGAGGAGTCTGTATGAAACCGAAAAGGGGGATAGAGCTTTTAGCCTATCTGTGTATGGTAGATTTTTGTGGCTCTGGATTCTCCTCTTGAGAAACCTCTGTGGTGTCTCCAGCTGCTGCATGTGCTTTGTGAGGTACATGCCCAATGGGGCATTGTACTCAATAATGGGCCTTATAAGATAATAATACAGGGATGTTATGACCTACTTGTCCCTAGAGATATACCCTTACTTTATGAGGTGGGCCATAAAAAGTTTTAATTTACTGTTGATGAGATTAAGACACTTAACTGTTTTAAAATGCAACAAAGAAACAATAGGAGTAAACAAGTCTAAGTCAGATAGTCTTGAATTTTTTTTTGCAAGATGAGGACACTAGAACTAGGATTAAAACTCAAATGACAAACTAATGCATTCTGGGTATGTAAATCAGTTATTATATTCCTTTATGTAGCCATCCTGAAGTTGTCTGCTATGGTAGATCAAGTCACTGTTCTTCAATGTGCATCTGTGTTCATCCTTAGGCATACCCTCCCCAGTAGAACTGCCTCATACACCCTTCTCTTCATATCTGCAAGAATATGAAAAACAACAGGATCTGTGGTTTTACTGCAGAACTACCCAGGCACAGTAGCGGTCTGCTGGAGCATGTCATGATCAATAAAGGGAAAAATAAATAGTCTAATGCAGTGGATAATGCACTTCAGAAAACATATATGACTTAATACAATTATGTTTTTTACCTGGTCTTCCACCCTGAGCTATGGCCCATTTTCAATAGGTGCCAAAGCAGAAAAGCTCCCTATAGTTACATATTAAGAACATGTATTTTATTTAACTGTTTATTGCTGTTACTATTGGATTTGTTTGCTGGGTTGCATCCAGCAAGGATTCACTGTTTTGATACTTCCAAGTGCTTGTTTTTTGGCCAGAGGACTAGCTTGTTTGTATAAAGTCACATTTGCATAATGCTTGGCTTCTCAGAGATCCTACTCTCTTGGTGGTAATGGCATTGCTTGAAGAGCCTTTGTAGAGTATCCTGATGAATCCACTGCTAGAAAAGTGTCCTATAAGGCTGATTTGCACTGTATCTTGATATTTTAAAATTCTGCTGTTTAGCTTGTGCTTTTGTTAAGGTTAGCACTTTAAACTTGCATTTAACTGTTTACTACGATTACCTTTGCAATTGATTGAGGGGCTGCATCCATACACATCTACAACCGTATATTTACTGCTGACTACTGAACTACAACTTATCTTGAAATTCGTCAGTGCTGCTTTAATAACTGAATTATTTCCAGTGTCCTTACTTTTGTTTGAATTTTTTCAATGCCTTTGACTTTTGCCATGACTATTTTCTGTGAGTTTCTGCACTTTCTGTTTGGTTCCTAACATTGTTTGTTTGTCTTTCGGCTTTTTCCCGGTAAGGGGTCGCCACAGCGGAACTCTGGTCCGCTAATGATTGGCAGTAGTTTTTTTATGAAACACCGAGGTGCCAGCTTGATGCCCAACCTTCAATGAAGGCATGCCCATTTTCGCACGCATGTCTTTCGAACGCTACCCAACCATGGGGGGGGACATGCAGACTCCACACAGAAGGCACTCCCAAGCCAAGCCGAGAATCGAACGGGAGAACCTCTTTCTGTGAGGTAACAATGTTACCGCCGTGCCACTGCGGTGTTTGGTTTCTAACATTAATCGGTTTAATTCTACACTCTCGGTGGCCCCAGACAGTGTTTTTACATTGGGAAGTCTTTGACCTACTATACAGTGGCAGTAGAGGGTGGCCAGGTTACTTCTGAGCAGGGATTCACTGTTTGAAACTTCCAAGTGCCTGTTTGCTATTGACCAGAGAGCCAGTTCATTCGAAGTTTTATTCTGCCTTTATAAAGTGATTGCAGACAGCAGTGCCCTGTGTAGATGCAGATACCTAGATTTGATTTTTTCCTATAGAACTACCTCTGTAAATTCCTCACTATCTAGCTGCACACTGGGCAGCTAGTTTGTACACTGAGAAGCACCACCCCGTGAGCTTGGCCTTGAGCAGTTTTGTTAGTAATTTACACTCTTAACCAACCATGTTAGCCATCTGTGAATCTCTCTTGTACTGTCCCCTGTAGAATAAGTAATAAGGATCTGTGGCCATGGACATTTACTTCCCTACTATCTCTGCAGCTAATCTGGTGGATATGGGTGCCCTGAGACAAGCTGTTGTCTCATGTATACTGACATCCACCAAATTCTCCAGCAAATGGGGAAGTACATGAAATATGTGATGTAGTTATACAATGTCACTAGAGGCAAGGCTCTTACATACAAGTACTTACATTGTCAAACAAGCTGTCAGTAATACACATACGCTATATCTTCCTCACATAGTGCAGCCCAGACACAAACAACCACATATGCGATGTCTCTTAAATGTAATCTGCCTAAACCACAAAGACCTCAAAGACACTACAGTCACACAAAAAATGTCATCAGCAGCCTTAAGAGCACTCTACAAAAACAACACTTGTACTGCCACATCCCATGGTGTCTCAGCCTCTAAACACATAATGTACACCACCACCCAACCCAATATTCAGTTCTAGGATACTCCATTGTGAGACACCCAGGTGTCCCACCCACCAGGCTAAGTAGGAAGAGACAGTCACGGTAAGCTGCTTATATTACTATGTTATCTTCTTCTTCTTCTTTCGGCTATTACTACTAAATCTACGTTCTACTAGCAAACTGCTTCTATGTATAACCAAACCTAACAAATGAGCTGGAAAAAGCCTTTATTCCTACTCCATCACCCAATTATGGAATGCTTTGCCCGCATCTATCACTAAGCTGGATTCTCTAAAAATGTTTAAATCTGAACTTAAAACACACTGTCTTAGAAATGATATCTGCCTCTGCATCCTCATCACTACACCATGTTGAATAGCAGCTCTGTCTGTGCTCCAGTAGCTTACTACTTGTTTTACTCTCATTTCCAACTACCTCTCCTTTCACCGTTCCAGTAACAGAGCTTTTGCTATAGTCTTTGCTACATTTCCTATATTAATTTTTTCTACAGTTGAATTGTATTCTGCCCAGTGTTGACCTCCAGTTCATAGTCTTTTTATGTACACTAGCTCTTTAATTCCAATATAGCCTGTCTACAAATGTACTCTGAAAAGTCTGTATTTGTAACTTGTATTTTCTCTGTATAACATTATAGGTGTATGTATTTTCTTTTTCTTTTTCTTTTTGGAGCTTTTCTCCCCGGGCCTATAATGAAAATGTGTTCCCAACCCAGTGGACTTTCCCAGTCAACAAATGTCAATAAATAAATAAATAATTACTGATTGAAGGATTCATATGAATCCACTAGCTACTGGTTTTACTCTTACAACTGATAAATGTAGGACCATAATAATCAAACACATTCCATGTTATATCTGTGGAACAAAATACCAAATTATTTAAGAAACATCTAGATACTTGGGTGGGATCCAAAACATTTTCTTTTATTTTTGACTCTGTGGTTTAATTCGGATTTGCCTAATGCAGCCACCATTTGAACTATGAATTAATAGAGGCCAGGATCGGTCACATTATACATGCACTTAGGTCGCTGAACAAGTACTAGTATGACTTTAATTATAATCCATGGGGATGTAAATGACATGAGACATACCTCCGTGGACTATTCGAAGACAGACATGACAGCTCTTGACTTTGTCTCCCAAGTGGTATGAGCCTGGCATTAAACAGCATTCTACCTTCTTCGGGAATTATGCCACAATATGAATACAAAATAATTGACTTTAACAATTGACTTAGAGTATGATGTCATTCTAAGGTCGTACACTATTTATTAGCCTGGAAGGTTATGGTTGATAGACCATGCACCTTTGCCAGGGATGGTTTGCACCTGTCCCCCCTCAGATTTTGAATATTGGCTAAAACCTTTTACACCTCCATTGTGCTTTTTGTAAGCATTTCCAACCAGATAAACCTGCTAAATAGTGGTACCAGCCCAGATGCCCAGGAAAATCTGAAGATGTTATTGCTCAATGCCAGGAGTCTAAATAAAAAAAAACTCCACTCCCTGCAGGCTCTCCTCACCATGGAGAATGCAGATGAGTGCACAGTCACTGAAACATGGTTTAAAGATATTGAGAGAACCCTGACAGTGCAGTGCTAAAATGCTTTCCAAACATTTAGACTAGCTACTGCAAAGGAAGGGACAATAGGTGGATGTATCTCTATATACATTAAAAGCAAACATGTATAAATTCTTCTTCATCAGTATGACAGGCTTGAGCTTCTTCATATCCAAATTACCATAAACAAGGCCCCATACCATATCATTGAAAGCTAAGATAATCATAATATTTACTTAAAAGACTGAATGTACTCCCCATACAGCCCAACACCATACTCATGGGAAACTTTAACTACCTAATTTAAGTTGGGAATCATACACAGTCCTTACCATGCTGGCCCAGAGATTCCTTCTCTTTAGTAAATGCTAACACCCTGGATCAAGTAATTTGTATACCCACTATGAGTGCTAACATCCTTGACCTGGTCTTTACAAACAAGGTAGACCATTGCATCCTCCCAACTGTAATGTCCTCGCTGGACATATTAGACCATAAAGCTGTCTCTTTTAAAGTAAATACAAAACTTGGGACACCTGCTGACCCTGCAGCTTTTAAGAATTATTCTAGGGAAAACTTCCTACTAAAAAGTGATAGCAAAATTTCAAGCCCAGAGAACTTTGCTGCCTATGGGGAAGCATTCACAGAAAACCTGTATAATCATAGAAACAGCTGTACCCATCCGAAATAAGCACAGGAACAGCTCAGAAAACATGCCGTTCTGGTGGCATTCCAACATAAATAGGATGTACAACAAAAGTAAGGAACGCATAGGTTGGTATTAGGCTATCAGCCCTAGGGCCTAAACAAGCCTAGCCATAACTATTCTCTGGCTATTTCTTTACACAGTATTTACTTCACTGGACCCCTGTCTAGCAGGGAGACTGACATGATATCCAGGGTGAATTTCCTATCTCCCATCCAATCATCAAGGTTCCTTTTGAAGAGGGCCAAAGAGGCGCTCTGCTTGACATGTATGGGCAGTCTATTCCAGAATCTGGGGAGTCTCTGGATCAAGAACCTATCCCTTCAGCATGTTTTGTTCATTGTGATGACAAGGTTTAGATCCCTGGAGTGTGTGTCTCTGAGGGATTGGGATTTCTTTAAGTGTAGCATGTCCAACAGCTCTGGGTTTGACATGGCCTTGTATGTTAAGCAGAGATCGCCTCTGAGTAGACAATATGCAACAGAGTATAGCTGGAGTTTTTTTAGATGGTCAGCATAGGGCATCTGCTTTAGGCCTGTGATTCTTTTAGTGAGGTATTTTGCGGCCTTTCCAGTTGTTGCAGATGTCTTGAGAGGTACATACCAAACAGGACATTGTATTCTATAATGGGTCTAATGAGGGATGAGTACAGTGGGACAGTGACCTTCTTTTGTCTGGATGAAAAGCCCTTAGTGATGAGGTGTACCACATAGAAGAATTTCCTGACTGCTGCGGGAATGTGGTTATCAGAGGTGAGACCACTGTCCACCTGTGTCCCTAACTCTCTTATCACACTTTCTGTGTTTAGTGTACTACCACCTATGTGATAATTCACAGGTACATGTTTTTTCCCAAAGGGGATAACTATACATTTCTTGGAATTGAGCTTGAGCCCATGTCTCTGGCACCAAGCATCTGTTTCTGTAAGGCCCTTTTGTAGAATATCCACATCATTTGGGGATTCAGTAATGGCTCCTAGTTTGCAGTCATCTGTGAACTTTGTTAGCCAGAGTCCCTTAGTGTTGGCCTGTACTTCAGAGAAGTAGATGCCAAACAAGAGCAGTCCCAGGACTGAACCCTGAGGTACTCCACTTGTCACTTGTCTGGACCTGGATTTGGAGTCTGCTACTTTTACAGTGTGGGTGCTGTCAGTAAGCCAGTTGGCAACCCATCGAATGATGTAGGGATTAATGCCCAGCTTAGTAATCTATGATTCCAGAGTGGGGGATGGTGTCAAAGGCCTTGGTGAGGTCCAAATAGGCTGTTTGGACCACCTTACCCCATGTCCACAGCTCTGGAGACTGATTCAAAGAAGTCAATCAGGTTCAGAAGACAAGATCGGCCCTTCACGAGCCCAAACTGGGTGGGGTCCAGTTTTTGAAGGTTGCCAATGTCTTTGTTTATAAGTTCCATGATAATACGTTCCATGGCCTTGCAGATCAAGCTCATCAGACTGATGGGGTGGTAGTTCCTGGGATCCAAGGTGGATCCCCCTATGTGGAGTGGGATAACTGTAGCTGTGCACCATTCAGTGGGGACAAAGCCTGAGGTGAGGCTATGATTAAACATGACACTTAGGTGAGGTGCCAGTTCATTTTGTAGTTCATGTAGTACACAGCCTGGGATGTCGTCTGGTCCCATGGTTGCTGTATTCTTAGCTTTGGAGAGTGCGTTTTTTACCTGTGTGGCCGTTATTACCAGAATTTGGCAATCTTTTGGTATTGAGATGGACTCTTTAGGGGGTGAGAGGGGGGTGACGTTTGCACTGAATCGATCTGCCAGGATATTGGCAATATCCTTGGGATCAGTATATTTAATGCCATTCTGTTGTAGCTAAGAGCAGATCTAAGCATTTCCATTTAGATTCTTGACATAGCTATGGAATGCCTTGTGGTTGTCTTTGGAATCTGGCAATTTTATTTTCATAACTAGCTTTGAAGGATTTTATGAGGGATCTCAGCTTCTTACTGAGGCTGGTAAGGGAGTTTTTTGCATCCTGGGATTTTCCTCTTTTCTGCAACAGTTTCTCCCTTTTGTTGTAAAGTTTGTTTATGGCAAGGGACAACCAGATTGGCTTCCTTTTTTTGGAGGAGGAGCGTCTTGGTTTTATTGGGTATGGCATGATTCATGCACGAGTGGATGTGCTCATACAGAGCCTTAGTGAAGGATTCAGCAGTTAGACTTTCAGTTCCCGTCTGCATGGGTGTCATGAAGTTTGTCACTTCTGACTTGAGTAGCATGAAGTTGGCTTTGGAGAAGTTGTTTTATGGAGGTTTCCTTACTGGGGGGGGGGGGGATGTGGATGTCAAGGGCGATTAGCTTATGGTCAGACCTTACTAATGAGGGGGTGACCATAGGTGTGAAGCATCAATTTCCCATGTTGGTAATGACCAGGTCTAGGATATTGGATCCCCTGGTGGGACTAAGGATTAGTTGATCCAGGGCATTGGAATTTATGAATTCCAAGAACCGTTGGGCAAAGGTGTTGGTACATGAGTAGTTTTCCCAGTTAATGGCAGTGTAGTTGAAATCACCCAGTATTAGGGTGTTTGTTTGTATCTTAATATTTTCCAGTATGTTTAGAAAGGTGTAGTGAGAATCTTGGGGCATGGTGGGGGATCTGTAGCAAGCTACAATTTGGATTGCAGTCTTACCTGGTGTTAGTTGCACCTGGAGAATTTCAGACACATTGTGTTGGGCAACTAGCCTGGTGTTGTGAATATCCTTGGTGAATATGGACTCTTCCACCTTTAATGTTTCAGTCCTGGTTTGGTGGCTGAAAAGTGTGGTAAGAGTTGTAGCCTGGTATTGCAGGGGGGGGGGGTCTCTGGAGCCTTGAACCAGGTCTCAGTTACTGCACAGATATCGATGTTCTCCACTTTTAGGAGTGCCTCGAGAGAGTGCATTTTAAGGTTTAGACTTCTTACCTGTTACGGTGGTGGTTTTGTCCTTTGAACTTTGTCTAAAAAAAGGCACTATAGGGGTGGCAAGAGCCTTAGCCAGTAACCTGAATCCCAGGGTCGACAAGTGCAGACCATCTCTGGCAAAGCATCGTGGTCTGTCGATCATTTCGTCCCAGGCAGACAGATACTGGATCCCCTTTGAATGACATCAGAAGCTTAGCCAATTGTTGAAGTCAATTTTGTCCTTATACTGTGGTATAATTCTGGGCGAAGGCAGGATGCTACTCAGGGCTAGGGTCATACCTGCCTGGGCCACATGATCCGAGAGCTCTTCTATGTCTCTTTTCATGTAGTCCAGGGAGGTACGTCTCAAGTCATTCACTCCAACATGGACAATGACAGAGTCATATTTGTACTTGTTGTGGAGTGACTTGAGTGCATGCATTATGTGGCGGATCCTGGTGCCCAACAGGCAGCTGACTGTTATTTTCTCCTTGTTCAGCCTGGTGAGTAGGACATCAGTGTGCCTGTCTATAGAGTCACCTATGACTAAAGTGTTGGGTACGTTGCCGTACCTTAGGGGCTGTTGTTAGGTGGCACACTGATGTTGTAAGCTATGTGGCACTTTTGTTGTGACTGGTGTTTGTTTGCATTTCAGCTTCGGAGGTCCTTGTTGCTTGGGCAGGTTACTGTTAAGAGCCTCCACATATGTGGATTTAGTGTTGCTAAGTGTGGGTGTTGGTGGTATGGGTTTAGAAGGGCTATGTGTTGCTTGAGGTGTAGTGCGGGTGTTAACCTTCTCCTCTTGACTGTCTAACACAATCTTAGGTAGAGAGAGCTTTGCTTCCAGTTTGGCTATGTAAGTGCATCTCTCGCAAGTTGTAGTGTTGGGTGGTAGGAGGAGAGGGTTGTCTGTGGACATGAGGCAATTGCTGCATTGTCCCAGTATGCCCAGATTCACCAGGTGGACAGGTGAAATTACCGGAATCTGACCCTTGAGCATGCCTGGTTTGGTGCTTTTTTTTGTAAAGTACAACAGCTGTTTTCCCTTACCTTCGCAAGGTACTTTGCAATTACAGGCTGTTTAGTACCTACAATTCATTTCTTCTTATTAACAAGAAGAGTTGAGTGCTTGTATCAGTTTGACTTCCTAGTGCTTTCCAGCAGGTTTTAAAGCAATTGCTAGTCACAGGGATGCTTAAAGGTAAGATGAATAAAATTGTTTATCCTAAACATTGCAGTGTGCACTAGAAGAGTTAGAGGTGAAAGCAGGTAACTTAAGCTTTACCTTTCTAAAAAGTTAAGTTTTAGTGGAGAGTCACTATTTTTAAAACAGCAAGATAGATTGAAAAGGGGTGGTCACTTTTGCATTCTGGTACTATGGAATACAGTAGGATGGCCAATAAATTTAAATAGTTGAAGGGGAGTGATTTCACAAAATGATAATTTTGTGCTTACTCACACAAGCCACTAAAAACAGAGAGGAAATGAGCTATATGGTCAAATTAACATAAGGGGAAGGCAACTAGAAAGACAGTGGTGTTTAGGAACACTACAGTAACCGGGTGGGAGGGTAAATGTTCTGCCTGACTCACAAGAGACAGAGCTGTGGTTCAAGTTTTAATATGCAGTTAAAAGCAGAATGCAAGTTAAAGACAAGGTAAATAAAACAAATCACAGTATTCAAAATAGAAAGAGACAATAAAGTAATACAACAAATAACAAGCAAACTAACCTTTCCCTCACAGCAAAGTGTAGCAGAGTCTGGGTGAGCCTTTCTAGTAAAACATGCAAAGCCTATGAGATGCAATAGTCAGCAAAGTAAAACGCCCTTGTTAACCTAAACAAGCAATTTAGGGGAGCTAATCAAGCCCAACAAAGACAATGTGACATAAAAATAACCCCAGACCAAGGAGAATCACACAGCATTCTTCAGGTATGTCTAAGACATAAAAGACAATAAGCAGCAAATGGTACCACCTATATGGAATAAGAATCCAATGCCATTCAGGCTAAGATAAGAATGTGTTCTTGATTCACTTCACTTGTACCTGCTTTATACAGCAATATTTTATTTATTTTGACAGTTGTTTACCATGGAGGTTTGACTGGGCTAGTAGCCCATTTTCAGCAGAGGCCTGGGGAGAAAAGTTCCAAAATACAATTACCAAGCCCATTTTTTTATATATGAGTTACAACATTAGTTACAAAGTACACATTCATGCCTATAGAATTACAGAACACAATTACACAAAGATACATAAGATACATATTGGTGTCACTACTGTTCTGAGCATTTTAAAGCAAGTGTTTAATTTTGTGGCAAAAAAAAACATTTCTTTGTTTCCTGGATTTTTCTAGTTCTGTTTCCCTCCAGATCACATTGCAGAAGAGTTAATTAGCCATGGACATTTTTATATGGTGGTAGTTTGTTTAATCTGCACCTGAGGGCTACTTTTGTTGTGCTTTTACATTAAGAAATTCCAGGATCACCCATCTTGTGGTAGAAGGTGTTTACCTCATCTCTATGAGTTGATAAGCACTCTAGGGAGTTTAAATTGTGGGTGGTTGTTGGCTAGAGGGTACAGGAGTGAAATTCATTGCTTTTATTGTTTCTCTGCTATAAATCAGGAGAGTTTGCAAGGCCCTGTGCTCACTTCCTCAGAGCTCTGCAATGCTTTTCAAGTGTTTCAGCTGTATCCAGAGCCATCCAGGCAAAGAAAAGAAAAGTTTATTGATTTGCTGTATGTGTAATTGCTTTTCATTCCCTCCAGTACAGCTCTTTTCAAGAGTATAACTTTAACTCCCAGTGGGTGCAGCTTGAGCCTTTAAAAAACAAAGTTACCACTTTACAGTTCTAACAAATATTAATTGACAGACATGAAATATCAATACAATTGTGTTTGCCATCATGTATGCTTCAAGATAAAAACATTCTGACAACTTGTATGTAGAATGGTTTTGGAATAATTATTAATGCAAGTATAAACACGCAATATCTGACACCAAGAGAAGCAGCAGGAGGTAACTGCAGAAACGCCTAAGACACACTCAGCTGTAATG
This sequence comes from Protopterus annectens, assembly GCF_019279795.1. Classification (NCBI taxonomy): domain Eukaryota; kingdom Metazoa; phylum Chordata; order Ceratodontiformes; family Protopteridae; genus Protopterus; species Protopterus annectens. The sequence goes on along the minus strand of NC_056729.1, from coordinate 1,161,402,345 downwards.
AATTAAGGCATTTATGTAATTTTGTGGTGAAAACTGTCATTTCTCTGTTTGTTTACATTTCTAGTTCTGTGTGCCTCTAGATCACCTTGCAGAAGAGTGAATTAGCCAATGACTTAGTTCTTGGTAGTTGTTTGATTAATCTGTACTTGAGAGATACTTTTGCTCTGCTTTTACATTTAGAAATTTTTGGATCATCTATCTCATGGCAGAAGGTGTTTACCTGGCTTATCTGAGTTGGGAAGCACTTCAGTGAACACAGCGTGGTTGGTCCTTTATTAGGTAGAATGTATAGGAGTCTGTTTTCAAGCTTTATTTCTCTGATTTAAATCAAGCAAGTTTGTACTGAGCTGAGGCAGTTAGCAGTGCCCTGTATAGTAACAAATGCCTAGACAGTATAATTTCCCTGTAAAGTTAGGATTAGGTCCAAAACCTGTCAAACAGTGGTGGCATTGTGCAAAATTAAGCTTAGAGCAGCTAGTTTGTATATTGAATCTCACTACTATATCTTGGCAGTATACGACATCTTGCCCTTAACCCCAGAAATTATTCTAGCACTATATATCTTCTTGTTCGTAACCCCAGAAACTACCCTGGGAACCCCTGTTAAAACCAACCCTTAATCCTAAATAGCCCACCCTATTACAGGGCTGGACAACATGGATATACAGTTTCCTAAGGCCTCTGTGGCCAGTTTGGTAGATTTGTGCATTCTAAGGTTCATAGGTTCATAAGAAGTTACTAGGCTAGCAGCCCCAGAGCTTTTATATAAATCACATGAAAAATGCCAAAAATACTGGCCCGGCAGCACAATGTAAACTCCACTGATAATAAAATGACCACGTAACTAGCATACAAGCTTTTATTTAAATGCATCCATTCACAGACTTCTTCAGAACATATTATAAACAAAAATCATTCAAACATATTTATATACAATCAGACTTTTCTAATGAATTAATAATTTAATCTAATTATTTAAATCACTTAATCTAATTGGTAAAACCTTCTTAAAAATACACAGTCACTTTATTTGTTTAACCACAGTTTTCTGTTTTTTAAAAAACACTTTATGTTGATCATGTCATTCAACCCCGGCTTTTTGTCTGCTTGTAATTCAATCTGTCAACAAGTTTCCCTTTGTTCCAAATAGTTTTTATAGTCACCACCTCTTAACTCCAAAGTACCCTTTATTAAAATGGAAAAAAATAAATTTCTTGTAGGCTACACATTTTATTGAATCCCTATATAAGGCATTAATAACATCTTTCTTTTTTATACAATACTGATGTTCTCTAATTTGCTCAAAAAGGGCTCTTGTGGTCATACCTATATAAAACCCTGTGCATCTGCTAAAAATACTGATGTACACCACCTCCCCCTGGTTTTACAAGTATAATGCCCTGATACTTTAATAATTTGTGGGAAAGTTTGTACAGATATGAATGGCCCTTCCAAAATAAATCTACAAAACTTACACATTCCACACTTAAACATTCCTTCAACCTTATGTGTGTGTGCAATATATTTGGAATATACCTACTACTTTCTTTATTCAACAAACTTTTTAAATTGAAATTATTTTTATACACAAAACTAGGTTTACCACCCACTATACTAAATAACTCACTATTACACTCTAAGATTTTCCAGTTGTTTTGAATAATTGCTCTAATCATACTACTATCAACTGTCATCTCCAGATTACAAACCAACTTCTTTTTACCCCAAGCATATTATTACTTTAAAGGGGTATTTAAGAATAGGGGGATATAGTTCATATATTTTTTGTCTGATGTTACTTATTAGTTCACTTAAATAATTCTCTTCATATCCCCTTTTTATGAACATGTCACAAATAAATTTAAATTCCTCTTCTAACATCACATCATCACTTGTCATGCTACTAGCTCTAATGAGCTGTCCCTTAGGTATATTTAAAGCCTATAAAGGTAGGGACATCACCCCTAGGGGACTTAGAATTAAACTTCAACCGTTTGTGAGTGGTCCGGATGATAAGCTTAAGGAGGAGTGGGTTGAAGCTCAACATCTAGCAACCATGTCATTTGTGGATATTCTCATTTCTTTTTATGAGAGAAGTATTGATGCCAATATTGTGGAGGTTAATACCTTATGTGACAATATTAAACCCTTTGAAGGACAAGCTATATATAAATCCTGTCTAACTAAACTTTCTAAAGATTTTTTGGTATTAGAACAAAATTTGAAAGAGAAAAAGATACAGAAATTTCAAAGGGATGTCTCAGATTATGCAGAAGGTAAGCCCTTTGGCATTAAAAATCTGTCAGGTTTAGGGATAAGGAATTTCAACCCACCAAATTTAGAAAAAAGAGACTGAGGTCTATACTAAAAAGATTTAAAACAGACCTCAGTAGCACTTCAGGTGAAGAATCGTCAAATACTGAGCATGAACCTGTCTCAAGTCAGGAGTCTCCAGCACATAAGAGAACCAAAAATATGGTCCACCCTTTAGAATTAAGAGACACAGGGGGGGTAGAAAACACAAACATAGACATGGTAAAGAACTTGGAAATGTTATTGGATGTTCTAACTCAGAAATAGATGCTTACGTAAATGTTCATAATATCTCATCTGTGTCTCTCAATGAAATGCAATTAAAAATATTAAATAAAGGGTTATCGTTTGTTCCCATTTTTTTTGTCAACGAATATAGTTTTGTACAGGATGTTTTGACATTTTGTAGATTATTGAATTTAAAATTGTTTTTTGGACACACAGATAATTTACCAAGATCTACTGGTTTTCGATTTCATAAATCTACTTTTCAGCCACTGATCGATAAATATGTGGCCATTTTTCAGGAGAAGGTGATTAAAGATCTACATTTTAAATAGGAAGAGACACTTATGTTAAGTACAATTTGTCTGATTTGGAAATTCAGGCCATTGAGAGTTTAAGAACCAACCCAAACATTGTCATTACTTCAGCAGATAAAAGGGGTGCTGTGGTTATAATGGATATGGAACAATATATGGTTGAGGCTTATACCCAACTCAATAATAAACAACATTATGTTTCAATGCCTTTAGACCCCACTGACTTGTTTAAAAAACAAATTGATGATTTTTTTGGAGGAAGCAGTTGAAGTAGGAATTATTGATAACAACACTAAGATGCAATTAATGGTAACAAATCCAAAGAAACAAATTCTCTATTTACTGCCAAAAATTCACAAGGATTTATTAAAACATCTGGGTAGACCTATAGTTTCAGGTCGAGGGTCTTTAACAGAACCACTTTCAGAATTTTTGACTTTACATCTCAAGCCATTATTGGCATTAGTTAGATCTAGATTAAATGACATTACAGAGTTTTTACAAATTATTAGGGATTCTCAATTAGAGCCCAGTTGGTTGATGTGTACATTAGATGTTAAGTCATTATATACTAATATCCCACACTGGGCTGGATTACAAGCAATAGAATATTGGTTAAATAGAAGTAACATTTATCCAACGGGCTTAAATACCTTAATCGTTTGTATGGTTGAGCATGTGCTAACTAAAAACGTGTTTTATTTCCACCAACAATGTTATTAACAGGTTCAAGGTACAGCCATGGGGGCTTCTTTTGCCCCTATATATTCTGACCTCTTTATGGGGTACATAGAGGAATGTCTTATCTATGATAGATCTCATAATATATACATAGAGGAACTGGATATATGGCGAAGGTCCCTACACGATTGTTGGTTTATTTGGAGATGTGATTTAGAATATCTGTCAGAATTCATACAATATCTTAATGACAATATTTGGGGGATCGAATTTACTCTCAATGTACAGTATCAACAAATCCAATACTTGGATGTATATGTAAGCAGAAATAATGACCACACTTTGGATTCGAAAATCCATAGAAAATACCCACAATATACTATGTTACTGGATGCTAGTAGCTTACACCCGCAACATATCTTTAAAAATATACCTAAGTCGCAGTTTTCAAGAGTTAAAAGAATATGTTCAAATCAGGATACCTATGAACTGTTTGATCTTAGGAAGAGATTCCTAGCCAGGGGATATAAATATGGGGATATAGTATCAGCTTCCAGGTGGGTACAACAATTTGATCATGACCACTTATTGAAATATAAGGACAAAAACATCCCCAAGGTGACTCCTATTAGATTTACTACAACATTTGGCAGAAATATTAATGTCATTAAAGGTGTGATTAACAATTGGAACATTTTAATGGCCAGTTCAAGATTGGCAGACATTCTGTCTCAAGAATGTCTTTTTTCATATAGGAGAGGTCATACATTGGGTGCCTACTTTAATTGGTATAAGAGAGGTAAAAATTCCAAAGTGGGTTGATACAACGTACACTGTCAGGAATTGAACTGAGGGGTTGTTTCCCTTGTGGTCATTGTTCACTCTGTGTTAATATTCAAAAATCAAAAAAATTTTCCAGCAAAAATGTTACAAAAATTTTTGACATTAGATGTTTTGGTACTTGCGGAACCAGTTGGGTCATCTATTTGGTGACCTGTTCTTGTTTGGCTTTTTACATAGGCCAAACATCTAGGCCTTTTAGAATTAGAATATCGGAACATTTGAGTAATGTCAAAAATAAATCCTGTACTAGTGCTTTTTATAAACATACATTGGCTCACACCAATGTGAAATTTCATTTCCAGATTATTGATGTGGTTAAGGTGGAATTTAATGATAAACATGGTTGTCATGATTTATTAAATCGAAAAGAAAAAGCATGGATTATTAGATTAGGTGGATTGTTTTATCCAGGTTTAAATGAACACTTATAATGCATTTTTTAAAATGCATGGCAACAGTATATTGGTATATGCATTGGTTGTTATATACGTTGGTTGAATGATCTGTTTTAATAATGGTTAATATGAAGGTTAATATGTTTAAAACTTGAGAGATATATCAGGTATCATGTTACTTTAAATGGACTCTCATCAATTTGTATGCCAATTATTGGCTTTTTGATTCTTTTTATATATAGTCAATGAACAGAATGATTTGTTATCACTGAAGAAGGCTAAGTGCCGAAACCGGTATGATTCTGTTTTCACACTTTATGGAACAATAAATGGTGTTCGAGTAGTGCTGGCTCGTTTTATGCATTTTACTATGTTTTTCAGGCTGTTGCACTTGTCCTGCATGTGAGGTTGTTTTTGTGGTGTTTCAGGCAGGTATGTCCCTAACCTTGAGCAGCATACTACCCTCACCTAAGATACCACAATATATATACAAAAAATGATTGACTTCAACAACTGGCTTAGTTTCTGGTGTCATTCTTAGGGGATCCAGTACCTGTCAGTCTGGGATGACATGGTAGATAGACCACACGGCTTTGCCAGAGATGGTCTTCATCTGTCACCTCTGGGATTTCAGTTACTGGCCTTAGTGCCTTTTTTAAACAATGTCACAACAAAATTCCAGATGTAAAAATATCTTCAAAAAGCAACCTCAAGGTTATGCTGCTAAACGCTAGGAGTCTAAACCTAAAACTGCACTGACTAGAAGCAGCCCTCCCTTAGAAAATGTTGACATCTGTGCAGTCACAGAGACTTATTTTAAGGCCATGGAAAGCACCCAGACCATACCAGGTTATAATGCCTTCCACACATTCAGACCACAAACTGAAAGTTCAAGAACTAAAGGAGATGAAGTATTAATATTCACCAAAGATAAATACACTTCTAGATTGGTTAAACAAAACAATTCCCTTGAACTAATCCAGGTCCAGTTTGACTGTAGGTAAGACCCCTGTCCAAGTTATTGCCAGTTATAGGGCCCCATCCGTGAACCAGGATACCCAGACTGCATACTTGGATCAACTTGAATTGCTCAAGATACAACCAAGCACCCTGGTTTTAGGTGACTTTAACTACCCATCCATAGATTGGGTAAATTATACATGTGCTAACACACTTGCCTAAGGTTCTTGGACATCATCAACTCCAATGCCCTGGACCAGTTGGTTGACACCTCCACAAAGGGCCCAAACATTCTGGATCTGGTACTCACTAACATGGATGATTGTTGCACCATCCCATGTGTGCAACTCTCCCTAGTGAGGTCTGATCATAAAATGAATGTCATTGGAAGTAAAAACAACATCTGACTCCCCATTAGCAGCAACTAGACTAAAAAACTTCTCCAAAGCCAATTACATTCTAATATATTACAGCATTAATAGCTTCATAGCAGGGGTGTAGCTAGGATTTTCAAATTTGTACTCACAGCTCTCAAACTGCTACTCCCCCTCCCCAGCCAAGCTACGGCCATTCTCGTAATTCACAGTTCGCTCTTTTAGTGTCGATGAAGAGGCATTCGCTGTAATGCCTCTTCAATAATATAATATAAATTCACTCAAACTTGGTTCCTTGAATTGAAAATTAACCTGAAATGTCAGTTCTTTGAAAAATGCAGCATGGAAGTTGGGGTAGAGAATTTATGCTTTTGTTTTCTGTAACTAAGGTACAGGTTTTGAGCTTGAATAAATTACTAACCACCTGCTACCCCTAACTAAGATGTTTCATTCACACACACACACACCCCTACAGTACCTACCTCTTAGTGCAAGAAATATGGACAAAGCCTAAAATAAAGAGGGACAGATATTAAATAATGCTCTTGTGAACTTAGAAAGTTGCTAAAACAGGATTTGTGCTAGTATGAGAAAGTTGCTAGAATAACAGGATTTGTGCTAGTATGAATTTTTCTAAAGGGCATGAAGTCTGAAACTCAAATGTCTGTCATTATTTAGCAACTTCAGCCTTCAATGATTTTCTAGAAAATCACAAAATTTATGAGGAACAGACAAAAAATATGGGGCAAAAATCTGGACATTCTGCAAAATTTGGACAGTTGGGAGGTATGCTACCTACCTAACACACACACACACACACACACACACACACACACACACACACACACACACACACACACACACACACACACACACACACACACACACACACACACACAAAACCTCTCAACCTCTTAGAGCAAAAAACTCATAAATAAAACTGAGGCAAAGGCCCAAAAATAAGGACATTTTTTTAAATACTGCTCTTATAAACTTAGAAAAGATAATAGAATAGTAGTAGGTCTTGCATTAGTACGAATTTTCTGAAAGGTATGAAATCTGAAACTCAAATGTCTGCCATTCTTTTCTAACTTCAGTCTTTAACAATTTGCCACTAATTTGCCAGAAAACTGCAATTTTATGAAAAACGGACCAAAAATGTGATGCAAAAATATAAAATTGCCAGACAATACAGCTGGGAACCTGTCAAAGAAGGGACACCATTTTAATATGAGCACAGTTAACTTAGAGCAGCTAACAAAATTAGAGAATCTACATGCATTTCTGAAATAAAAGTAATGTATAACTCTGATCATTACAGTTATTTATAAAAAGTAAACCCTCCACGTTTTCTTCCAAAATTGCTATTTTGCAGAAAGATTATTAGGGGGAGAGCAACATTTTGAGCCAAAATTGGGGACAGTTGAGAGGTTTGGATATTCCTAATTCTATAAAGTGATTTATTTGCACATACCTCTCAACCTCTTAATGCAGGAAGTCTGGACAAGGCCAAATATATTAGGGGAATATACAAACAGTACTAAAAATTGACCTTGTATAAACTTAAGACAGTTAATAGAATATCAGGTCTTGCTTTAGCATGCATTTTTCTGAAGATTATGACGTCTGAAACTTAACGTTGGTCATTTAGTGACTTCATTCCTAAATGATTTGCCAGAAAACTTTTATTTTGCATTTTACAGCACGAACACCAATAAATATCTGTTAAACAAAGCAATGCAGTCTCACAATGAAACTAGATTTAGCATTAAAACTTCTCTGTCCTTGAAACTCACATTCATTGAGACAGCATTGAAACCCACATTCAAAGAAAATACATTTTGCCAGTTACTTATAAAGATTAACTTTGGGCTGTTTTCAAATCATAGGCCCCTTGCACATGAAACATACACATGCTCTTTGATACACCTTCCATCATAAAAGTCTACTCAAACATCTACAGTCCACCAGTATCAGTATATATGCACAATTTTTTATTTTATTTTTATTTTTTATTTATTTTATTTAACATTTGTTGACCAGGAATGTCCGACTAGGTTCCACAGGGCCTGTTTTCAGCGGAGGCCCGGGGAGAAATGCTCCAGATGGAGCTCCACAATCTCCACAAATGCTCCACAATCTCTGAACTAGTAAAATCCATTTACATAATTCCACATTAGAGAAATCTGTAACTAATGAAGAGGCTGCTGCTAGCAAACAACTTTATATTTCATGGTTTCATCTACAAATAATGTGCCTGTTGCCCTTGAGGAATAAATTGCCTATGTTGCATTAAAAACAATGATACGCTAGTAATATTGCAATAGGGAATGGATGGCAAACTGATAACAGGTTCATAGTTGCTACTAGATATCTTCGCCAAAACAGGCTACAGCATCCACCTCCCTTTACAACACAGTACAGTATCAGCAATGCATCTACCTACTGTGGGAGAAGACCCACAGCCTTCTGCATCAAAAGCAAGTACACTACCTGTTGTGCTATTAACAGTACAAGCAGAAGCATAAGCAGCACTAAACTTAAGTTCCCCTGCAGCTCTCAGCTCCTTGTAAAATGTCGACACTCAGCTGTATCTCTGAACTTTGCAGCACAAGAAATCTGGAAAAAGCTAACATTTATTGGGGGGGGGGCAAAAGCCCAAAAAACAGGGACACATTTTAAACATTGCTTGTATAATTTTGGAAAGTTTCTAGAATAAAATGCTGCATTATCACCATGCATGTCTTGAACCCAGAACCATATGCACTATAGTCAGTGCAACATACCACTATGCTAAATCAGCAGTTTGAAAAATAGGAAGACAAACTTAATAGCTATCATTTAGATAGCTCTCAACCTCTTAGCACAAACAACCTGGACAAACAAAGCCAATAATGAGGGAATACAAGTTCAGTTCTCACTTCACACCTTAGCACAAACAGCCTGGACAAACAACAAAACAACAATGGGAGAAATACAACTTCAGTTCTCACTTCTCACCATAGCTCACAACCATTATAAAAGCAAATCTGAACAAAGTTCAAAAATGGTGGTGGTTAGGGACTTTAGGCTCTTCTTACCCTGAAGCAAAGGTACAGGGTTTGAGCCTGAACACCTATACCCAGCAGGTGTATTATGTGGGGGGCATTTTCACACACACACACACACACACACACACACACACACACACACACACACACACACACACACACACACACACACACACATACACACACACTAATTGCGCGATCGTTCACACACACAATAATTGCGCGATCGTTCACACACACAATAATTGCGCGATCGTTCACACACAAAATAATTGCGCGATCGTTCACACACAAAATAATTGCGCGATCATTCACACACAAAATAATTGCGTGATCGTTCACACACAAATAATTGCGCGATCGTTCACACACAAAATAATTGCACGATCGTTCACACACAAATAAATTGCGCGATCGTTCACACACAAAATAATTGCGCGATCATTCACACACACTGCTGAATGGAAAACTGCAACCATCATCCCATTACATAAAGGAGGTGCCTCCACAGATCCTGGGAACTATAAACCCATAAGCATGACCAGCTTAATCTGCAAGGCTATGGAAAGAATAATCATGGACCGTATCAACAAAGATACAGAAGACCTCCAAATGCTTGACCCAACCCAATTTGGCTTCATTAAAAGGAGATCCTGCCTCTTGAACTTGGTGGACTTCTTTGAGACAGTCAGCAAATCCCTGTATGAAAACAAATCCATGTATACAGCCTACATGGACCTGGCCAAGGCCTTTGACCCTATTCTCCACTCAGGCATCAATAATAAAATCACCCAGCTGCAGATCAACTTGTATATTGTCAGGTGGGTTGCAAACTGGCTCACCAATAGAAGCACACAGTCAAAACAGGTGACGTTACCTCCACCACCAAACTTGCAACCCGTGGTGTTCCATAGGTATCGGTGCTGGGGCCCCTATTGTTTGGAATCTACTTCTCAGATGTACAGGCTAAAACAAAAGGCCTATGGCTGACAAAGTTTGCAGATGACTGTAAAGTGGGTGCAGTCATAGTCCCCAGATGATGTTCACATCCTACATGAGGGACTTAGACAAACGACTGGTGCCAAAGACATGAGCTAAAACTTAATGCAAAAAATACATTATCATCCCCTTTGGCAAGGGCAACATCTCTGCAGATTACCATATTAATAACACCACCCTAAACATGCAATCAGTAGTGAGAGATTTAGGCACACAGGTTGATAGCAAGTTTTCCTTTGACCACCATGTCTCCACAGTGGTAAGAAAGGCTTTCTACATCAAACACCTCATAGGTAAGGGCACTGCATCCTGAACAAAAGAGGTTATAACCCCCTGTACTCTTTATGCATCAGGCCAATAATATGTTCCTTAACAGGCACCTGCAGCAGCTGGGAAGACCTCAAAAGTTTCTTACAAAGAAAATAATTCAGGGTCTTCAGCATATGTCTTATGTCAACAGACTGAAATCTAACTATACTCTGTGTCTTTTACACTACTCAGAGGTATAAAGCAATCTCAGATCCTGCTCTAATGGAAATGCTGAAAATTTGTGAATCAAATGGTATAAGATGCACTCACTCGAGGGAACTCCTAGGTTCATAGGTTGGTACTAAGCTATTGGCCCTAGGGCTTATTCAAGCCTAGCCATAACAATTCCCTGGATATTTCTTCCCACAATATTTACTTCTCTGGGCCCCTGTCTAGCAGGGTGACTGACATGATCCCTGGGGTGAATTTCCTATCTCCCATCCAATCATCAAGGCTCCTTTTGAAGAGGACCAATGAGGTGCTCTGCTTGACATGTATGGGTAGTCTATTCCAGAGTATGGGGAGTCTCTGGGTCAGGAACCTATCCCTCCAGCATGTTTTGTTCATTGTGATAACAAGGTTTAGATCCCTGGAGCATGTGGATCTGAGGGATTGGGATTTCTTTAAGTGGAGCATGTCCAACAGCTCAGGGTTGACATGGCCTTGTATGTTAAGCAGAGATCGCCTCTGAGTAGACGATATGCCACAGAGTATAGCTGGAGTTTTTTTAGACTGCCAGCATATGGCATCTGCTTTAGGCCTGTGATTCTTTTAGTGAGGTATTTCTGTGGCCTTTCCAGCTGTTGCAGATATCTTGTGAGATACATACCAAATGGGGCATTATACTCTATAATGGGTCTAATGAGGGATGAGTACAGTGGGACAATGACCTCCTTTTTTCTGGATGAAAAGCCCTTAGTGATGAGGTGTGCCACATAGCAGGATTTCCTGACTGTTGTGGTGATGTGGTTATCGAAAGTGAGACCACTGTCCACCTGTGTCCCTAAGTCTCTCATCACACTTTCGATGTTTAGCGTCCTGCCACCTATGTAATAATTCATGGGTACATGTTTTTTTTTCCAAAGGGGATAACTATACATTTCTTGGCATTAAGCTTGAGCCCATGGCTCTGGCACCAGGCATCTGTTTCTGTAAGGCCTTTCTGTAGAATATCCACATAATTTGGGGATTCAATAATGGCTCCCAGTTTGCAGTCATCTGCAAACTTTGTTAGCCACAGTCCCTTAGTGTTGGCCTGTACTTCAGAGAAGTAGATGCCAAACAAGAGTGGTCCCAGGACTGAACCCTGAGGTACTCCACTTGTCACTTGTCTGGAGCTGGATTTGGAGTCGCTACTTTTACAGTCTGGGTTCTGTCAGTAAGCCAGTTGGCAACCCATCGAGTGATGTAGGGATTTATGCCCAGCTTAGTAAGTTTATTTATGATTCCAGAGTGGGGGATGGTGTCAAAGGCCTTGGCGAGGTCCAGATAGGCTTTGTGGACCACCTTACCCTCGTCCACAGCTCTGGAGACTGATTCGAAGAAGTCAATCAGATTCAGGAGACAAGATCGGCCCTTCACAAACCCAAACTATGTGGGGTCCAGTGTTTGAAGGTTGCCAATGTCTTTGCTTATAAGTTCCATGATAATGTGTTCCATCCCCTTGCAGATGAGGCTTGTCGGACTGATGGGACAGTAGTTTCCGGGATCCAAGGTGGATCCTCCCTTGTGGAGTGGGATAACTGTAGCTGTGCGCCACTCAGTGGGCAGGAAGCCTGAGGTGAGGCTATGATTAAACATGACACTTAGGTGAGGTGCCAGTTCATTTTGTAGTTCATGTAGTACACAGCCTGGGATGTCATCTGGTCCCATGGATGCTGTATTCTTAGCTTTGGAGAGTGCGGCTTCTACATGTGTGGCCGTGATTATCGGAATTTGGCAATCTTTTGGTATTGAGATGGGCCCTTTAGGGGGTGAGAGGGGGGTGAAGTTGGCACTAAATCAGTCTGCCAGGATATTGGCAATATACTTGGGATCAGTATATTTCATGCCATTCTGTTGTAGCTCAGAGCAGATCTGAGCATTGCCATTTAGATTCTTGACAAAACTATAGAATGCCTTGTGGTTGTCTTTGGAATCTTTGGCAATTTTATTTTCATAACTAGCTTTTGAGGATTTTATAAGGGATCTCAGCTTCTTACTGAGGCTGGTGAGGGAGTTTTTTGCCTCCTGGAATTTTCCTCTTTTCTGCAACAGTTTCTTCCTTCTGTTGTATAGTTTGTTTATAGCAGGGGACCACCAGATTGGCTTCCTTTTTTTGGAGAAGAGCACCTTGTTTCTATTTGGGATGGCACGATTCATGCACGAGTAGATGTGCTCGTACAGTGCCTTAGTGTAGGATTCTGCAGTCAAACTTCCAGATCCCGTCTGCGTGGGTGTTGTGAAGTTTGTCACTTCTGACTTCAGTAGCATGAAGTTGGCTTTGGAGAAGTTTTTTAAGGAGGTTTCCTTACTGGGGGGTGGGGGTGGGATGTGGATGTCAATGGTGATTTGCTTATGGTCAGACCTGACCAATGAGGGGGTGACCACTGGTGTGGAGCATCTATCTCACATGTTGGTAATGACCAGGTCTAGGATATTGTAAAAACAAAGACAGCGAGTTCACCTGAATGGCTTCTTAAATCCAGTATTGTCCACAAACAGATTTAGTCCAAAGCTCGATCTCTGTTTAATAAAACAAATAAACAAACTAATAAAAATGGAATAAAAGTCCCTTAGAATCCACACGATAAGCGCTTTTGATAAAATCGTCTTCAGATTGTGATGTAGAAATGGGACTAAAGTTCATGTTAAATAGTATACCTCTATGTAGCCATCCAATCCATGTATACTAAGATGTTCCTTTAAGCCAATCCTTTGCAATGTAACCCCACCTTATTTGCATATATAATTTCAAACATTTCCATTTCCCGCCTTTTTAGATGTCAATCATTGTATGCAAATTAAGCTATACAGTCAACCTATCAGCGAATTCAAATAAGTAAGTAACAATAAATCAAGATGCCCATTCGCTTCCAAACATCTTTTAAGCTCTTCCCTTCATAGGAGGTGTAATCAAAGAATTTAACTCAGCAATGCGCCACTCAAATAGCACATACAAGGAAAAGATAATGATAGCCAGTCTCTCAGGGTCTTCATTTCACCTCATTTGCATATACGACGTCAAATACTTTTGAGCATTAATCAACAAAAATGCAACTAAAGTTTCTTGTTAGCGACCCTACATTTAAATATCAAACTTGAACAAAAATCAAGTAATGTCACCTTTACATATTGTTTCAATTCTTTGTTTACGATCGCTTTTCAAAGTTTCCTTATAATATATATGGGCTCTTCCCTTCATAGGAGATGTAATCAAAGAATTTAAGTTGAATAATGCGCCTTTCAAATAGTGTACGCAAAGAAAAAGTAATGGTAGCCAGTCTTTCAGAGTCATCATATTTCACCTCATTCGTGTATACGACGTCAAGCACTTTTCTTTTCCAATCATAGGTAAAAAAATACATCTTAAAGTTTCTTGTTAGCGATCCTATATTCAAATATCAAACTTAAACAAAAACCAAGTAATGATACTATTATATATTGTATCAATTCTTTGCTTATGAGCGCTTTTCAAAATTTCCTTATGGTGTATAGATTATCTATGAATGGTCATATGTAGGCACAACCCCAGACACACGTATCTTCATTCATCACAACAATTACAAGAAGCATATATAAACACTTTTCAAAGATATTTTTATGGTGTACAGAGTATCTTTAAGTGCTTCTACATAGATACGTTCATCACAGCAATTACAGGAAGCATATATAAGCGCTTTTCAAGAATTTCTTTATGGAAAATAAAATACCTATGAGTGCTTCTATGTAAATCTTAGATGGAAAAAAGTAATTATTTGAAAGGATCATTAGTGTACTTTATGAAGCTGCTGATGTTTACCTAGATAAAAGCAGGTAAAACAGAAATAGCCTTCTTGTAAATTTGAGTTGGAATCATAAAGCATCATAAAGTTATATAACAACTTGCAATATCTCAAAGTTATTCCAGCAGTAAATAAATTCCCCATATAGGTGTCATAAGGGGCTTTAACACTACATTTATTCTCCAACAATAATACTTCAAATACAAAAGTAAGCTCAGTTGAAATGAAAACAACTTCAACTTGTTCTCTTAAGGAAAACTCCTTTTCTTTATATTGGGTCTTCTGAGTTTCAACACTGGTTTTAGTGGGATAATACTGTTTAGACCTGGGGGTTGATCAGCCCTCAGGTTAATTATCCATTTGGTCTCTCTTAACTCTGTTAAATTCTCAATATCACCTTTCCTTGGTCCACTGAAAATATTTTCAATTACTTTATATATAAATGTATGTCCTTTGTTCACATCAATATGACAAGCTAGTGCATTGTGAATATCTTTGTTGATAATGTCCCTTTGATGTCTTTGTATTCTTTTCTTAAGCAACTGATTAGTATTTCCTATATAGAATGATGGACAAACTGTACAAGTTGCTAAATAAATGACATTATAGGTGTTACAAGTTGCCTTGACATTAAAGATGTACTTCTTATCAGTAATTGGGTGTACAAACTGATTACCATTATCTATCAGTGTGCAAATATTACCATTGCCACACATGAAGATGCCTTTATGTCCCTTTATTGGATTCTTATTTGAGGTGTTGGTGCATAGTAGCCTCTTTATGTTCTTTTTATTCTTATAACAGAACTGTGGCCTTTCCCCAACGATATTCTTTAACTGCGGATCCTGAGTCAATATAGGCCAAAATTGATTTATCACTTTCAAAATTTGTGAATTATCAGAGCTGCAAGTCAGAGAAAATCTGATATTAGCAGTTTCACGTTTGGATTTATTGACCTGTTCTAAATTCCGTAGCTGTAAGTCCTGGTCTTTTTAACCTCTTTCCTTGAGGTTATCCTGTAGGAATTTCACTTCCCTGTTCCATGCTACCTCTCGATTGCAACGTTTATAAATTCTGTTTGTCTCATTAGTGAAAATATTTCTCATTATATGTCTTGGATGCATATTACTTTTTAAAAGGTAGTGGTTTCTCCATGTGCTCTTTCTGTACAAATCAAAGTCCAAGGTTCCCAATTCATTAAAACTAATACTCACATCCAGGAAGCTAATTTTTCGTCTTGAGCAATCCGATGTAAAAGTCAAATATGAAGTAGTCATGTCAAGGTATTTATGGAACTGTGTGAACTGCTCCTCATCACCTTTCCATAAAATGAACAGGTCATCAACAAAATGTCCATAATATAGAATATTTTTGTACCAGGGATTACTAGAATGTAATACATGTTGTAATTCCCATTCCACTAGGACCAAATTAGAATAACTATTTGCACAGGGGTACCCATGGCAACCCCCCATTTCTGTAGATAATTCTTTTCTCCATATATAAAATAGTTATTCTCCAAAATTAGTTCTAACAGCTCACAAATGAGTCAAACTTCTGCTGCTGTTTTCTTAACTGATAATGTCCTTCTGATGGACTCTGTACCAGCATAATTTGGAATAGTGGTGAAGAGGTTATTGACATCCAAGGTTGTTAATAGGAGATCACCTTCATTTACTTTGTTTTCCATGGATTTATTTAATTTATTCAGGAAGTCATCTGTATCTCTTAATACTGATGTATAGGAATTCAGAAGTTCTCTTAATTCCTTCTCACTAACAAAGACAAATTCTCTGTGGCCAATCCTTGGCCTGAGACTATCGGACGTAACGGAGGATCCATCATGTCTTTATGTATCTTTGGAAGTCCATTGATACATGGGATGGTTGGTTTATGGACATCCAAAAAATCAAGCAAGTCTTTATCAATCTGCCTTTGCAGAACCATATCATTTAAACAAGAACTGATTCTATTCATGGCTTGATTGATTGCCAAAGGTTGAACCTCAGTGTATGTTCTAGAATCTTGCAACATCATCTTCATCTTGTTAACGTACCATGTTGTATCCATCATTACTATGGCTCCTCCTTTATCAGCTGGTTTCAAAGTAACTTCATGATTTCATTGCAAACTATAAATTGCTTCCTTCTCTTTGATTGCGATGTTTCTATAATGTTTAACAGAAGGATCCATTCTTAACTTTGCTACCTCATTCGTGCAAAGCCTAGTAAATAATTCCACAGCTGGATGACTAACTGGAATAAAAGTACTTGATTTCTTTAGTTTGTTGTTCTGTTCCTGTTTATTACCAAAAATATTTTTCAGAGTCACATTTCATCCAAAGCATTTCAAATCAATTACAAATTCATACAGGTCTGACCTGAATGAAGGAATAAAAGATCTTCCTTTTTGTAAGATAAATAATTCAGCTGATGTGATGGTATGTTTCAAATATTAACTACCAATGATCTCTCTCCATGTATGGCTTCTTCCATTTTCTGTCCTGACTCTTTGATCTGTGCCCCTTGAATTGATTCTGCTTCAAAAATATTGGCAAAGTTGTATTCAAAGGCAAATGTGTACCATTTTTCTTTGGTATCACTCCAGTGGATGATGTACCTGGTATATTTCCTAAATTAATATCTAAGGTGTTTTCTTGATGACCTTGCAATAAAAGACTAGTGTTCTGATTCTCATCCGACGCTCCTGGTAACGATGGATTAACAATTGTAGCTGTAATGTTCATCCTTTTACTAGGTGGCACCTGAGATCTGTGTTCTTCTGAGTGCTCCTCTCTTGGCCATTCAAAGATTCGGCCTTGTTTAAAGTCCATAACATCTCTGTTCAACTTTTTTAATTTTTTGTTCTTTCACTTTAGATTCATAGATGTTTAAGTTGAATTGTAATGTTTCTAATTTATTAATCTGATAGGTGGTTAAATTCACTTTCTCTAATTCTGCTTGCTTTTCTTTTATCAACTGGGCAATCTTTTCTTCTTCTGGTCTAGGATATTGGCTCCCCTGGTGGGACAATGGATTAGTTTATCCAGGGTGTTGGAATTTATGAATTCCAAGAACCGTTGGGAAAAGGAGTTGGTAGCTGAGTAGTTTTCCCAATTAATGGCAGGGTAGTTGAAATCACCCAGTATTAGGGTGTTTGGTTGTATCTTAATATTTTCCAGTATGTTTAGAAAGGTGTAGTGAGAATCTTGGGGCATGGTGGGGGATCTGTAGTTAGGTACAATTTGGATTGCAGTCTTACCTATTGTTAGTTGAACCTGGAGAATTTCAGATGCATTGTGTTGGGCAACTAGTCTGGAGGTGTGAATATCCTTGGTGAATATGGACACTCCTCCACCTTTAGTGTTTCGGTCTTGGTTTTGTGGCTAAAAAGAGTGGTAAGAATTGTAGCCTCAGAGAAGGCTACAAGAATTACTACATCACTACAAGAATTGTAGAACTCAGCCTAGTATGTGACATCAACAGGACTTGCTGGAGAGACAGATATGTCTCACAGAGGTTACCTCTTCTCTGGAACAAACTTCCAATTCAGGTGAAGCAGAGCCACTCACTGACCCTGTTTAAGTGTAATTTGGATGATTGGATGGGAAACAGCAAATTCACCCTGGCAGTTTCACCTGTGTCCCTCTTGGACAGGGGCAGTAGTTTTTGACTTAGTTCTGCTAAATACTTTTATATTCTTGGGAACAGGGGTTGTACTTGGCTAGGCTTGTAAGGGCTCAAAGGCCATTCATCTAGTAACCTCCTATGATCCTATGATGGTCTAGTTATACAGAAAGAAATGCTATTAAACTGATTTTGGAAGAGTATTGCACCCTACATGCTAAAATACTAGGTCACATGTTCTTGGAGTTGGGGAATAGTTGATTTTCTGGGAAAATTAAGTATTCTCCTTACTTGTAAGGTGACTTTGGAGTTGTATATCTACTATGTGGGGGTATGAAAGGTGTAGTTCTCAGACTGGGGAGATGGGGCACAGCCACTCTGTAAAAAAGGGTCCAAGCAAAATACCACAAGAAAAAATAATAGTAGGAGGTCTAAATAGTAACAGACCCAAACTTATAGAAAAATCCCACCAAGCAAATATCAGTGTATATAAATTAACCCAATTTAATCCATAAATTTGGGCTGATAAAATACAGGCAAAAAGCATGATAGAATGGATACTAACCTCAGAGCCTTATAAAACTGATACTACACATATAGGAGTAAGGCAATAACAATGACCCAGATAACCGCATTTTGAGTTGTTGCTTGGGTATTGGAAGGGCTGAGCAAGGATAGCAGTCCATGGCTAGTGCATGACTTGCCTATCTTGAAAGGACGAGTAGTGGTCTGTTTGTGAAATGCAAGACATTGACAATAACTGGGGGACATGGCCTTTGCTTATCAAGTTTATCCACCTCATGCATCATACTTTGACATACCCCAGTCACCTGCCCTATGCTGGGTCTACCTTTCTCCTTTTTTGTTTCAATCCCTGGACCATCTCCAATCAGGGATGGGGCAAGCACTGGAACCTAAAGATGTCCAGTGGAAACATGTCATCAAATTCAGCAGGGCAGGTCCATTTCAGCCTACCCATTTCCCCCTATATGATCTTTAGTTACAACTGAGGGGGTGCATGTGCAATGGGGACATGCAGCTTATTGCCCAACCTCTGCAGCAGCACAGTCAGATCCACCACCATTTTCCTCTCTTTGGACCATTCCTCTCTTGTGGCATACATGGGGAACACCCATAAACCTACCCTTCCCATACTGGCACACTCATCCTTCCCTGCCTGTGCCTCAAATGCCCAAGGCATTAGTCAAAGCTGGGTCAGGACTTTATCCCTTTATGTCACAGCACTAGATTGGCTTGACTTAAAGTTATCAATGGTAGGCTTCACTGACGTGTGGGTGGAAGCACTCACATTTTTCTGAGACGTGTAGTAGCACACCTCCCCCCAAAAAATGTGTAGAGATCCAAAGATGTTAACTGTGTATGCCATCCTTATTTATTTATTTACTATTTGTTCACTGGGTAAATGGACTGGTGTATTGACCCTTTTCAGCCACAACCTGAGCTCAAACATAATTGATGTTGACATTCAGAGGTGTTGATTTTAGTCAATCCACCCATATATACATGAGTGTTTGTGTGTGTGTGTGTGTGTGTGTGTGTGTGTGTGTGTGTGTGTGTGTGTGTGTGTGTGTGTGTGTGTGTGTGTGTGTGTGTGTGTGTGTGTGTGTGTGTGTCCCTTATTCAGTTTACTAACCAGACAAATATAAATGACAGTAGACAAGCAAGTTATCAAGAAGTATTATGAATACAAAAAATGTGCGAAGATGGCAATGAATCAGTAACAGTAAATGTAATAATAGTAAAGTACATACCATACAGGACAAGAGCAAGAAGTGGTTAGAGTACGGAAGAAAGAAGAGTGAAATAGTGAAGTGACAGAGCACAAAGTGTAAAATATAGCAAAAGCAAGGTATGTACATACATAAGTGCTAGACCTTAAAATATTGCAAATGGTCACTGCTGCCTTGGCTTATCACCCACATCAGCCACAACCAGATAAGGTTCACAGTGAACAGCTGCAGAGCAGTGTTATGAACACTAGCTTCTAAGAACTCACCAGCTCACTCTGTGCCTGGTGCCAACAGAGCCACACAGTGGTAACATACCAACAGCAACTGTTTATGTCTTTCGGCTTTTCCCGGTTAGGGGTCGCCACAGCGGAACTCTGGTCCGCTAATGATTGGCAGTAGAGTTTTACGTGCTGGCTTGCCGGGCCTAATGCACAACCTTCAATGAAGGATTGTCCGTTCACACATGTCACCACACAGAAGACGCTCTAACTGAGAATCGAACGGGCAATGTCTAACTGTGAGGCGACAACGCTACCACAGCACCACCACCACAGTATATACCAACAGCAACTGTAACCTGACTAAAAAAATGTTATTCACCCACAAAATAATTTCAGGAGATGCTAATAATAGCTTTCAGTACTACAATCCCTTTCTGCTTTTATAGAATCTTATTGCCACCAGGCAGAGCAGTCTGTTACATCAGAGTTCCAAAAAAATATTGTAGCAAATAGTTTGCTAAAAATGTAGCAAACCATTGCTACATTTTACAACTGCCTGTACAGAACCCTTCAGAGCTTGCACTTTGGTTAAAAAAAAAATAATGATAAATTGTAGCAATCTGTTTGCTACAGATGCTTGCACAGAGCACTACAATGCTTATGCTTTAGTACAAAAAATATTTTTACACTGTAGAAAAATGCTTGCTACAAATGTAGAAAGCAGTTGCTACAGTTTATACCCTGCAGTACCATGCTCAGATTTTAGTTAATATTTTATTTTTTTTACTTTTAAACTGTAGCAAACTGTTTGTTTTTGTATTCATATATGAGCTTGCATTTTTGTATACATTTAATCTTTTAATCTTACCATTATGTTACATGTATGATTGCACTGTTTTTGCATTCATATACACTTGCATTTTGTATATATTTAATCTTTTAATCTTATCCTATCTGTATTCAATCTTACCATTATGTTCTGAATTTTGCTATGTATGCATTTTGCTTAATCTCCATTATAAATGATATTGCAAACCAGTACAATACAATCAAAAACCTACACCTAATACAAGGAATCACACAAATAAATACAACCAATAAGAAACTTTAGAAAGCATCTACACCAATATTATACCAACCACAAAAGGTTAAAAATACAAATGTCAACAGTCTACCATGCATAGGTGAGGAAAATCCTCTTGCATGGGGAAAAAAAGATAAAATGTTTGCAGGGACAAGCCCCCCTACACTCCCGATGTGTGGGGGGCTGCACTCCCCACAACCCCTGCTAACTGTATATACTAACTCTGAGATTGGACTATTTCTGGAGAAGGGGCATATTCCCCCATCCCAGAGAGTGTCACTCTAACACACTTGTCGACCAAAAGTGTGTTAACATAACAGATGTCAGCAAATCGAAGTGCTGACTAAGGTCACAGCTCTCATACATACATAGATAGATATAGATATATATTAATATACACATGTATGGGCAGACATAGATAAATGCAGTAGTTTTAAAAATGTAGATACTTCAAAATGTACACACAATTTGGACAGTTCATAATGTAAAAGCATCAAAATACAGATAAAAAGCATAAAATTAAGAGCAAAAAAAGAGACAAGCATTCTACTTCTGGAATCAATTTATACTACTAAAATGAAAAACAAACTAAATCATACCGATACCATAGGACATGGAATAATGGTCCTGTGTGGGTTAAGTGTGGGGAATGACATAGAAGAGTTAGTAAAGAAAGAACTTGGATTAATTAAAAGTGTAAGCATTGATACTGAGGGCCTCACATCTAGAGCTGTTGTCTATCAGGTTGCCAATAGCTGCCAGTATGATAAATGACCAGCAGTCAGCAGTCTTCCCAGGATTATTAGCACATCAACTCAAGCTACTGTTCAGAAGCTACTGGACTCCAATGAAAATGGTGAACAGATGGTATAGTACCTAACATCAGGGGCATGCACTGACACCCGACATCCAAAGTGGGCATAGTTTACAAATTTTAGGCATGTGTTAAGGTACTTCCTCATGATATATTGCTCATGAGTTAGTTAAAAAGTCGATTGGGGTGCTTAACCTCCATTTCTTTTGTTTCTCTCTGGTGAATGATGCTATGTAGCTATGTATGTAAGGATATGCAGGAATCCCTGTCCCCCTTTCATATTCATTCTCATTTTTGCCTTTACTGACCCAGTCCTCTATTTTATTGAATTTGTTGTATCCTTTTGTCCCTAAGAATATATGTCTTCTTACCCCTTAATTTAAGAGTATCCCTTACCAATGACATTGAGAGCCAGGCTTTTATAATTTACCTCTGTCCTTAAGAGACATGAATGCCAGGCCCAGTGTAAATTTCCTATTCCCTATTCACTGGTCTAGGTTTCACTTAAACTGGGTAATAGATGAACTCAGCTTCACATGGATGAGAAGCCTGTTCCACAGGAGGGGCAGTCTCTGGGACATGTATCTGTCTCTCCAGCATGTTCTGTTTAAGTCATAGACAAAATTCAGGCCCCTAGACCTTGTATTTCTGACACTCTTTGACTTATAAATATGTAGAAGACTCAAATGGATGCCTTGTAAGCCAGGCATAGCTCACCTCTCAGCAATGTATAAGAGACTGAGTAGAGGGAAAGGGTTGTAAGGCATTCTGCATGAGCCACGTTTGTTATGCCTTGGAGGTGTGAATATCATTGGTGAATATGGACACTCCTCCACCTTTAGTGTTTCGGTCTTGGTTTTGTGGCCGAAAAGAGTGGCAAGAATTGTAGCCTCAGAGAAGGCTACAAGAATTACTACATCACTACAAGTGCATGGGTATGCCCTGAAAATGGACCTTTTAAGACTTTATTTTGTTTCCTTCCTGCCTTCTCTCATACAAATACATTGCATCCCCTCTCAGTACTGATGTCACAGTCTTTTTTAGATCACACCATTCCCATTCATTGGTCTCTCCTCCACACTGTCTGGCCAGTCTGGTGTTTCACTTTCATTTCTGTGAAAGTCTAGCATTGTTTTTTTCTTAGCAGTCTTACAGCTCTGTACTCTGTTCCTTATCCACTACTGTTCCTTTATTTCACACTTTTCTATAGGTTGTACTTTACCTTACATGAAAAACATATTACTTATCTTGGAGGCTTAGGCCCCTCTTGACTACATTCCTCATCTTTGACCCAGAAAGTTCTTCATTTCCTCTCATTGTTGATCTTGTGCTCCTGGGTTGTATTTCTCAAGATAAGTATCTGTTTTATGTCATACATTCCTCCTGCCCTGCCAACAGTCACCTGCCCTTTGGAGTTCATTCTCTCCACTTATTTTATTATTTCTGCTTTCCTGTGGCCACTTTCTTTCCTTCTGTATTACTGCCGTCTGTCTCTTCAACTCTGTCATCAATGATATATGCTTCTATTCAACTTGTTTACACCCTCTCTTGTCAAGCAGTTCTTCTGAGCCACCAGAAACATCTACTGCACTTTCTTCTCATCCCCATAGAGCTTTCCCTTGTTTCTCTCTGCTTCAGCTCCTTTCTATGATGCTGTGTCTAAATCACCCTTGGCAGAGACTTTGCATTCCTCTTTCTCCTTGATATAACTCTCTCACTTGTTTACCTTCAACTATCTTGTCCCTTTTCTCATCTCCTTGTAGTTGCTTTTGTGATCTGTTTATTTCTTTCTCATCTCTTTTACTGGAATGTGGACCCTCTGCACTTCCTGGTTTTGTATTCTACCCTGAAGGAGTTTCAGCATCTGACATAACATGCCCTCACAGTGTATCTGTGACTCGTCTCCTACATCTAATGTTGCTCTCCCAGTCCATGTCTCACAGGTGATTCAGATTTTTACTAACTGTGTTGCTGAGCTGTCACTGATAGCTTTGTTTAAACTTTTGAACTTTAAATGTTGTGTAGACTTTTGAACAGCTTCCATATTGCAGGGCATTTCAACTAGGTAATGACCCTATACATTCTTAGCTCATTTAATACATAAGTATAGCCTGCCTTCTCCTATACAGTGTTTCTGAGTAA
The DNA here is from genome assembly GCF_019279795.1 of Protopterus annectens. Taxonomy (NCBI): domain Eukaryota; kingdom Metazoa; phylum Chordata; order Ceratodontiformes; family Protopteridae; genus Protopterus; species Protopterus annectens. The sequence continues at coordinate 1,161,378,258 of NC_056729.1, read as the reverse complement.
GCCTCAATCATCTTTACAAATCTCATTACATAATGGGTAAGTCCTTCAACTTGCCTTACTATTTTGTTGTTTGCAACAAAGGAGTAGACGCATGCAAAAATAAGCCTGAGTCTTTTTTCTGCTGCTGCCTGCAACCATTCCACTGTGTGTTTGATCTCATTTAGTATCTCTTGATTTCTTGGCAACACAAATCTCTCCTTTAATAGCTTCATTGCAAACTGCTCCAGTTCATTGTTGGCCACTCTCTCTTGTATTCCGGTTATCTTGATTTTGCAACTTCTTTAGCAATTTTCCAAGATCATCCATATTTCTCTCTGCCTGTTTAGATGTTAGCTCTTGTATTATGGTCATCTGTTCTTGCAGATCGTCTTTAACTGCTTTAATTTCTACCAGATGTTGCAGCTTTCCTTATAGCCTTTCTATTTCTCTTTGTTGTCCTATTTATTGATTCAGGGAACACAAATCTTGGCCTACTATGATGATATTTTCAAACAAATGGACAATTGCCCTCATTTGCAGCTTTAAAAGTTGTGGCGGTTGTTGTCGTGGTGGATGTTGTTGTGAAGTTTGGGCCTAGATAAGATACTCATCCTCATTGTTGTTGTGGTCATTGTTGTGAAGTTTGGGCCTAGATAGCCATCTTCATTGTTGTTGCAGTCTTCATTGTTGTTGTTGTTGTGATGAATTTTTGGCCTAGATAGCCATCTTACTTGTGGTGGTGGTGGTGATGAAGTTTGGGCCTAGATAACCATCTTAGCTGTCATGGTGGTGGTGGTAAAGTTTGGGCCTAAATAGCCATCTTAGCTGTTGTTGTGACGGTGGTGAAGTTTGGGCCTAGATAGCCATCTTAGCTGTTGTTGTGGTGTTGGTGAAGTTTGCACCTAGATAGCCATCTTCATAGTTGTTGTTGTGGTGGTGAAGTGTGGCCATAGATAGCCATCTTTGTTGTTGTTGCTGCTGTGTTCTTCATTGTTGTGGTGGTGGTGGTGGTGAAGTTTAGGCCTAGATAGGCATCTTCGCTGTTGTGGTTGTTGTTGTTGTGTTTGTTGTTGTGGTGGTAAAGTTGGGGCCTAGATAGCCATCTTCACTGTTGTTGTGGTTGTTGGTTGTTGTGAAGTTTGGACCTAGAGATCCATCTTTGCAATTGTGGTTATGGTTGTTGCTGTTGTGAAGTTTGGGCCTAGATAACCATATTCACTGTTGTTGTTGTTATGAAGTTTAGACCTAGATAGCCATCTTTATTGTGGTTTTGTTTGGGCCTAGATAGCCATCTTTATTGTTGTTGTTGTGTTTGGGCCTAGATAGCCATCTTTGCTGTAGTTGTTGTTGTTCCTGGGAACATTGTTTTAATCTACTCCCTGAGAACAGTGTTTTAATCCAAATTTCTGCAGTGCCTATCTTGAAGTTTGGGCCTAGATAGCCATCTTCACTGGTCTGTAGAGTGACCCTCTGAATTCCAAATTTTGACTGTTGCAGAGATTGACACTGTTTTGGCTATGCTACACTAGTCTTTATTACAACTAGGCATAACTAGCCAAATAAGCCCTAATCTACACTCTAGAAATCCTAGCCCACACTCTTTTCATTAGTTGATCACGGATAACCTCCCAGATCAGGGATTTCTTCCTTAACTGTTTGCAGTGCACAGTGACCAGTGCAGATATTCTGTACACGTTATGGACAGTTTTATTCTATTTATAGTCAACATTAAGCTATCCTGGAATATCTTGACTTAGTCTTTATTGATAAAAGATATAGTGTCCAGTATCTCTACGCTGTACAAAATTGTTACCATGTGTGTAAGATGCAGAGCTGTTGTATACTAAGTAAGGTAGCAAGCCATCTTTGAAATGTGCTGCATAGACTTTGTAAAATTTGTCTTAGTCTTATACAACAGATATACTCAGCCTAATATGCACTGTGCAAAATTACTAATGCAGAAGATGTTGTTGAATTAGTGGATAGCAAGCTGTCTTTGAGTTGTACTGAGCTGTATTGCCTATACTTGGATAGCTTTGGATAAGCTACACAGCCTGCAGCATTCTGCAAGCTTCTCCTGGATTACGTCAGCTTTTTATTGAGTTGAACTGCCTTATTTAACATCAACATATTCATTTTGAATACCAAGATCTGTGGTGCACATGCTGGGAACTATATTAGGGTGGTGGTGCTGCGGTAGCATTGTCACCTCACAGTAAGACGTTGTCCTGTTCGATTCTCAGCTAAAGCATCTTCTGTGTGGAGACATGCGTGAATGGGCGTACCTTCGTTGAAGGTTGTGCGTCAGAGCTGGCAACTCGGTATGTAAAAATCTACTGCCAATCATTAGCGGACCGAAGGTCAGCTGTGGCGACCCCTAACCGGGAAAAGCCAAAAGACACAACAACAGCAGCAGCATAGAAACATCTTTTGGCAGCTGCCATCAGAGCTAGTACATCAAGGTACTCTGAGCCAGGAGAGAAGGTACCGCCAGCTACTAATTTATCATCACCTGAGTGAGCAACTAATAGTGAACCAGTTTCAAGTGAGAATGGATACAGTAAGGGACCTACTTGAAATGTGGTGCCCTTAAGTGGACTCAAGAAAATAGGAGGTATGCCCATTCCTGTGGGCACAAAGGTGTATGTAATATTAATAATCTATACTACTATGACTTTCTAGTGACCTGCAGAGTTAGGAATACTGCAGGCATCAGTATTGCAGATATTAAAATAGTTCATTGACATTAACATGTTTGGGAGCATATCTGTTTCCCTAGGGCATAGCCCCAAGTGCCTTGCTGATATCAGCCCCATGTTGTCCTATTGTGTTCCACCCTCCAACTGTAGAATCTCTGAATACATGAAACACATGACACCATTGTAAGCACACAAAAATATGTCTCCATATTTTGGGTTCATATGATAACACTGAACGCTGAAAACAGCAAACTGTGTTACACTGACACATACTCAGCGAACGCTGAAAATGTTGAAACCACAGAACAGCGATTTCTTTCCTAGGTAAAAAAATTGTTGTTCCAACCCCCCCCCCCAAAAAAAACATTAAACACTTCCAAACACATACACACATATCCTAACCCTAATTATACCCCCCAAAACAGTAAACAACTAAATACACATATGCACGTAACCCAACCATACATCTAACAAAAAAAAAAAAACAGTACACATTTTAAAACATATGCACTTACCTTAACCTGCACCCTAAGGTCAGTAACTCTAGCACATTTACACAAACAGTTCCAAACACAAACACACTTACCTTAACCCTAATCCTACCCCCCCAAAAACAAAAGTAATCAGCTAAAAACACACACACACGTAACTCAATCATACATCTAACGCAAAATAAAAAAACAGTAAACACTTTCATACATATGCACTTACCTTAACCCGCACCCTAACCCTAAGGTCAGTAACTGTTGCACAATCATGCTCGGGAGCTATACCAGGCAAGGGACCACACTACACTCCAGAACAGACAAATCAACGAAGCGGTCGAGTGACTTCTTTCCCAGGGAAAGAATTCGCTGAACAGCCACTTCGCTGTTTTGCATGTTCACCCTACATGTGTCGATGAAAACGCATTCGACAAAATGCATTTTCGTCATTCTAATATGAACCCCATATTTCCCCCGAGGCATGCATATTGGTACACATGGAAACAGTAATACACAATATGTTAGACATATTTTACTCTGGAGGATATTTTACTGACAGGCCAGAGCTGCCTGGAAAGACAGATGTACAGGTGTGCCATGATCAGTCCCTCTCTTCAGTTATTCAGTGTTGTGTGTTATAGTCTACTATAATAGATAATACAAACCTGGTACCTCTGCTTCTGAAATATGGATGCTTGGTGCCTGACCTGTTCTCATCTCCAAGCCATACCCCCATGTATGGAAGGCCAATACCCTGGCTGATGAATGACACCAAAAGTTCCTTGACCTCTGTCAGCTCCTTTTGTATTGGTAGTCCCCTCTCCGTGGTGGACCTGTATGATGTGATGTCCCATACCAGTGAAATTCTATCAGACCTGTTGTAGAACCATTGTGGGTGACTACAGCATTTACATCCTCCATCAGTCTCTGTAAAATATGTTCTCATTACAGCTTGTCTGCAGCACATTTGTCCAACAGGGACATGCCCTGTGTCCATAGGGCCTGTAGCAAGTGTTTATTTTCCTGGGTAGTGAACTTCTCTAGGCATTGCATCCATTGGGTGGCCATACTAGCATGTGTATAGTTCAGCAAAAAAAACATGTCATACAGTAGAGGTATAAGCTACACTATGGCATACACATGATTATGACTACAGCTCCCCTCCATTATGGAGTTTAACAGGTGTTGCCTCACTCCACCATATGCTAATGTACTCAAAGGTTCATAGGTGTTTACTAGGCTAATGACCACAAGGGCATTTTTAAGCCTAGCCATGCATCCCAAATTTCTGAAAAGTTCTTGTAGCCTTGATAAGTGTAAACAGGGGCTTGGGAGATGAAGCATTTACAAGCAGAGGCCTGGGAAATGAACCATTTACAGGCTGCCTGGGTCCATTAGAGACATATGTGCCAAACCAGGGTTAAATTTCCTGTTCCCCATCTAGTTATCCAAGCTACAGTTGAATTTGGTTAGGGAGGAACTCTGCTTCACATGGATAGGGAGCCTATTCCAGAGAAAGTGCATAGTCCCTGGGATGATTAGCTGTCTCTCCAGCAGGTTCTGTTTATATCACTGGCAAAATTTAAGTCTTTAGAATAAGTAATTCTGGTGTTGTTTGTTTTGCGGATATGCAGGAGGTCCATCAAAGTAGAGCCTGAGAATGCCTTGTATGCCAGGCATAGATCTCCCCTCAACAGCCAGGGGATTGTATACAGGGACTGGGACTTGAGTTGGTCGACACAGGACGTGTTACTTACTCCCTGTATTCTTTTAGTTAGGAACCTCTCCAGATGTTCCGATTGTTGCATATGCCTAGTTACGTACATACCAAAGGAGGTGTTGTACTCAGTGATATGTCTGATGAATGCCAAATACAGTAGAATAATGATTCCCTTGGAACTAGATGCCATACCTTTGTTTATAATTTGCACAAATTAGAATAATTTCCTCATTACTGTAGACACATGATGGTCAAAGGTTAAAGCATTGTCTGTGTGTCCACAAGTCCCTGACTACTGGGTCAACTCTTACGGGTATGTTGTCAATATGATAATTACAGGGATGGATTACTTCCCAAAGGATACTATTATGCATTTAGTTTTACTCCTTGGCTCTGGCACCAGTTATTTGTCTGTGTCAGCCCTTCCTGGGGAACATTTATGTCTGTGGGGCATTTAATGACAGCTCCAAATTTGCAATCATCTGCAAATTTAGTCAGCCAGAAACCACTGATATTGGCCTTGATTTTAGAGAAGTAAATGCCAAAAAGGACCAGTTCCAGGACTGATCCCTGAGGTACTCCCCTTGTGTTAGGCCTCTTAGTAGAGGTGGGTTTCCCAATTCTAACTTCCTGAGTCCTATCTGTGAGCCAGCTAGCTATCCATTGGATGACATAAGGGTTTGTACCTAACCTGTTGAGTTTGTCAACAATGCCTGAGTGGGGTATTGTGGAGGCTTGGTCTGGTCAAGGTAGGAAGTATGAACCATTTTGCCCTCATCCATTGCTTTGGTGACCTTCTCAAAGAAGTCCACTAAGTTGAGTAGGCATGACCGGCCCTTGGTGAAACCAAACTGGCTTGGGTGTCTGAAGGTTTACTATGTTATTACTGATAATTTCCATGGCTTTACATATGAGATTAGTGGGACTTATGGTTCTGTAGTTTTCAGGGTCCGAAGATGGCCTACTTTTGTGCAGAGGGATGTTTGTTGCTGTTATCCATTCATGAGGCATGAAGCCTGCTTGGAGGCTACAGTTAAACAGCAATTCCAGATGGTCTGATAGGTCATGGTTCATGTTATTAAGAAGGCATCCTGGAATATTATCTGGGCCCACTGATGCAGTGTTAATCACCTTAGAGAGAACATTAAGGACCTGTTCCCTAATGATAGTAAGGGGAGTTATATTTGATGGAGTTTCCTATTTCCTGAGGGAAGGTTGAGGGGGGGAGAGAGGGGTAAAGTTGGAGCTGAATTTTTCAGCCAGTAGGTTTGCTATATCTTCTGGCTTTACCCTTTTTAATTTCTCTAAATATGTTGGGTTTTTAATACCATGATGGAAATGAATTCCATTCCTAAGTCAAAGTATGATTAAAGTTCATGAAATTAGTGTTGTTTCAGTCTTTGATGTTAGCCAGAAGTGCTCTTTAGAGCACCTGCAATGTGTCCAGTAATGACTCCTGCAATTCATATGAAGTTACATGTATTGGTAACATATCTAAGTACAGCTGTACATTCTTTTTTGTAAGACCCGTTGCTCCTACTACTATTAGAACTGTCTGGGTATCCTTCTTCCACATTGCCCTCATTTCTGCCTGCAAATCCTGGTATTTTATAACTTTGTGTCTCTCTATACATAAGACACTTTAGTCACTCAGTGTAGCAGTATCAATGATCAATGCTACTTTTGTCTTTTCATGGAATACTATATCTGGTTTTCTCACATCTATTTTATTAACTGTTGGTAATGGGTGATCACATATGATATAAACATCATTTTCTGGCTCAGTATAGGTGGCTCCATTAACAATGAGCTCCACACACAATTGTATATTGCATTTGGGGTTGCAGACATAGCTAAAGAATGCAACTGCATATGGACATGGATTACCCCACTATGCCATATGGCAGGTAATCCTTGCCATATACTATATTTACAGCTCCATTCTCCCACACATACCCATGCACAGGGTTTGTACTTGTGGATGAGTTACTTTACCAGGCAGCATTCCTTCCTTAACTCTATAATTGTCTTCATCCACAGAGCTTTTACTCAAATGTCTCACTTATACAGTTGTAAGTTGTGCTGTGAATGATGGCAGTGCCACTTCATATAACTCTATTAGCAGCTAGTGAGAGTAGCACCTATATCTGTGAATCGCCTCCTTTGTGCAAAGTGCTAAGTATACATACCATTTAGCACATGGCATATAACCTCTATACTCGTGCATAAGATGTGTATACATGCAACTTCACAGTGCAGCACTATATTAAAGGATATACGATTCACACACATGCAACCTTGTGCACAGGGCTAACATATTGCTCCTCAAATAGGCCTACTGTTTGGTCTTGGCAACTCTGGGACTATTAAAAGCAAATCTCTTGCACAGTCTTCCAAAAAGAGTAGGATTTTCTTGGAATATTAAAGAGTACCTGCTCATCCATTCTTTGAAGAAGGCTGATTCCTATTATGACCTGGCACAGGGGCTCAGTGATGGTACTGGCATCAACCATTTTGAGGAGCAGTGTTGTCATTGTTATGATGACCTGACTTGGTGCTGCTCTAACCTGCTCCTCCAATGAGAGATAGAGGTTTGGGAGAGTGAGCTAGCAGTATACTGTAAGCATTCTTTCACCTGGTTAGTAAAATTATCTTGTAATACAATATATTGCTATTCAAGTGCATGTATTGTTGTGCAGCTAAAGCTGAAGAGTTATCAACGTGCATCCCCTTAGTATGGCTGCATACTGCAGAAGGCAGGGGTACCATTTCAGGCAGTAAGATAAATATGTGTTCTGTGGCAGCACACTGTACATCTACAATGGTGCTTTTATCACAAGCTTGTGGAACTGTGTCCCATTCTGTTGCCTTTCTGCAGGTCTAATTGTGTAAAAGGAAGAGGAATGGCTGAGCTCACCTTGGCCTATGTCAGCCACGGTATCTTGTGCTGGATTACCAATGCCCATTAGTTATTGCTCTCATGAGGATGTTGATGGTCCATATTCTAAAGGTGTCTGGGGGTGGTCACAAGTATCCTCTGCATCTGCCTCTCACAAGGGAGTAACAGCTTCTTTTCAGAGGAAGCGCTGGGAAGCCCTGAGTGGTATCACTGCATTAGGTGTTAATTTTGGATGCTGCCAAGATACATTGGCAGCTGAATGCCAACATTGGCACGCTGAAGTACCCACTGGCAGACTCATGTGACCAGCAGACCCTGTCTATCTGGCTTCTAGAGGAGCATAGTCAGCCTTCATCATAGGTCAACTAGGCAGCTGCCTAGGGCGCCGCTTTAGCAGGGGCACTTTGCCAGTATTTATTTGGTGTAGGTAGGCCAAGATGGGGGCACTGGCTGGTGTGGGGGAGGGCACCATGGGACCCTTTTGCCTGAGGCACCAGTTGACCTAAGGGCGGACCTGCAGAGGAGCACCTAGTCTGTAACATAAGGCATCTCCGTGAATGATTCCTCAGTCTGTTGGCCTCTGGACTGTTCGGGCAGCCAGTCATGCCAAAAGCCCAGCCTACCTCCTTCTCAGTGTATTTCCTATGTAATTTGTCATTCCTCATTCCTTGTTCATTGTTTAGCCCCCATTACCAATTGTTCATCCTATGTAAGCATTCATCTCTCTGTTGTCCTCCTCACATTTTGAGTATACCATTGTTTTCTGTTTGTGTTTTTGTTCTATGTTTGTCCCTGCTACTTGACTTTTTCCCAATATTCCTCCTAGTGCCATTCCTCAGTACTTTCACCATCTCATTGGTTTTGAAAATTAAAAAAATGAGCTCTATTCCACAAAAATACCTTCCTACCATTCCCCATTCATGCTTATAGTCAGGCTTCTGGTTGCCTTTGTTTGTTGTTCTCCTCTATCCTACTTTCCTATCTACTCCATTTCACCCTTATATGATGAACAGGGTTTCCAATTCACTGTGCAAACCAACATTAATCTAGATGTTGGCCACTTTGCAGAGCTATTATCTTTTGTGTAGCTTTGTGCCACTGTCAGAAGTTATATGTCACTGCATTGCAGATGGTAGCATTGCAGCCTAGTCCTGATATCATTCATGTCACCTGTGTGCATTGTTGTAGCACTGCTCCTGATGTATTATCCTACTAAAGTGCAACAGCATGTGTGTTCCTGCTTTATTATATAGTCCTTTTCTTGGCATGCAGACACTATTCCCTGCACACTATATGTGTAATTAATTCTCCAGTGCTTTGTGCAGTAGCCAGCACAGCACTTATCTATGAATACCAGACATTATTTTGCCTAACCACTACTTCTTGGCAACTCTGTTTTAATCTGTGTGAGATGTAAATATTCACTTAGCTCGGAGGCACCACATGTCACTAAACAGCAACATAACACTTTACTAATATACGCTTTTGTAGTTAAAACATGTCTGATTAAGCCTGACAGCCCTTCAAGCTGTAGACCTTCACCACATAAGGATATACCCATATTACAAGCCCCATCTACCCCTTTGCATATGTCCACTATAAATCACTACAGGCCTACAGAAAAAAAACACAAGGCCTTCATTATTGGTGATTCAAAAGTTAAGTCTACTGAAATCACTGATCTGACTGGACAAGAAAAAGGTCACAGTAAGCTGCCCAACTGGTGCTAGGATTGGGAATGCTTCAAGAGCTTTTAAGTCCCTTTATTATCCAAAATATGAATATGACCTTGTGGTAGCTTGGGTGGAGGGGTGGGGTGAATGAAGTCCTTGGACATTGCCCAAGTAGCCAGAAGGACATTTTCCTCTGAATCCCAAGTAGACATTGTTCCACTTTGTTCCATTACTTATTAGACATACCTAGTGTGCAATGCTCCTTTTGGAATGTACCACTGTAAGCAATCTAAGCAAATGAAAAGATCCAATATATGTCTAATCAAGAATTTGTGGTTAACACAACTGGAAATGTATTGAAGTTATAACCCAAATGTTAAATCTGCACGTAGTTTATAATTTTTTTTTTTTTACATTTTAATGTCACTGTTTGTTCATTTTTTAATTTTTTTTTCTGTTCTGTCTATGCTCACAAAATGTTCTCAGTTTAGAACTGAAAATGATTTACAGATAATTGTAAAATATTCTGGGTAATCAAAGCACCATGTTAAAAGAGCAGTTACTGTTATTTTGTGGTTTCACTGCTGCAGCATCACAATTTTCAATGTAAGCAAGATACAGTTTATAACTTGTCTTTGTAGAATATAAGTTTTGCTTGATGTTGCAATTAGCATGGAAATATAGTGGTCTATACACTAATTTAGGCAGTGCGGGATTACAGGATCAGTCTTTCATGTTGTTAGGACAAGAGTTTTCAGTTCCAAGAAAAAAATTCAGGGTGCTGTCTTTCTCAATAAAATACACTTTGTAAATAACACACCTTTGCATCAAAAACTGCATATCTATACATTGTATATGGTAAGGTGGTTACACCTTTTGCTAAGGGTTCGTTATCTGCCTTTCAGATGTAAAGCACAGCAATATAATTTAAGCTGCCCTAAAAGATAAAAGGCCTTTTTTCTCTACTGTGTCTATTTATAGACTCCTGAGGGTAATGCCTGCTTAGTGCTTTAAGCATTGAAAGAGCTGACCATCTTTGATCACATTCACAAGAATGAACAGTGTAACTAACATTCATAACAAGGACATTAGCCTCCCCAGATCAGTAACATCTGCCTGCATGACATATTCATAGGTTCATGGGTAAATACTAGGCTATCCGTCTGCACTCTGCACTTTATTACAGGCCTAGCCAATAACAAGAGGTCAGTATCAAACCTTGTGTCTTGGGTAAAGACCTTAACTATTATGCCAACTCTGCCCCCTATTATGCTAACCCAACATGTTCCCTGCCTCCGGAATATATTCTATGTAAAATAAAGCAACACCCTATCTACCTTTAAAACCAAACTGATTGCAAATTCATGTCTGTGTATGTGGTAATAACCTACTTACCATGCAAACCTAAAATTATAGGGTGCTGCAACAAGGCTTCTTGCTGGGCCTTTGTCCACAACTCTTTGTCCACAACTCTAGTATAAACCTCTGATCCTCTGAACCATACCTTGCGACTGCTACACATCAGCCCACATCCCTTATGCTCATTAATCTACTCTGTAAGCCAGCCGTGTTAGTACTTAGGACAGGTAACATCACTAGAAAGACCATTACACACCCATCTCTTTGCATGTCTTAGCCATTTCCTGTGCCCTTCCCTTTCCCTCACCTACTGTTTCACCTATCAAATTATTGGTGCCTTTGTCTAATTATGTCTCTGCATTACAACTATTATATTCTGTGTAACATCTGCTCACAGTGCTCACCCTTTTTTCCATGTTCATAAGATGCCTTCTTCTTCTTCTTCTTTCGGCTTTTCCTAGTTAGGGGTCACCACAGCGGATCACCTGTCCACTCATGATTGGCAGTGGAGTTTTACAGTGTCAAGTTGCCAGCCCGGCGCCTAACCTTCCACAGAAGGCACACACATGCATGCACTCATGCCTAGGGCCAATTTAGAGTGTCCAATCCACATTCAGCATGTCTTTGGAATGTGGGAGGAAACCGGAGCACCCGGAGGAAACCCACGCGACCACACGTGACCGCCCTTCATAATGAATTTATTACCTAGCTTAGGCATAACATATCGCTGAGCAGTAGTATCTCCTGTAAAATTGTGTGTGCCGCATTGACATCTAGTGGCCATTGTGTGAAGCACAACGTAAAAGGAGAAGCTAATATGCATCTCAAGAGATATGTTATGACTTTACATGTGAAATAAATGTACAATAATGAATCCATATTTTATTAGGTATTAGGGCAATTAACAGCAATTGCATTAACCTGAGGTTTATGAAATTATACGATACATGTTTAAGTGTTTGCAAGAATACCCTGCAGATGATATAAAGAAACTTTGAAAACAAAGGAAAGTTTATAAGGATCTGTTGTCTGCCTAATGTTTATGTTTAACATGGCTTCATTTTGGAATACGCTCTGGTTGCCTAGAAAGCTGATCCAGAAAGGGCTTGTGGATCATTAAAAACACTTGTCTGCTGCTTGCATCTTTTCTCAGACAATGTTGTCCTGAACCACAGCACCTAATTTGAATCTCACCATACCTCTGAAATTCTTTGCTCCAGAATTCTGGACAAAGCCAAAAACAAATGGGAAATAAAGGCCCTAAATCAAGGATAATTTTAAATATTTTTCTAATTCACTTGGAGTTAATAGAACAGACTTTGCATCAACATGCATTTTCTGAACTATAAGAAATACAAAACTGTAACATCTGGCACTCGACTGAATGAAATCCTCATTGACACTCGACTGAATGAAATCGTCAGTGATTTGCTAGAAAATAAAAATGTTTCATCAGGGACAATTTAGAGGAATGCCTGTAAACATGGTAAAATATCTCTTTCTCTCCCCCCTCTCTCTCTATACACACATATATATATATATATATATATCTATATTATATATATATATATATATATATATATATATATATATATATATATATATATATATATATATATATATATATATATATATATATATATATTTGACATGGTATGTATATGTTTTTATTTGACATCCTACCTATGCAATTTTTTTGAGGAGCAGACAAATATAAAGCAAATATCTGGACATTCTGCAAAATTTGGACAGCTGAGAGGTATCGCACATGCACGCATGTGCACACACGTGTACACACACTGACACACACACACACACACACACACACACACACACACACACACACACACACACACACACACACTATTACATACTGTTCACTTTAATCAAGCCGCTAGATAACAGATATGTTCATTTAAGAATGAAGAGAAGAATAAACAGAAACTGCAACCAGCCAGTTAGAAAATGGCATTATCAGGAACTGACCTGAAACCATGACTGGCATTCTTTCAGATGTACTGTATTTCTGCTCATGGCTTGTGCATCTAGATGGCACAACATAGCATCATATGGTTATATATTCAAAGTGAGATGTGTAGTACTTCAGTGCTTCTAACTACAGATTCTTGGCCTGAAGCCTTTCATTGCAACCCATGCCCACTACCTATACATGCCACCTACTACACAGAATTAAACCCTGCTCTCCATCCACTGACAACCTATATTCAGAATATTTAAAAATTGCAGCCGACACTATTGCTTACCCTGTCAGTATTCTCATCAATTGATCCATCATAGAATCCCAAGTCCCCTCAATTTGGAAAAAATCAATTATAATCCCTTTCCATAAGGGAGGAAAAATCTAATGAATTGTCTAATTATCACCCTATCTTTATCTTGTCTCCACTTTCCAAACTCTTAAAAAAGTATGTAAATAAACAATTTTTTGACTACCTCATAGGTTCATAGGTGTGTACTAAGCTAATGACCCTGGGGCCTTTACAAGCCTAGCCATAGGATTACCCTGGCATAGTGCCACCCGACCTTAGTTCCAAGTCCCTATGTCGAGTAGAGCCACTGGAGTTATCCCCGGGGTGAATTTTCTGTTTCCCATCCACTGATCAAGATTTCTCTTGAAGAGGATCAGCAAGGTACTCTGCTGACATGTATGGGAAGTCTGTTACATAACATGCGCCGTCTCCGGGGTTATGAACCTGTTCCTCCAGCATGTTCTGTTAATTGTGGTAATGAGGTTGCGGTCTCTGGAGCATGTGGTGCGGAGGTATTGGGAATTCTTTAGATGTAGCATTTCTAACAGAGCTGGGTCAGACATGGCTTTGTAAGTCAAACAGAGATCACCTCTAAGTAGGCGATATGACACAGAGTCTTTTGAGTATGTTCATATAGGACAAGTGTTTAAAACCTAGGATCCTCTTTGTGAGGTACTGTTGCTGCCTCTCCAGTTGTTGCAGGTGTCTAGTGAGGTACATGCCAAATGAGGCATTATACTCAATGATTGACCTAATGAGGGAAGAGTAGAGGGAGACAATGACTTCACTCTTCCTGGATGCAAAACCCTTAGTAATGAGATGTGCCACATAGAAGGACTTTCTGACCACAGTGGCAAAGTAGTGATCAAAAGAGAGGTTGCTGTCAGCCTGTGTTCCCAGATCTCTTATAACACCTTCTGTGTTCAATGGACTACCATCAATGTGGTAATTCATGGGAACTGGGTTTTTCCCAAAGGGGATGACACATTTTTTGGCATGGTTCTGACACCAGTTGTTGGTCTCAGTGAGGCCATTCTGTAGGATGTCAGAATCACTTGGGGAGTTAATAATAGCTCGCAACTTGCAATTGTCTGCGAACTTTGTCAGCCAGAGTCCCTTTGTGTTGGCCTGGACTTCAGAGAAGTAGATACCAAACAGGAGAGGACCCAGGACAGAACCCTGTGGGACTCCACTCGAGACTAGTCGGCAGTCTGACTTGGAGTCAGCTACTTTCACACTGTGGGTTTTATCTGTGAGCCAGTTTGTAACCACCTAGTGATATAGGGGTTGATGCCAAGCTTAGTGAGTTTTTCTATGATTCCTGAGTAAGGAATGGTATCAAAAGCCTTGGCCAGATCAAGGTAGGCTGTATGAACCACCTTGCCTTCATCCAAAGCTCTGGTGACTGACACAAAGAAGTCAACCAAGTTGAGCAGGCATGATATACACTTCACAAAACCAAACTGTGTGGTATCCAGAGTTTGGAGATTCCCTATATCCTTGTTTATTAGGCCCATGATGATGCGTTCCATAGCTTTGCATATCTGACTTGTCAGGCTAATGGGGTGATAGGTCCCATGGTCTGTAGTCACTTATCCTTTGTGGAGAGGGATGACTGTAGCAGTGCGCCATTCGGTAGGGACAAAGCCTGAGGTGATTGAACAGGGCACACAGGTGAGGTGCCAGTTCATTCTGTAGTTCATGTAGATCACAACCAGGGATATTGTCAGGTCCCATAGAAGCTGTATTCTTGGCCTTGGACAGTGCTGTTTTAACCTGTGCAGCAATAATACTAGGTGCCTCGCAATCTACTGTTATTGTGATTGGTCCTTGGGGGGGGTAAAGTTGGCACTGAATCCATCGGCCAGTATACTGGCAATATCTGTTGGCTCGATATAGGAGGTACCATTGTGCAGTAGCTCAGAGCAAATCTGGGTATTGCCATGGAGATTCTTTACATAACTAAAGGAGGTCTTGTGGTTGTCTTTACTATCTGCTGCAATTTTGTTTTCATAGCTAGCTTTAGAGGATTTGATGAGGGATCTCAACATTTTGTTGAGGCTGATAAGGGATTTTTTCCAGTCTTGGGACTTCACCTTATTCTGCATCAGTTTCCTCCTTCTGTTGCGAGTTTATTTATGGCAGGGGACCACCAGATTGGCTTCCTTTTTTTGGAGGAGAGCATCTTGGCTCTATTGGGTATGGTGAGATCCATGCATTTGTGTATGTGTTCATACAGTGCATTGGTGTATGATTCTGCGGTCATGCAACTATTCTCCATTTGCATGGGTGCCATAAAGTTAGCCACCTCTGTTTTTAGGAGCCCAAAGTTAGCTTTGGAGAAGTTTTTCATGGTGGTTACCTTTGCAGGTGGGGTGGGAGAGATGTGGATTTCCAGGGTGATTAGTTTGTGGTCGGATCTAACCAGGGATGAGCTGATTATTGGTGTAGAGCAACAGTCGCCCATGTTAGTAATGACTAGGTCAAGGATGTTGCTACCTCTAGTGGGGGAAAGAACGAGCTGGTCCAGGGCATTGGAATTAAGGAATTCCAAGAAACGTTGGGCAAGTGTACTGGTACATGAGCATTTTACCCAGTTAATGGAGGGGTAGTTGAAGTTGCCTAGTAAGAGAGTGTTAGGTTGGACCCGAATATTCTCCAGGGTGTTTAGGAATGTGGAGTAAGAGTCTTGGGACATGGTTGGGGACCTATAGTAGGCTATGATCTGAATAGCTGTCTTACCCAGTGTTAGCTGCACCTGAAGTATCTCTGATGTGTTATGTTGGGCTATCAGTCTGGAGATGTGCATCCTTTATGAATATGGAAACACCACTGCCTTTGGAGCTTCGGTCCAAGTTCTGGGGCCAAAAAGTGTGGAATGAGTTATAACCTGGTAGTGCAGGAGTGCTTTCTGCTGCCTTGAACCAGGTCTTTGTTACAGCACAAATGCTGATGTTCTCCATTTTAAGGAGTACCTTGAGCGAGTGCATTTTGAGATTTAGACTGCTAGCGTTGAGCAACATGACCCTCAGATTGCATTTGTTTGTAGCTGTTACAGTGGTAATGTGATCTTTGGAAAACCGCCTAGAAAAGGCACTATAGGGGTGGCAAGAGCATTGGCCAGTATCCAGAAACTCAGGGGTGACAGATGCAGGCCATCTCTGGCAAAGCATTGAGGTCTGTCAATCATGTCATCTCAGGCAGACAGATACTGGATCCCCTTAGAATGACACCAGAAACTTAGCCAATTGTTGAAGTCAATCATTTTCTGCTTGTACTGTGGTATAATTCTGGGTGATGGTAGATGCTGCTCAGAGCTAGGGTCATACCAGCCTGGGCTACATAATCCGAAAGCTCCTCTATGTCTCTTTTCATGTACTCCAGGGAGGTACACCTCAGGTCATTCACACTTTGTACATCTCAGGTCATTCACACCCACATGTACAATGACAGAGTCATTGATAATAAACTACTTACACCCACCCAACACAGCTTCAGATCAGCACATACTACAACAACTACCCTGATATCCTTCATGGATACATTTAATAAAGCAAGAGATTCTGGTCAACTATTCTGGAAATATTTCTTGATTTATTGAAAGCTTCTGACACTCTCTCACATCCCACACTTTTACAGCAACTTTCCTCGCTGGACTTTCTCAAGCCTCCTATTAATGCTTCTCAAGCTACCTATCTAAAAGACATCAGTGTGTAAAATGGCAAGGCTGCCTCTCACAATATATAACCAGCAAAATGGGGGTACCCCAAGGCTCCATCCTTGGACCCCTCCTCTTCACTATCTTCATAAATGACCTCCATACTGCTTCATGTCAAAGTTCCTTAATCCAATACACCAATGACTCTAATCTGATTACCTTATCCAACAATATTATACACCTCAGACAAATTAACCAAACTGCTTTCTCCTCCATCGAATCCTGAATTAATAATGCATAACTATTACTCAACCCCAATAAAACTAGACTCCTCCTTTTTACACCAAAGGTACTTTCAACTGACTTCAAGATATGTTCACTAAACAACACAGAAATCGAAATGGACCCATACACTAAACTGTTAATAGTAACAATAATACTATCAAAAAACAGACCAGATATTAGGAATGCTTCATCAGCATAAAAAGTTTTAAGGATATAGCCACCAAAATAACATTGGCCTCAGCCTACCTGCTACTTTTCTTACTATATAGCTGGCACTCCCACAAGGGGCCCAACCATTCTAGACTTGGTACTCACTAACATGGCAGAATGGTGCACCACCACAAGTGTGCAACCCTCCCCAGTGAAGTCTGATCATAAATCATTCTCTTTCAAAGTAGCAATAGCATTAACCCCCTCCTCCCTGGGAGAAATTAGGCTAAAGACTACTCCAAAGCCAACTACACCTTCTTATGAGACTGTATTAATAGCCTCAAAGTTCCTGCCCCCACTGATGGCAAAGACACCTATACTGGGATACACACCAATTTGTTGTATAAACATCTATACAGTTGTATTGACTCAGCCATTCCTGATAGGATCAAAGTGAGATCCTCAAGAAAAAACAAGCCTGCCTGATGGACATCTGCCATAAATAGGTTATATAATAAGAGGAAGAAATCGCTGTCTAAGAGCAAGAAGGAACAATCTCAGAATTGGAAGTATGCCCTTCTTGTAAAGTCCTCTAAATTTAACTATGACTCTAGATTAGCATCCCTAGCTAAGGATAACCATAAGGCATTCTTTAGCTACATCCAAAACCTTAAAGGAAAAGCCCAGATTTGCAATTAACTGGTAGTGAATGGTACCATATACACTGAACTAGTAGAAATAGTCAACCTGCTAGCAGACAGCTTCAGTGAAAACTCCCTCCTGTCCCTGCCACATATACCCAAAACATTCCTTCCACCTATTCGCTACCTAGTAGCTTTAAAGAGCTCTTTCCAGGGCCAAAAACACAACCACTATGGGACTTGATGACATACCAGGGTGCATTCTTAGTGGTTTAAAACAGGAATTAGCAACAGCATTGGGTACTCTTTTCAACCACAGTCTAAGCACTGGTTTTGTCCCTGCTGAATGGAAAACAGCTACTGCCATCCCCTTGCACATGGGGGTGCATCCATCAACCCTGGGAACCACAGACCCATTAGCTTAACCAGCCTTATCTGCAAGGCCATGGAGAAAATCATCATGGGCCTTATCAACAAGGAATAGGAGACTTTCAAACACTTGAACTGACCCAGTTAAGTTTTGTTAAGGGGAGATCCTGCCTATTAAACTTGGTGGACTTCTTTGAGATTGTCACCAAAGCACTGGACGAAGGCAAATCTGGGCATAAGGCCTACCTATACTTGGCCAAGGCCTTTGACCCAATTCCCCACTCAGGCATCATTAAAAAACTCACCCAGCTGGGGGTCAACCCATATATTGTCAGGTGGGTTACAAATTGGCTCACCAACAGAACACATACAGTCAAAATAGGGGACTCCACCTCCACCAGCAGACCTGTTACCAGTAATGTTCCACAGGGATTGGTGCTGGGGCCCCTATTGGGTGGAATCTACTTCTCAGAAGTACAGGCAAAAACAAAAGGACTGTGGCTGACAGTTTGCTGATGATTACAAACTGGGAGCAGTCAGTGAGTTCTCAGATGATTCCTACATTCTACAAGAAGGACTTACACAAACCAATGATTGGTGCCAAAGTCATGGTCTTAAACTCAGTGCAAAAAATGCATTATCCTCCTCTTTGGCAAAGGTGATGTCCCTGCAGATTGCCATATTAATAACAAAACCTAAGCTCTAATTCAGTGGTGAGAGATTTGGGGACACAGGTTGACAGCAACTTTACTTTTGGTCACCCTCTCTCCACAGTGGTAAGGAAGGCCTTCTACATTGCTGTTACTATACTCTGTATTGTATAGACTACTCAGAGACATCCTGTGCCTTGTGGAGACAACAACATCTAATCCTGCCTTAATGGAAATGCTACACATTCGTAAGTCAAATGGTACATTATGCTCTTGCTCTAGGGAGGACCTTATCCTAGTATGTGACATCAGCATGACTATCTGGACAGACAGATATGTCTCCCAGAGGTTGCCTGTCCTTTGGAATAAACTTCTAATACAGGTTAAACAGGGCCCCTCGTTAACCCTTTTTAAGCATAACATGGAGGATTGGATGGGAAACCACAAATTCAGCCCAGGGGGTTCACCTGTGTCCCTCTTGGACAGGGAAAGTCAGTGCTGATTTAGATCTGTTTATAACATAGACCATATCTCTAGATCCTTAAGGTAACAAGGGTTGAACTTGACTAGGCTTGCAAGGTCCCTAGGGCCATTAGCCTAGTAACCAACTCCATACCTTTCAACTGTACAGATTTACACAGAATTTCCAGATTTTTGCCTCATATTTTTGGTCTGTTCCTCATAGAATTTGCAGTTTTCTGGTAGATTATTGAATACTGAAGTCACTAAATAATACTAAATAAGTACAAACATTTGAGTTTCAAACTTTATATCCTTCAGAAATAATGTAATGATGCAAAACCTTTCATTCTAACCATTTTCTAAATTTATAGGCACAATATTTAAATTCTCTCCTTATTTGTGAGCCTTTGCCCCCCCCCCCCCATTCTTTCTGGCTTTGTCCAGATTTCTTGCACTAAGAGATTTAAAGGTGTGTGTGAACCTATGAACCTATATGGTGCCCCCCATATTTACCAATCTTCAAATCTCACTAAAAAATAAGCTTGAATCCTGCTAGAATAAAACTGCTAAATTTGCAACAGGTGTATCATATTATAAACATTGCGATGTTCTTGGCTCTCTTAATTGGCTTGAATTACCCCAATATCTAAACTTTGCCCATAAAATTATCTACAATCCTTACATCTGTCTAGCCTTAAATACAATACTGCAAACTTTTACACCTAGCCAAGCTCTTCGCTCTGAAAACAAGCAGCTTCTAACCCTATACAAACCAAATAAAAATGTTGGCCAGTGCCTATATTCCTACTTGGTAACCCTTAGATATCCAAACTTCCTCTAATCACAAAAATTTCTAGTTGAAGCTAAAAGAATTCCTACTCAAATCTTGTATCCCCTTTCTTACCTCTCTCGTCTACTTCTTTTT
This sequence comes from Protopterus annectens, assembly GCF_019279795.1. Lineage (NCBI taxonomy): Eukaryota > Metazoa > Chordata > Ceratodontiformes > Protopteridae > Protopterus > Protopterus annectens. The sequence goes on along the minus strand of NC_056729.1, from coordinate 1,161,358,034 downwards.
CACTTTTTTGTTCATTTTCCTCTCATCCTTCTTTGCTTCTAGTCAGCTTCCCTTCTCCCCCTTCCAGCCTTCCAAACTCCTTCACACTTTCCTTTATCTCTGTTGTAATTACCACTTCTACTAACTCTCATCTACCTTTCTCCATATCAAAGCCTCTATCTTACTCTACCTAATCAATAATTTCTCTGTTGCTTAACTATCTATATTAAAGTGCCTGCATGTTATTTATGCCTGAAAACCTGCCTTTTTCAAATGTACATATATGGAGTTGGGTTTTCATCTGTATGTTAATTTTTGTATATTGTTTTTTATTAAGTAAAAGTCTTGTTCTGTTCTCTTTGTATTTTGGAGCTTTTCTCCCCGGGCCTCCACTGAAAATGGGTTACTTATCCAGTCGGACTTTCCTGGTAACCAAATGTCAAATAAATAAAATAAAAAAATAAATTTAGTGTGGTTGGCTGCAATCCATGGTACATGAATGAGCAGCACAGCAACTGTGCAAGCAGGTATATGCATGCAGTGAAACACACACACACACACACACACACACACACACACACACACACACACACACACACACACACACACACACACACAAGTGCAATACACAGTCAATAGCATGGCTGTGTGCTATACTACGCAGATCTCATAAGAAGGGCCATACCCTTCCTGGTGACCCAATATCTGTGATTAACTGGATGAGTGAATCTGCTATCTTTTACTCCAGGATGGTCTCCATTTGGACCATACAACTGCCCATTGCTCTATCCACCACAGCTTGAATCTCCTTCTCCAGATGTGGCTGGGCAACTTCAAACAATGGTGTTAAGCAACCTGACAGTGAGAGGCCAAGACACCCCCAGTGAGACACTCTAGACGTCCTGTGCTTATGCTTCTCAGCAACATCCTCAGCAGGGACAGGCCACAACTAAGGTGCCTGATGAGAAATTATCATGCAAGCCTGCAGTGAGGAGACACAGCAGGAAGTTTTACACACATAATGTCCAGTGGTAGTTTCTTGAGCTTTTTAACAAAATAATGTTACTCCTCACAGTTCAAATAAATGTTCAAGTAGTGCAGGAAGTGTAATGGTTGAGCTCCAAAATCAGAAAAAAAGATCATAAGATCAATATGAAGTTACTAGGCTATTGGCCCTGAGGCCCTTATAAGCCTAGCCAAGAGTTTAGCAAATGTTTAGACAAATCAGCACCCAATGCCCCTGTCCAGCAGGGCCACAGGTGGAACCCCAGGGGTGTGTTTTATGTTTCCCAGCCAGCTATCCAGGTTGCACTTAAAAGGGGATAATGAGGTACTCTGCTTGATGTGAAGAGGGAGTCTATTCCACAGATGGGTGAGTCTGTGGGACACAAATCTGTCCCACCAACAAGTTCTATTAATATCACAGACCAGGTTGAGATTGCGCATGCAAGTTACTCGAGTGGAGCTTGACTTAAGGATATGCAGAAGTCCCATCAAGGTGGGGTCTGAGATTACCAATATCCTGGCAGATCGATTTAGTGCCAACTTCACCCCCCTCTCACCCCCTAAAGGGCCCATCTTAATACCAAATCATTGCTAAATTCCGGTAATCACAGCCACACAGGTAGAAACCGCACTCTCCAAAGCTAAGAATACAGCAACCATGGGACCAGATGACATCCCAGGCTGTGTACTGCATGAACTACAAAATTAACTGGCACCTCACTTAAATGTCATGTTTAATCATAGCCTCACCTCAGGCTTCATGCCCACTGAGTGGCACACAGCTACAGTTATCCCACTCCACAAGGGGGATCCACCTTGGATCTCGGGAACTACTGTCCCATCAGTCTGACGAGCCTGATCTGCAAGGGCATGGAATGCATTATCATGGAACTTGTAAACAAAGACATTGGCAACCTTCAAACACTGGATCCCACCCAGTTTGGGTTTGTGAAGGGCCAATCATGTCTCCTGAACCTGATTGACTTCTTTGAATCAGTCTCCAGAGCTGTGGACGAGGGTAAGGAAGTCCACACAGCCTATCTGGACCTCACCAAGGCCTTCAACACCAACCCCTACTCTGGAATCATAGATAAACTTACTAAACTGGCCATAAATCCCTATGCCACTCGATGGGTTGCCAATTGGCTTACTGACAGAATCCAGACTGTAAATGTAGCCAACTCCAAATCCAGCTCCAGACAAGTGACAAGTGGAGTACCTCAGAGTTCAGTCCTGGGACCGCTCTTGTTTGGTATCTACTTCTTTGAAGTACAGGCCAACACTAAGGGACTCTGGCTAACAAAGTTTGCAGATGACTGGAAAATGGGAGCCATTATTGAATCCCCAAATTAAGTGGATATTCTACAAAAGGGCCTTATAGAAACAGATGCTTGGTGCCAGAGCCATGGGCTCAAGCTTAATACCAACAAATGTATAGTTATCACCTTTGGGAAAAATCATGTACCCATGAATTACCATATAGGTGGCAGTACACTAAACACTGAAAGTGTGATGAGCGACTTAGGGACAAAGGTGGACAGTGGTCTCACCTTTGATAACCACATCACCACAGCAGTCAGGAAATCCTTCTATGTGGCACACCTCATCACTAAGGGCTTTCATCCAGAAAAAAGGAGGTCATTGTCTCCCTGTACTCATCCCTCATTAGACCCATTATAGAGTACAATGCCCCATTTGGTATGTACCTCACAAGACATCTGCAACAGCTGGAAAGGCCACAGAAATGCCTCAATAAAAGAATCACAGGCCTAAAGCAGATGCCCTATGCTGACCGTCTAAAAAAACTCCAGCTATACTCTGTGGCATATTGTATACTCAGAGGCGATCTCTGCTTAACATACAAGGCCATGTCAAACCCTAAGCAGTTGGACATGCTCCACTTAAAGAAATCCCAATCCCTCAGAGCCACACACTCCAGGGCTCTAAACCTTGTCATCACAATGAACATAACATGCTGGAGGGATAGGTTCCTGATCCAGAGACTCCCCATACTCTGGACTAGACTGCCCATACATGTCAACCAGAGCGCCTCCTTGGCCCTCTTCAAAAGGAACCTTGGCGATTGGATGGGAGATAGGAAATTCACTCTGGGGATCACGTCAGTCACCCTGCTAGACAGGGGTCCATGGAAGTAAATATTGTGGGATGAAATATCCAGGGAATTGTTTGGCTAGGCTTGTATAGGCCCTAGGGCTGATAGCCTAGTACCAACCTATGAACCTATGAACTTTGTATGCCAGACAGAGGTCACCTCTGAGGAGTTTGTATGAAACTGAGTAGAGGCTGGGCTTTTAGCCTATCTGTATTTGGTAGATGTTTGAGGCCCCTGATTCTCATAGTGAGGAACCTTTGTGGTCTCTCCAGCTCCTAAATGGGCTTTGCGAGGTATATGCTGAAAGGGGTGTTGTACTCAGTAATGGACCTTATAAGGGAATAATACAGGGAAGTTATTCCTGGATGAGATATTCTTACTTATAAGGTGAGCCATGTAGAAAGATTTCCATACAACAGAAGCATGGTGGTCAAAAGTCAGGTTGCTATCAACCTGGGTGCTAAAATCCCTCACAACTGATTGTGTGCTTAGAGCATTGTTATTAATGCGATAACTTGTGGGGACATCACTCTCCCCAAAGAGGCTGATGATGCATTTTATTGGTATTTACTTTGAGGCCATGTTTCTGGCACCAGTCATTTGTTTGGGTGAGACCCTCTTGGAGGATGTCCACATCATTAGGGGAACTGATGACAGTACCCTGCTTGCAGTCATCTGCAAACTTGGTCAGCCATAGCTCACTGGTTTTGGCCTGCACCTTAGAAAAGTACATCCCAAATAACAGAGGCCCCAAGACCGATCCCTGGGGAACGCTGCTCATTACGGGTGTACTGCTTAAGGTGGCTTACCTATTTTGACTAGGTGAATTCTATCAGTGAGCCAGTTTGCTACCCATCTGGTAACATAGGGATTGATGCCTAGTTGAGAGACTTTATGTATTATGGCCAAATGGGAAATAGTGTCGAAGGCTTTGGCCAGGTCAAGGTAGGTGGTGTGCACCATCTGCTCCTCATCCATGGCTTTGGTGACTGTCTCAAAGAAGTCGACCAAATTTAACAGACTTGACATCCTTGATGAAGTCAAACTGTGTGGGATCAAGTGTTTGGAGGTTACCAATGTCCTTGTTAATGAGGTCCATGATAATCCATTCCATGACCTTGCAGATCAAGCTAGTTAGGCTGATGGGTCTATAATTCCCCAGATCAGTGGGCACTCCACTTTTGTGCAAAGGGATGACAGTGACTGTCCTTCACTCAGCTGGGACAAAGCTGGTACTCAGGTTTGTTGAATAGGGTGCCTAATGGCACTGCAAGTTCCTGCCTGAGTTCATGCAGGATGCAGCCTGGGATGATATCAGGTCCCATGGAGACTGTATTTTTTGCCTTTGAGAGAGCAGTGATGACCTGTTCCCTAGATATAAGGGGAAGGGGGCAGGTACTGCGGGTATCCTGATTTACTGATGGGGGGAGAGATGGGTGAAGTTTTCACTGAATCTGTCAGCCAGCAAGTTGACTAAATCAATGGCATTTGTGTATGTGATGTCCTTGACCACCAGTTCTAGTAGATGTGGCCAGTTTGGGCACAAAGTTTGCTTTGGAGGATTTTACTAGTGCCCTTATTTTCTTGTTCAGACTGAAGTGAAATTGCTTTCAATTGGGTACCTACTCCTTCTTGCTCCTGGACAGCAGTTTTTTCCTTTTGTTATAGAGTTTATTTATTGCAGATGTCCACCAGCCAGGTTCACTCTTCCCTGTGAAGGATGATTTTTTTCTGTTGGGTATTCCTGATTCCTTGCATCTATATAAATGCTTGTATACTACTTTGGTGTAGTTTTGGACATTGGTGTCAGATCCTACAGGGGGGGGGGGGGCTGTGAAGCTGTTTATGCCATCCCTCAGAAGATGAACATGTTGCGGACTTCTGTAGCACAAGATCTAGTTCTAACAATGCTTCCAGAGGTGTCAGTCATCCCTAGTCTGATTTCACAGCAGGGATGTCACTTCACAAATTGCCCTGAAGTACTTGGTTCATATTTTTATTCTCTCCATGGATGTTTACAGACATCAGTCTAAAAGTAATTTAGTTAACTAGGAACAGAATTTAAAAACTGCTCCTGACTTTTTTCCTGTAATAGTATATGCTTGCTGTCTATGAGACCATATTTGCTAAATGCTTTACTGGCTTTTAAAGCCAGTAAAACATTTTGTGCTTTTTTTTTTATTTAGCAACTGGTAGTACTTGAAATAGATAAAACTCCAGGCGCAAGAAGGAGATATGACCGGGTCTCATTGATCATAAACAGTTATTATCTGTTCTTAATATAGATGCTCTCGAGGTGGCATCCTTATTTCTAACACATAATAACATGGTTATGACTGCAGACCTGATCCTAACCCTCTATATCTTTACAACCATAGGGATTTTGAAAGAAACATAATTAGAACATTGATCATCACAAACTAACCTTCACTATAGCAAGATTTATTAGATTCTCCGTGTTAAGCTGTATTTATAAGTCACAACAGATATGCTAAATATTAATTTCTGTAATGTTTTAGAAACACCTTGCATCTCAATAAACACACCACACACCTACAGCCATAGAATGTTATCCTTCTAAACATGAGCTTTCATTTGAGTCTAATTCTGTCTGTGTTACATGGTTGCCGAAGTATTTTGGAAAATATAAAAATTATGGCAATATAAATAAGCAGTATAAGAACAACATTTAATATCTCTTTAGCTGCAGTAGTCAGATGTGATGTTATCAGTGAAGCTGTGTTACCCATTATGTAAGCTCTAAGATGAAATCTTTCAGTAGCGTGTATGTAGCGTGGTTTTGCAATTATTAATGTAAATATGAACAGGCAATATTAGATGCATGGAGGCATCTGCCAGATGAACCTGCATAACCACCTGGATGTGTCACTAACACTGCTCAGTATTCTGAGTAGAACTAGCAACAACTGGCTGCTACTATCTCCTGATTCCTGTAGTAGGTGGCATGATTACTGTCTTATTCTTCTCATTGTGTTTGTGTGGAAGGAGAAAGAAGTCATTGAAGAAGTCTGACAGGTGTAAAAGAAGATGCCAGAACAAAAGATACAAGTCCCCATCAAAAACATTTGTCCCATTGTCCCAATGTCAAAAGATATGTTCTGAGCAACTGCTTTCAAGCCAACAAACATCAAGGTTATAGCCAGGGAATTGTTATGGCTAGGCTTGTATAGGCCCTAGGGCCGATAGCCTAGTACCAACCTATGAACCTATGAACCTAAGGTCACCCTGCATGAAAGGAAGCAGGCAGGTGCATCTCCCCTGTGAATATGTTAATATAATTATACAGAAAAATGGCCTTATTATACATGGGGATGTACCAGGTAGTGTGCTGACACCATGAGATGCTACAGTAATCTCCCCAATAGGTCCCTACAGAAACCCATCAAAGATTAGTTGGCATGCTGCATTAAGTTCCACCATCACCACCTTCACCTTAAATAAAAGCTCCACAAAGTACTCTACACATATTTCCTAACATGGCCTTGCAAAATAACTGCTAACAGCATCAGTATGATCTCGTGGCCATGAGTGGTCAATGGCGAGTGAAGGAGACAAGCTGAGCTTCAAGTCATGGATGAGTCATAGCAAAATAAAGTAATTCATGGACATTCATAAAAGCTAGCCTAATCTGTCTGAGTGCCATACAAGAAGGGACAAGACTGCACTGTTGTACAAGTGTGCCACCATTTTGTATGGTAAGTAATACAGATTAGGGAAGCTCTACTAGATATATGGGCAGCAGTATTAGATGGAATAGTAGCAATTTCAGGCTAACACTAAGCTTTAAGGAGGTAGACATTACTATGTAACTATGTGGTAAATTATTTTGTCCACCTTCCCAAGACTGTGCACCCTTGAATAGGATTTTTTCAAATTATAGTTTCATAGGTAAATGCTAGGCTCTCAGTCTGCAGGCTAGTATAACCCCACCTAATAACCAGAGGTTAGAATCAAACACTGTACCTTGTATTTGTGAGGTGAAGACCTTAACCATTGCTCCAACCTCTATATCTACATAAGACAACCAAAATGAATGTGTGCCATGTATATTGCACATAGAGTGTACCAGCAGTGACGTAACCCCATAATATCAGGAAAACTTGTCCCTGTATATACCTGTCACTATGGATTCAAATGTATTTATGTGCTTAGCTTAAAGCAATAACCATGTTAACAAGCTATACAATTATAAGAATTTTAAAAATTAAAATATGGCTTACCCTCATATACAATGTCAAAAGCTATGTTTGAGCAACTGCATTGAAGCCAACAAACATGAAGGTTATCCTCAATCAATCTGGCAGGAAGTTCTAAAGACATAGCCCTGAAAAGTGAAGGAACATTCCTCCGATGAGTCTAGCTGAACTCCTAGAACCTCAAACAATCCATGGTGGTTAGAAGAACAAAGTGTGGGAGAAGTTTCCTAAAATAAGGGTTTTCCAAACTATGAAGAGAAAGATATACATGGACAAGGACTATTATATAAGCCAAGTAGGCAGCTGGTATAAACTCTGCAGTACCAATGTAGTATGAAGGTATCTAGGTACCACAGTAAGTGCCCAACTGGCTGTGTTCAGCACCAGTTGTCATCAGTCAAGCTCAGTGTCCAACATCCCCAGGTAGAGGACATTGCTATAGTCCAGTCATAAGCATACCAGATATGCTCAACCATAGGAAAGGCAACTGATGGAATTATGTGCTTTATTCTCTGCAGTCAAACATCACACATATGTTGCACACCTTCTACACAAATTCTAGTTTGTCACTACTCTAGATGATGCTGGTGACAAAATATAGGGATTGTGAATGGTCTTATAAATGGATACTGTATTCATGTTGCTTGTTTTGAGTTTATGTCCATTGTGATCTATACTGTGGTCTACAGTGTGATGCAGTATTCCTTGACTACCCATGTCTGTTTTCCTCACCATACTAGGGTAGGATCATGTCACCCATTTTTCCTGAGGTATCCTCTAATGCTAGCATGGATAACTGCCTTACCCTATACATGTCAGATGTTCCTAACAAACTGGATGATTCCCTGTATGTAACAAGACTGTGTGGCAAGTATATCTGCTGTATGTATTTCTATATCTGCACTCTATTTATAGTATGGTACACCCTTTCTATATGTCTATTTCATCATAGTGTGGTTGCCAGGTGTCTGCATGTCCAGATGAAGAGGGAGAAGTCAGAGGCTGGGTTGTTTCAGCCCTGCTGAAAAGGATGTCCTGCTGGAGGCACTCAGGATACATGTGTGACAGCTTTTGGGGAGACCAGCATTTATGCCTATAGGTGTGGCAGGCAGTGATTCAGGAATCATAAATGACAAGGGAGGGGAGTACAGCCTTGCATTACAGCAGTTTTGAAAATGTAACTGTTAGAAAAATATGTAGTAATGTATATGTTTAGTGCTTATTAGAAGCTAAAAATTAACACATTTCTTTCTATTTTATGTACAGCTTAATTTTGCATGAGATTATAAGATGCTTTTCAAACTGCAGTATGCTTTCTGAAATTGCAAGATGCTCTCTGACCTAGTATTTGCTAGCACAGCAAAATTCATGTTTATGCCTTTTGGAAATGTACTGGGAAGCAGATGATTATCTGCTAGGTCAGGAAAATGAATGAATAGTGAATGAATAGAACAATACTGTTTTCTATAATGTGATTGAATATGAACAATCAGCCCTGTTCGTGTTATGAGAACATGCCCAGCTGCGGAAAAGAAGAGATACATCAGAAAAAAGACTGCTTGAAGAAATGAACTGTAATCTGTACTTGCTTTGTGCTCAAATTAGCCATAGTACCTTGAATGATAACATTGCATAGTAAAAGTTGTATCTGACCGGTGGTCGTCAAGGCCACGTTGTTTTTCTTAGGAAGTTTTTTTGTAAACTTGATATGCCAGTAGAAAATCATGGACAAACAGCTGCTGAGAAACAATATTGAAAGAACTTGTGATTTATTACGTCAGCTTAGTAGGCAATACCTTATAAGAAATGTATAAAAATAGTCGCACTTCCTGATTTTTGTTAGACAAACTCTGTATTAGCATGTTTTTGTCTCCTTGCTGCAAGATTAAAGTGCCTTAACCTGAACCTGCCATGTGTTGATCATTTTGAAGTTATTTTTCCTTTGACAGATTGGTCCTTCAGACTGTAACTCTCTCTCTTCGCCTCAGGTCAGATGGGCCAGGTGGCATGAAACCATACGGGGAAGAGACCACATCGGTTCTTCTGCTTTGAAAGACCTCCGACTGAATTGTCGTTCAAAAGAGGCCAGCCACTTTTCTGATCTGCGACTGGAGGACGAGTCTGTATACGAACCAGAGAGGATCAATCACGGAGGCTCAGGTAAGGTGAAATTTACCTTTTTTCTGTTTTAGATCAGGGACATGATTGAAAATATCTGTCAGGAGATTTGTATTGCACAAGTCAGGGACAGAAAGATTGCAGTCTTGTCATAGATCAGGGAAACAGAATAGGTAAGACAGTTATTCTAGATAAACTGTGAAATAGAAAATCGGGGTACCACGTGAGAATAAGAAGGGTAACGTAACATTTTTTAACAATCAGAACAATATGGGTAATAAGTGCACAAAAAGTTCCCAAAACCCACCGCTAACCGAAGATGCAAAATATATGCAATCACAGCGTGCCGAAAATATTAGATACTATACAAAATGGGTTAATAAATATGAATTTGATGGCAAATTAGAAAAATCCTCACTTTTTAAACTTGTCAAACAGCTTAAAGCTGATTCAAAAGGTCAGGTAAAAAAGCAACATCAATTGGGGGTTCCTCAGGCACACAGGTGGATTGAGGAAGCAAACTGTATGGCGCAAAAAAGTAATAATTCAAAAGCTATGTTTCTAGATAAAGAAGACAATAATTTGGTAATGGCATCAGCCCCTCCACCCCTTCCACTTCCTGCACCAGAATATGAAGCGATTGGACAAGCTGGTCCACCTCTGCTATACCCAGCTGTCACCGCAAAGCCAGGACCATATGTTAGAGATCCCATCGAGACTAGGTCTCGAACATGTAACTTAAGAGGAGATATTGAGTTATATGAAATAAATAAAAATTCACGAGCTATGAGTGAAGAAGAGATATGTCCACTCATAGAAGTACCAAATCCGCAGACAGAACAGGCAGGACAGGACCCAACTCTTCTAGTATATAGACCGTGGACACCGGAAGACATCCGGAAAGCCATAGAGGGAATTCCCCATCCGAAAGTTAATTTTAGGAAATTCTTAGAAGACTTACAGGGCATGAGGTTAAGTTATCATTTGAACGGAGAAGAAGTAGAAAAAGTAGTCAGACAGATCGTAGGTCCAGATTGGCACATGATCATTGGCAACTGGAATCCCCATGACGCAGAACATAAGCCACTCCCACACAGCAACGCAGAACTGGATAACAGAGTGAAAGGTCTAACAGACTGAATCTCTGAGAAATGGAAGCCTAGGGCAGACTGGACTTGCATTAATCAATGCATCCAACAGGAAGGTGAAACTGTTGACAGATATTATGCTAGATTAATAGAGTGTTTTAATAACCATTGTGGAATGCAGGTACCTGAAGATCAAACACATGATTCCCCATATGAACAGCAATTAAAGAATGCATTTTTGAAAGGCAGTATTTTGCCTATAAGCAGCTTTATTACAAAGCACATGGTAGACCATCGTACAAGTAGATTACAGTCACTACTTGAATATGCTAGGCATGCCGAAAGGCATTTTAACAGTAAAAAGAAAAAGAAAGCCCAAGTATTTGCGGTAGAAGACGGAGCAGAAGTCTATGTAGTACAGTCCAGGAAAAAGGGCAAGAAAAATGCCCAGGGAAACAAACAATCTGATAAACGATCAGAAGAGTTTGAAGAAAGAAAGAAAAGGGGTGAATGTTTTAAGTGCGGGAAAAAGGGACATTTAGCAAGGGATTGCAGGCAAAACAAGAAGGTAGCCATGGAAGATAAGGAGGGTGAGGACTGACTATATGATAGTCAAGAATCACTAGAAGGGAATAACCCAGAAAAGACAAATGCAAATGTGATAGAGGGAGTAGAGAATGTGATAGAAGAAATAGAGGAAGTGCAAGAAATCACAGATGGTGAAGAAAGTGAAATTTTAGACTTGGTGTTATTGAGCCTAGAGCTCTATTTAGCAGAGACAAAACCGGAAGTTACACTTCTGGTAGAGGGGAGGGAAGTTAAATTCCTGTGTGACTCACGGACCTTGATACATCCTTCCAAACTACCAGAAAATTCAGAATCACTTGATTACATATTAGTGAAAGCAGCTAATGGACAGCTGTATCGGGAGCCACTCTCCCACAACATAGCAATAACTGACCCTGTTTCAGGGATGACCCAGAAAAGCAAAATTGTTGTTTCTGCAAAATGCCAAGTGAACCTTTTGGGCAGAGATCTTATGCAGATATTTGGCATAGCAGTAGTACCGACTATGCAGGGTATGGAAGCACAGCGACAAATGGATACTTTTGTGGTGCGACCGGAGGATGAAACATTTTATTGGTACAGCCAGGACTTAGTTACGACTGGTCCAGGGGCAGTAACCGAAGAACTGAGGAATGTAGCCATCAGTAAGTCCCTCTCCCTTGACACTGATAAACAGCATTTTTTGCACTGTACTCTGTATTATTGTAGCACACCTGGACCTGATAAGGAATATGAGCAAGAACTGTTTAAAAACCATGCAAACAGATTAGTATTACGTAATCTGTACTGGGACACAGAAGGGAACAGTGTAGTCAGCTGTTCATTGCCCCAGGAATTCTTTGCACTCTATAAATCTAATCAATTACCACATGTTAGTTTAACCAAAGACAAGAATGTGAAATGGGCAGATCTTGGAGAAAAAGTCACAAAGTGGGAAAAACAAACAGAGTTAGAATTATCAGAACAGGGAATACAAAAACAGAAGTTAAATTGAATAACGCAGACACACCCAGCTGTACACTTGCAGTCTAGCGAGAAGAGCTGATTAGCACTCTTACTAGAAGAGGAAGAAAAAGCTTTACGAAGCATACCAGAAACTCTCTGGTCAACAGGGAAATCAGATGTAGGATTAATCCATACAGCAGGACCAGTTACTATTACGCCATAATCAGCATTCAGACCTCAAAAGAGACAGTATCCCTTAAGAAAGGATGCAGAAGTAGGAATCAAACCTATAATAGCAGCCTTACTTAAGGAAGGAGTAGTGATAGAATCTCCCAATTCACCATGTAATACACCCTTATTTCCTGCTAGGAAAGCAAACGGAGAATGGCGTATGGTCCAAGACTTACAAGCTGTAAATGATGCAGTAATACCTAGAGCACCTACGGTGCCAGATCCACACACTCTATTGAATGATTTGAAGTTTCAACAGAAGTATTTTTCTGTGGTAGATATTAGCAATGCGTTTTTTTCGATACCAGTACACCCTGACAGCCAACATTGGTTTGCATTCACATTTCAGGGAAAAAGGTATACATACACTTGACTACCACAGGGGTATTGTGAAAGCCCAACAATATTTGCACAAGAGATGGCAAGCAACTTGGCAGGATTTAGCCCACCAAGAGGCAGCCAAATTTTACTTTATGTAGACGACATCCTGCTGGCAGCCCCCACCCAGCAAGAATGTAGAGAAGATACCATAGCATTACTACAATTTTTAGCCACACAAGGACATAAAGTAAGCAAAAACAAATTGCAGCTGTGGAGAAAGCAGGTTAAATACCTGGGATATGTAATATCCAAAGAAGGCAGAATATTAGATGAAGATAGAAAAATAGCAATTTTGCAAGCACCCAAACCGACTACCAAGAAGGAAATTATGTCCTTCCTGGGCACGACTAATTTCTGTCAGAGTTGGATTCCAAACTATGCCTTGGAGTCTGCTCCACTGACCAACTTGATATACAGGAAGCCTATGGCAGCACAAGATTTATTACAATCGACACCAGAAGCATTATCAGCTTTCTGCAAACTGAAACAGCTGATAGCATCCTCATTAGTTTTAGGATTACCAAACTATCATAAACGTTTTTTCCAAACTATAGATTGTAAACAAGGTTATATGACATCAGTGTTAACACAGCAGCATGGGGATAAGCAACACCCCATAGCTTATTATTCATCACAGCTGGACCCAGTGGAGTGATCCCTGCCCCACTGTGTACAAGCAGTAGTTGCAGCTGCAATGGCACTACAGGCTTCGGCCTCAGTAGTGTTGTTCCACCCTCTCACATTGAGAGTGCCTCATGCAGTCACAATTATTTTACTGCAAGAAAAAGTAGCATATCTTTCTCCTGCTAGACATCTTTCTTGTATGACAATACTCCTGAGCCAACCTCATATGACAATTGAACGATGTACAACTTTAAACCCATCTACCTTGCTCCTGACCCCTGCGGATGGCACACCACACAACTGCCTGCAGGAAATTGAGCAAAAGACACTGCCTAGAAAAGATCTAATGGATGTTCCCTTGGATGATGCCGAGGTGACATATTACGTGGACGGCTCATGCAGAAGGGGTCTTACAGGACAGAATCTAGTAGGGTATGCAGTAGTTTCTGATACTGAGACTTTAGAAGCAAAGTCTTTACCACACAACTTATCTGCACAAGCAGCAGAATTGATTGCTTTGACAAGGGCATGTACCTTGGCAAAGGGTAAATGTGTGAACATTTTTACTAACAGCCAGTATGCTTTTTCTACTGTACATGTTTTTGCACAGCAGTGGAAAAATAGAGGAATGATAACATCTACTGGTAAACCGATTAATCATGCGCAATTTATTCAAGATTTGTTAGAATCTATTCAGTTACCTCAGAAAGTAGCTATTTGTAAATGCGTAGCTCATACCAAGCAACAGGATAGGATTTCAAAAGGTAACGTGAGAGCTGATATAGCTGCAAAACAGCCAGCTTGAGCTTCAGAAGTATTTCTTTTGAGTGAGGAATTAAAACCTTCTGAGATTTTAGATTTAGAAACGTTAAAAACAATGCAGACACTTACTACAAATGTAGAAAAACATAAATGGATAAAACGAGGAGCAATTCTTGAGAAAGGGCTGTACATCTCCAAAGAAAGAAAACCAATTCTGCCGTCTAACTTGTTTAGATATGCAGCTTTGTTGAGCCATGGGCAGTGCCATGTCTCAACAGGGGGGGGATGGTACAGTTAGTGAACCGTGTGTTCACTGCATATGGATTTACAAACTACACAACAAATTTTTGTGCAGCATGCCATGTTTGTAACAGGCATCATGCACAAGGGGCATTGAAGCTTAAGCAAGGGAGTTTCCCAACACCACTGTACCTGTTCCACACTATCTGTATGGATTTCATAGAACTAAACAAATGTGAAAATAAGAAATATTGTCTTGTCATTATAGATATGTTTTCCAAATGGGTGGAAGCTTTTCCGACCAAAAATCCAGATGCAGCTACCATTGCAAAAGTCCTTGTTAAAGAAATTATTCCTAGATTTGGCATACCGGAAAAGATCTACAGTGACAATGGCACACACTTTGTAAATCAAACCATACAACAGCTGAGCCGATATTTCGGAATTTCCTTAAAGAACCATTGTGCATACCACCCCCAATCTGCAGGATTAGTAGAGAGGCATAATGGGGTTTTGAAAAACAAACTTAGAAAATTGATTAGTGAGACACAGAGGAACTGGGTGCACTGCCTGCCTCTGGCACTGTTGAGCATGAGAACTGTTCCAAATGCAAAGGGGTTAACTCCTTTTGAAGTATTGTTTGGGAGGGCATATTATATACCTCAGTGGAAACCTCTCATGCCTGCAGACCAGGAGGCTGACAGTTCACTTGCAGAATATATGAGACGTCTTCTAAGTAATAAACAACTTTTGCAGTTGAATTCTGTTTCAGATAAGAAACAAACCAGATCATCGGAAGCAGCAGTAGTCCCAGGCACGTGGGTCTGGGTGAAAGTTATCAAGAAAAGAAAATGGACCACACCGAAGTGGGAAGGGCCGTACCAAGTGCTACTGTCAACACCCACTGCAGTCAAGATCGCAGAGCGAGCATCCTGGATTCATCTTACACACTGTAAATTGGTTAAAAACTTTGAACTGGACAAAAAATGTGTTACTGTTACACAAGAACAAAATGACCAGATACGGAGCAAGTAGAAATGCTGAACAACCTCAGAAGTATTGCATGATCATTCTGTTGGCCATACTGATAACATTAATCTTTTTGTTGTGGCCTTTCCTTTTTCCAGCCACACGAGCTGAACTGAATAAACATGAGTCATTCATAGACTGGCATCCGAACTTTAACACTTACCAAGCAATTAAATATGTGTATGCTGAAACTTTTAATGTTTCGAATTGCTGGATCTGCACAGCTATACCGACAGCATACGGGGGATTATTAATGACTGCTGTCCCCCTAGGGGTCAATGAGACCTGGGAAAATTTGCTTTTTGATACTACAAATGTAAAATCACAAGACAAAATAGCATTGTACCTGCCTGTTACACAAAAGGGAATTGTATGTTTTTACAAAAATGATACTGTTCAGGTAGGTTGAAGTAATTGTAATGTGACTATTCCTTACAAATGTTATACCAAAGCCAATAATGCAGGTTATATCTGTGATACAAACTATGACTCATATCTCAAGTCGATTCATAAGACTATTGATGAAATACAACTTAATCCTGTTCTTTTAAAACAACTATCTATTATTGATAAGAAAATGTTTCATGCAGGGCAAGTATATATTAATACTAAAGTAGAGAACTGTTATTTTGTTTGTGGGAAAAAGGCATACAAATGGTTACCTGAGAATTGGTCCGGCAGTTGTTTTTTGGGTTACCTGGTTCCGGCCATATGACACACTGCAGTTTTGCCTCAGGGAAAAATTTCAAATGTCAGAGAGGTCACCAAGAAAACTGGAAATCCAATCAGAAGGCCTGAAAATCCAGTGGGATGAATCGAAGCAGGCTGGAGAAACCATAATTCCGTAAAAAACAAAGATAAACTGACACACATGGACTTGAGTGACACTATCATATCATGGGCAGGTATAGCCCCTGCATATGGCGCAGTGAAATCAATTTGGGAGCTGAGAAAACTGTCCAAACTTCTTGAAGTAATGAGTAATGCAACTTTTTCTGCTCTCGAGTTAATGACTGATGAACTGAATGCTATGAGAACTGTGGTGCTTCAAAACCGCATGGCTCTTGACTTCACCCTAGCAGCAAAAGGTGGTACGTGTGCTTTAATAAAAGAGGAGTGCTGTTCGTATATTCCTAATAACCAGCATGAGATAAACAACCATCTTGAGGTGATTCAGCAAGTGTCGACCATGACCAAACCAGGCCCAAACCCACTGATGGACTTTTTCCAGAATATGTTTGGGGGTGGAGTAGCATCCTAATGAACATCCTGATTGCCATTTGTGTGGGATTACTCCTATTAGGAGTGTGTGTTTGTTGTGGTATTCCCTGCATGAAAAGATTGATCAATATCCTAGACCTGGTCATTACCAACATGGGAAATCAATGCTCCATACCTATGGTCACCCCCTCGTTAGTCAGGTCTGACCATAAGCTAATCACCCTTAACATCCACATCCCACCCCCACCCCCCAGTAAAGAAACCACCATAAAAAAACTTCTCCAAAGCCAACTTCATGCTACTCAAGTCAGAAGTGACAAACTTCATGACACCCATGCAGACGGGAACTGAAAGTTCAACTGCTGAATCCTACACTAAGGCACTGTATGAGCACATCCACTCATGCATGAATCGTGCCATCCCAAATAGAACCAAAATGCTCTCATCCAAAAAAGGAAGCCAATCTGGTGGTCCCCTGCCATAAACAAACTTTACAACAAAAGGAAGAAACTTTTGCAGAAAAGAGGAAAATCCCAGGATGCAAAAACTCCCTTACTAGCCTCAGTAAGAAACTGAGATGCCTCATAAAATCCTCCAAAGCTAGTTACGAAAATAAAATTGCCAAAGATTCCAAAGACAACCACAAAGCATTCTATAACTATGTCAAGAATCTAAATGGCAATGCTCAGATCTGCTCTGAGCTAAAACAGAATGGCATTAAATATACTGATCCGAAGGATATTGCCAATATCCTGGCAGATCGATTCAGTGCCAACTTCACCCCCCTCTCACCCCCTAAATGGCCCATCTCAATACCGGAAGATTGCCAAATTCCAGTAATAACGGCCACACAGGTACAAAACGCACTCTCTAAAGCCAAGAGTACAGCATCCATGGGACCAGATGACATCCCAGACTGTGTACTACATGAACTACAATATAAACTGGCACCTCACCTAAGTGTCATGTTTAATCATAGCCTCACCTCAGGTTTCGTGCCCACTGAGTGGCGCAGAGCTACAGTTATCCCAATCCACAAGGGGGGATCCACCTTGGATCCCGGAAACTACCATCCCATCAGTCTGACAAGCCTTATCTGCAAGGCCATGGAGTGTATTATCATGGCACTTATAAACAAAGACATTGGCAACCTTCAAACACTGGACCCCACCCAGTTTGGGTTTGTGAAGGGCCGATCTTGTCTCCTGAACCTGATTGACTTCTTTGAATCAGTCTCCAGAGCCATGGACAAGGGTAAGGTGATCCACACAGCCTATCGAGACCTTGCCAAGGCCTTTGACACCATCCCCCACTCTGGAATCATAGATAAACTTACTAAGTTGGGCATTAATCCCTATGTCACCCTATGGGTTGCTAAATGGCTAACTGATAGAACCCACACTGTAAAAGTAGCCGACTCCAAATCCAGCTCCAGACAAGTGACAAGGGTTCAGTCCTGGGGCCGCTCTTGTTTGGCATCTACTTCTCTGAAGTCAACACTAAGGGACTCTGGCTAACAAAGTTTGCAGATGACTGCAAACTGGGAGCCATTATTGAATCCCCAAATTATGTGGATACTCTACAAAAGGGCCTTACAGAAACAGATGCTTGGTGCCAGAGCCATGGGCTCAAGCTCAATGCCAAGAAATGTATTGTTATCCCCTTTGGGAAAAAACATGTATCCATGAATTACCATATAGGTGGCAGCACACTAAACACAGAAAGTGTGATAAGAGACTTAGGGACACAGGTGGACAGTGGTCTCACCTTCGATAACCACATCGCCACAACAGTCAGGAAATCCTTCTATGTGGCACACCTCATCATGAAGGGCTTTTCATCCAGAAAAAAAGGAGGTCATTGCCCACTGTACTCATCCCTCATTAGACCCATTATAGAATACAATGCCCCATTTGGTATGTACCTCTCAAGACATCTGCAACAACTGGAAAGGCCTCAGAAATACCTCACTAAAAGAATCACAGGCCTAAAGCAGATGCCCTCGCTGACCACCTTAAAAACTCTAGCTATACTCTGTCATATCGTCTACTCAGAGGCGATCTCTGCTTAACATACAAGGCCATGTCAAACCCAGAGCTGTTGGACATGCTACACTTAAAGAAATCCCAATCCCTCAGAGCTACACGCTCCAGGGATTTAAACCTTGTCATCACAATAAACAAAACATGCTGGAGGGATAGGTTCCTGACCCAGAGACTCCCCAGACTCTGAAATAGATTGCCCATACATGTCAAGCAGAGTGCCTCTTTGGACCTCTTCAAGAGGAACCTTGACGATTGGATGGGAGAAAGGAAATTCGCCCCAGGGATCACGTCAGTCGCCCTGCTAGACAGGGGTCCAGGAAAGTAAATAATGTGGGAAGAAATAGCCAGGGAATTGTTATGGCTAGGCTTGTATAGGCCCTAGGGCTGATAGCCTAGTACCAACCTATGAACCTATGAATAAAGATTTTATAGACATATCAGTTTCTGAGACTTTATATCAAAGTACTGAAATTGAAGAACTGCTGAAAAATGAAACACTTTCATAAGTTTTAAACTGAATGTCTCTCTTAACTGCAAATTCTGAAAGGAAAGAGGTTAGGAGAAGAAGCAATTGTTTATGCTTTTGAAAATAGAATAAAAAGTATTAACGGGGGGAAATGTTAGAAAAATATGTATTAATGTATATGTTTAGTGCTTATTAGAAGCTAAAAGGGTTAACACATTTCATTCTATTTTATGCACAGTTTAATTTTGTATAAGACTATAAGATGCTTTTCAAATTGCAGCATGCTTTCTGAAATTGCAAGATGCTCTCTGACCTAGTATTTGCTAGCACAGCAAAATTCATGTTTATGCCTTTTGGAAATGTACTGGGAAGCAGGTGATTATCTGCTAGGTCAGGAAAATGAATGAATAGTGAATGAATAGAACAATACTGCTTTCTATAATGTGATTGAATATGAACAATCAGCCCTGTTCGTGTTATGAGAACATGCACAGCTGCGGTAAAGAAGAGATACATCAGACAAAAGACTGCTTGAAGAAATGAACTGTAATCTGTACTTGCTTTGTGCTCAAATTAACCATAGTACCTTGAATGATAACATTGCATAGTAAAAGTTGTATCTGACCGGTGGTCGTCAAGGCCACGTTGTTTTTCTTAGGAAGTTTTTTTGTAAACTTGATATGCTAGCAGAAAATCATGGACAAACAGCTGCTGAGAAACAATATTGAAAGAACTTGTGATTTATTACTTCAGCTTAGTAGGCAATACCTTATAAGAAATATATAAAAATAGTCGCACTTCCTGATTTTAGTTAGACAAACTCTGTATTAGCACGTTTTTGTCTCCTTGCTGCAAGATTAAAGTACCTTAACCTGAACCTGCCATGTGTTGATCATTTTGAAGTTATTTTTCCTTTGACAGTAACCAACACACTATGCCATGCCAAGCAAAAGGACAGTCCAGAGCAGTGAAGGGGTCAGTTATGAATGGACCACAGAAGACAAACAGGTTAAAAGAGCTAAATGATTTCTTTGTCTGTGCACATGGGGGAGGCAGAACAGTACAATGATCATCTCTGAAGGTAAGAACAATGGCATCAGAATGGACTCGCCCTCATGTATCTCAAAAGGTAATGCACCAGGCTGTATTGTGTACAGTAGATTTCTGTACAGCAGTACTGTTCATATAGCAATGTTGCAAACAGAAGCATAGTTAGCTCAACCAGCACCCTGTACTATTACCATGAGCTAGGACCCCACCCCCTCAGCTCTGAACAGCAAAAAAAAAAAAAAAAAAATCACTTTACTGTATTAAGCTATACACTGTAGCTAGCAACTGGCTTTTCACAGATTAAAAAAATAAAATAAAATAAAATAAGGCTAGATACATAACATGCCCTTCCATCCTGCCCAGACATTCAGGTCTTATTTCTCTGCCCTGCCCCCTAATCCATTGCATTTGCAGTTAAACCTGAGTGCTGTAGTACTCGGTGTGATCTAAACTGTAGCAAATGCTTGCTGTATTGTTGCAGGCAGTTTTCCAGTTTAAAAGTAAAAAAATCTCTCCTTTTTTTTTAATTAAAACCTGAGCACTGTAGCAAACATTTGCTACATTTTATATCCTGCCTGCATGGTGTTCATAGGTTCATAGATTGGTACTAGGCTATCGGTCATAGGGCCTATACAAGCCTAGCCATAACAATTCCCTGGCTATTTCTTCCCATACTATTTACTTCCCTGGATCCCTGTCTAGCAGGGCGACTGACATGATCTCTGGGTTGAATTTCCTTTCTCCCATCCAATCGTCAAGGTTCATTTTGAAGAGGGCCAAAGAGGCACTCTGCTTGACATGTATGGGAATTCTATTCCAGAGTCTGGGGAGTCTCTGGGTCAGGAACCTATCCCTCCAGCATGTTTTGTTTATTGTGATGACAAGATTTAGATCCCTGGAGTGTGTGGCTCTGAGGTATTGGGATTTCTTTAAGTGCATCATGTCCAACAGCTCTGGGTTTGACATGGCCTTGTATGTTAAGCAGAGATCACCTCAGAGTAGACGGTATGCGACCGAGTATACCTGGAGTGTTTTAAGGCAGTCAGCATAGGGCATCTGCTTTAGGCATGTGATTCTTTTAGTGAGGTATTTATGCGGCCTTTCCAGTTGTTGCAGATGTCTTGAGACGTACATACCAAATGGGGCGTTGTATTCTATAATGGGTCTAATGAGGGATGTGTACAGTGGAACAATGACCTCCTTTTTTATGGATAAAAAGCCCTTAGTGATGAGGTGTGCCATATAGAAGGATTTCCTGACTATTGTGGCGATGTGGTTATTGAAGGTGATACCACTGTCCACCTGTGTCTCTAAGTCTCTTATTACACTTTCAGTGTTTAGTGTACTGCCACCTATATGATAATTCATGGGTACATGCTTTTTCCCAAAGGGGATAAATATACATTTCTTGGCATTGACCTTGAGCCCATGGCTCTGGCACCAAGCATCTGTTTCTGTAAGGCCCTTTTGTAGAGTATCCACATCATTTGGGGATTCAATAATAGCTCCCAGTTTGCAGTCATTTGCGAACTTTGTTAACCAGAGTCCCTTAGTGTTGGCCTGTACTTCAGAGAAGTAGAAGTCAAACACGAGAGGTCCCAGGACTGAACCCTGAGGTATGCTACTTGTCACTTGTCTGGAGCTGGATTTGGAGTCAGCTACTTTTACAGTGTGGGTTCTGTCAGTAAGCCAGTTGGCAACCCATTGAGTGATGTAGGGATTAATACCCAGTTTAGTAAGTTTATCTATGATTCCAGAGTGGGGGATGGTGTCAAAGGCCTTGGTGAGGTCCAGATAGGCTGTGTGGACTGCCTTACCCTCTTCCATGGCTCTGGAGACTGATTTGAAGAAGTCAATAAGGTTCAGGAGACAAGATCGGCCCTTCATGAACCCAAACTGGGTGGGGTCCAGTGCTTTAAGGTTGCCAATGTCTTTGTTTATAAGTTCCATGATAATACGTTCCATACCCTTGCAGATCAGGCTCGTCAGACTGATAGGATGGTAGTTCCTGGGATCCAAGGTGGATCCCCCCTTGTGGAGTGGGATAACTGTAGCTGTGCGCACAAAGCCTGAGGTGAGGATATGATTAAACATGACACTTAGGTGAGGTGCCAGCTCATTTTGTAGTTCATGTAGTACACAGCCCGGGATGTCATCTGGTCCCATGGATGCTGTATTCTTAGCTTTGGAGAGTGCGTTTTTTACCTGTGTGGCCATTATTACTGGAATTTGGCAATCTTCCAGTATTGAGATGGGCCATTTAGGGGGTGAAGCTGGCACTGAATCGATCTGCCAGGATATTGGCAATATCCTTGGGATCAGTATATTTAATGCCATTCTGTTGTTAACTTGTAGCTCAGAGCAGATCTGAGCATTGCCATTTAGATTCCTGACATAGTTATAGAATGCCTTGTGGTTGTCTTTGGAATCTTTGGCAATTTTATTTTCATAACTAGCTTTGGAGGATTTTATGAGGGATCTCAGTTTCTTACTTTGGCTGGTAAGGGAGTTTTTTGCATCCTGGGATTTTGCTCCTTTCTACAACAGTTTTTTCCTTCTGTTGTATAGTTTGTTTATGGCAGGGGATCACCAGATTGGCTTCCTTTTTTTGGTGGAGAGCTTCTTCGTTCAGTTTGGGATGGCAAGATTCATGCATGAGTGGATGTGCTCATATAGTGCCTTAGTGGAGGACTCAGCAGTCGAACTTTCAGTTCCCGTCTGCATGGGTGTCATGAAGTTTGTAACTTCTGACTTGAGTAGTATGAACTTGGCCTTGGGGAAGTTTTTTATGGAGGTTTCCTTACTGGGGGGTGGGGCTGGGATGTGGATGTTAAGGGTGACTAGCTTATGGTCTGACATGACCAACGAGGGGGTGGCCATAGGTGTGGAGCATCAATTTCCCATGTTGGTAATGACCAGGTCTAGGATATTGGAGCCCCTGGTGAGACTATGGATTAGTTGATCCAGGGCATTGGAATTTATGAATTCCAAGAACCGTTGGGCAAAGGTGTTGGTGCATGAGTAGTTTTCCCAGTTAATGGCAGGGTAGTTGAAATCACCCAGTATTAGGGTGTTTGGTTGTATATTAATATTTTCCAATATGTTTAGAAAGGTGTAGTGAGAATCTTGGGGCATGGTGGGGGATCTGTAGCAAGCTACAATTTGGATTACAGTCATACATAGTGTTAGTTGCACCTGGAGAATTTCAGATGCATTGTGTTGGGCAACTAACCTGGTGGTGTGAATATCCTTGGTGAATATGGACACTCCACCTTTAGTGTTTCGATCCTGGTTTGGTAGCCAAAAAGTGTGGTAAGAGTTGTAGCCTGGTATTGCAGGGGTGCTCTCTGGATCCTTGAACCAGGTTTCAGTTACTGCACAGATATCGATGTTCTCCATTTTTAGGAGTGCCTCGAGAGAGAGTGCATTTTGAGGTTTAGACTTCTAGCATTCAGTAGCATTACCTTCAGATTTTGCATGCTTGTACCTGTTATGGTGGTGGTTTTGTCCTTTGAACTTTGCCTAAAAAAGGCACTATAGGGGTGGCAAGAGCCTTAGCCAGTAACCTGAATCCCAGGGGTGACAGGTGCAGACCATCTCTGGCAAAGCATCGTGGTCTGTCGATCATGTCGTCCCAGGCAGACAGATACTGGATCCCCTTTGAATGACAACAGAAGCTTAGCCAATTGTTGAAGTCAGTCATTTTGTCCTTATATTGTGGTATCATTCTGGGTGAAGGCAGGATGCTACTCAGGGCTATGGTCATACCTGCCTGGGCCACATGATCCGAGAGCTCTTCCATGTCTCTTTTCATGTAGTCCAGGGAGGCACATCTCAAGTTATTCACTCCAACATGGACAATGACAGGGTCATATTTGTACTTGTTGTGGAGTGACTTGAGTGCATGAGTTATGTGGTGGATCCTGGCACTTGACAGGCAGCTCACTGCAATTTTCTCCTTGTTCAGCCTGGTGAGTGGGACATCAGAGTGCCTGATTATAGAGTCACCTATGACTAAAGTGTTAGGTACATTGTCTTGCCTTAGGGGCTGTTGTAGGGTGGCACACTGGTGTTGTGAGCTATGTGACATTTTGGTTGTGATTGGTGTTTGTTTGCGTTTCAGCTTCGGAGGTCCTTGTTGCTTGGGCAGGTTACAGTTAAGGGCCTCCGAATATGTGGATTTGTTGCTATGTGTGGGTGTTGGTGGTGTGAGTTTAGAAAGGCTATGTGTTGCTTGAGGTGTAGTGCGGGTGTTAACCTTCTCCTCTTGACTGTCTAGCACAATCTTGGGTGGAGAGATCGTTGCTTCCAGTTTGGCTATGTAAGTGCATCTCTCACAGGTTGTAGTGTTGGGTGGTAGGAGGAGAGGGTTGTCTGTGTACATGAGGCAATTGCTGTATTGCCCCAGTATGTCCAGATTCACCAGGTGGACAGAAGAAATTAATGGAAGCTGACCCTTGGACATGCCTTAGCAAGGTACTTTGCAGTTATAGGCTGTTTAGTGCCTATGATTAATTTCTCCTTATTAATAAAGAGAGTTGAGTGCTTGTATCAGTTTAAGGCTTCCTAGTACTTTCCAGCAGATATTAGAGCAAGTGCTAGTCACAGGGATGCTTAAGGGTAAGATGAAAAAAATGGTTTGTCCTAAACACTGCAGTGTGCACTAGAGAAGTTAGATGTGAAAATAGGTAACTTAAGTTTTACCTGTCTAAAAAGTTAAGTTTTAGTGGAGAGTCACTATTTTTAAAACAGCAAGATAGATTGAAAGGGGGTAATCACTTTTGTATTCCAGTACTATGGAATACAGTAGAATGGCCAATAAATTTAAATAGTTGAAGGGGTGTGATTTTACAAAATGATAATTTTGTGCTTACTCATACAAGCCAGTGAAAGCAGAGAGGAAATGAGATATATGGTCAAGTTAACATAAGAGGCAGACAGCTAGAAAGACTGTGGTATTTAAGAACACGACAGTGACAGGGTGGAGAAAAATTTCTGCCTGACACAAGAAACAGAGCTGTGGTGTCTTTTGAAGTTTTAATATGCAGTTAAAAGGAAAACACAAGCAAAACACAAGGTAAAGAAAACAACAAGTTTACAAAACACAAGGTAAAGAAAAAAAAACATTTCTTCTTATAAACCATAGCAAAATGCTTGATACAAATGTAGCAAACAGTTGCTACAGTTTATACTTTGCCTGCACACAGCACAACAACATTTAGGTTTTAGTTAATAAAAACACTTTTTTTGTTTTATTACTTTTAAACTGTAGCAAACTGTAGCAAGCAATTGCTACAGTTTAGACCACACATGGAGTGCAACAGTGCTTAGGTTTGATCGCAAATGCAATACTGTTTTTTGAAAAGCCAGTATGATATTGCATTGCAGATAACGATTGGAAGATTATGTCCCCAACACTTTGCACATGAGCAATTGCCCCTCTCACCACACCCTAGCTACCCTACCAGTTGCAGATGTTTCTTACAGAACATCAGGCATCCATCTACATCAGGATGGCAGCAGAGAGTGGTAGGGATCATATGGTGCATCTTGCATAGTCATCCACAGTATGCATGCCATGATGTCCCAGTTGTAGCACAGCTACATATACTCACTAAGGTACATAATTTGTGGTAAATTGACAGGGCAGAGGCTGTTACAGGTTTCACCTGCAGAAGCTGGTGCAGTACAACACACTGATGTTGGCATCCATGCAGGATATGCTGCTGCTGCTGATGATCTGCCTGTCACTGCCCTTGGTGGACATCCATACACAAAATAGGGCAAAGTGCCTCACCTACAGATGAACTTGAGACTGCACAGTGTGAGCACCCTCTGTCCCCATAGATGAAGGGGTCCCTTGTGATGCCAAACACCAATATGCTTCATCTGCAAGTGTGGTAACAGATGGATACACTGTATTTGATGTGGATATACCTACCACCATCCAGCCTCACAAGTTTGACAAGTGCTGTCACATGTTGCAGTTGGCCACTGATATGACAGTGGTAGATTCAATTGGCAGCTGTGCCAGACTGTCATTCAGGCATAATCTTTTGTAACCCCATAATCCAGTCTAACATCAAGTTCATGTCATGGGATGTCACCCAGCTCTGCCAGAAATGTTCTGGGGACATGGAGTCCAGGAGCACAATATTGATTGGTTTTATGAGGCCTATACCACTTCCATCTTTAACTCCATGCATTGGATTGTCATTGTCACTATCATTGCTGACTGTGATGTTTCAGTTTGTGGTACGGTATGTACATGTGATGGCTCTATGCATGGCCACCTCAGAGTACATAGTCTTCAGTTTTGTTTGCAAGCATATGGCATTCTACCACTCCTCATGAGGGGGCACTGAAACTCACCATCCAATGGCAAAATGTCTCATCAGCAGACCTCATCCAGGTTACGGTTTTATAATTTCACTGTATGACTACCAGAAGTGACCGCCTCTGGGTTCTGTGCAAGCATCATAAGCCAGGGCATTCACAGAGCTCCATCATCGGATGCAACACAATATCATCATATATGTCTGTGGGGTTAATACATTTTTGGCTGTATGCATTAGCATTAGACACAGTGCCTGCATTTAGAGAGATGGTCCTGTTAAATATTGATATGCTGGAAATGGTTAATAGGTTCATAGGAGGTTACTAGGCTAGTGGCCATAGAGCCTTTACAAGCCTAGCCATGTTAATCCCAATTATCCCCATTTGTTGGTGATATAGTTGAGATGTGTGGGCATACAAAGCTATTTCAAACCCAAAGCTGTTGGACATGTTCCACTTAAAGAAATCCCAATCCCTCTGAGCTACATGGTCTAGGGACCTAAACCTTGTCACCACAATAAACAGAACATGCTGGAGGGATAGATTCCTGTCCCAGAGACTTCCCATACTCTGGAACAAACTACCTATCTATATCAAACAAACCTCCTCATTAGCACTCTTCAAGAAAAATCTTGATGATTTGATGGCAAATATTAAATTCACCTCAGGGATCACCTCTGTGGCTCTGCTCAACAGGGGCACAGGAAAATAATTTTCTTGGGTGGTGAAAGCCAGAGTACCTTTATCGCTAGGCTTATATAGGCCCTAGGGCCAATAGCCTAGTACTTACCTAAGAACCTATGAGCCTATATTGTCCATAATCCCATGTGCATCACACACTACCTGACAGTTTACAGAATGGTAGCTTTTTTGGTTGATAAACCATTGTGACAGCCTTGGAACCAATACTGCATTGAGGCTTCCAGTGTTAGAGAAGGCACTCATAGTATTAGCTTTTTCTTTTACCTCCTCACTGCTAACCATCAGCTGCTGCCAGTAAGTATCTGTTCACCAGGTCTACCAGATCCACCTTAGCCTCCCCTTGGCTCAACCTTACCCATGTCTATGGCTAGTGAGGACATCAAGCTGGATAATGCAGCATCATACAGCGGCTGGTTTGTGTGCCCTAACACTCACCATGATAGCATGGGAGCATTGCAAGCTCCTCATTCGCTACCTTTGGCAGGTGTATTCATGGTTCCCGACATGTGCAACCTCTCAGCTGGACTCTTAAGAGTTCATTTGCAATGAGCCCAGGTTGTCCCTATCCCAGGATGGACAAGCCAGTGCTGGCAGTTCACTCCTATCTTCCCTACCTGACCCCAAGAATACCGATATGCAAGAAGGAGTTTATCCCTCTGTGCCACAAGGCCGGATCTCATAGTAATAGTGTGGTCTTCTGGTGTGGTAAGACACCTCATCCACATGCAGCAGCATTATGCAGAGGAGCATTTTGAGTATTATAGAGGCAGAGACCTCCAAAACATCCATTATGTTCCCTGTTGGGTCTTTGAAAAGCCCCTGTAGGTAGAAGACTAAAATCCATGCATGCTTTAGTTTCCACAGGTATGTGAAAGCCTCACACTCCTATAGATTGTGTGTGTGTGTGTGTGTGTGTGTGTGTGTGTGTGTGTGTGTGTGTGTGTGTGTGTGTGTGTGTGTGTGTGTGTGTTTAAATATGTTTAAAAATATATTTGGCTAATAATTTTTGTACACCATTCATGGAAACAAATCCACATTTTGAACTTCTTTTTCAGTATATTTCCTATTATACAGATCAGACATTGGTCTATAATTCCCAAGATCCCTTTTGATTGCACATTTCTGGTATTCATCTGCCACACTTCTTTAATATGCATATTAAATGAGGCCATTTATTGAAGCAACAGTCACACACTTTAGCTTCTTTATAAACAGAGATTCTGTCTTGATCTAAGGATCTCATTGCCCTCCTTTACAGAGCCCTCATTAGGCCAGTCTTTCTATATAATACCCTTTTTGGCTTCTATCTGTCCAGACGCATGCAACATTTGGAACACCCACAGAGATACCTTACTAAAGGATACAAGACCTAAACAGCATGCCCTACGTGGACCAGCTCAAAGCCTTGTCAATATACTTGGTATCCTAATGACTGCTAAGAGGTGACCTGTGTCTGGCATACAAGGCATTCTCTGACCCATTGCTGATGGATTTACTGCTCATTAGCAAGTCAAGTGGCATCAGAAATACTTGGTCTAGAGATCAAAACCTCTTCTGCAACATCAACAGAATGGTTTGGGGGACAGGTATATTGCATAGATGACAACGCTGCTGTGCAACAAACTTGCCATCCACATAAAGCAAAGTTCATCCCTGCCCATTTTCAAACACAACTTAGATTTATGGATGGAAAACATAACATTTATGCCAGGACTGCCTGCTGTACTACTAATGGATAGAGGCATCTTCTAAATGCTTTATCCCATGCATCTGTCCCCTCAAATTATCTCTAGTATAATCCCTGTAATTATTATTAGGGGTAATATATAATTATCAACCATGGGATGGGTAAGGCCAGTCTATAAGCAAATGAGAAAGGTTATTTTGAGCACAAAAAGGGAAAATGACTAGGCTTAAAAATGGCTAGCAAATGACAGCTAGCCTAGTACTTATGAACCTATAAGAGATTTGAACCTTATTTACATGATCACTATTGTCAGGTGTTTCTCCTTACCTCTACCTCTGCATCATTCCCTGGAAAGGTTTATGTGCTGATGCCTGATATGAGAGTGCTCACATCACAGTTGCTTGAACTTTACACCTCACAGCCGTAATTCCACAGGTTGTATTACTTTCTTTATTCATAACTAATTTGTAGTCAAGACCATGAGTATTTTTGATGCTCTCTAGTATTGCAGCTTCCTAAAGTTTGGACAATACAACTCTTCACTGTCTTGTTTTTGTTTACTCTTTCCCCAGCCTGCAGCAACCTCATAGTGATAGTAAAAGGTTTAGGGGGACTGAAGATGTAGCATGAGCGGTGCAAATGCTATACTGCTCTTTTTGATGCATTTAGGTTCATAGGTTCATACTAGGCTATCTGCCCTGGGGCATTTATAAACCTAGCCCGATTGTGTTTGGCTTACGCCACCCCTTGATTTGAGTATACTGTGCCCTTTTTAAAGTTTAGTTTACTGTGCCTCTGTCTAATAGTGACACGGAAGTAATCCCCGGGACAAACCTACGATCCCCCATCCACTCATCAAGATTCTTCTTGAAGAGAGTCAGTGAGGTGCTCTGCCTGACATGAATTGGAATTCTATTCCAGAGCGAAGGGAGCCTCTGGGTTATGAATCTGTCCCTCCAGCATGTTCTATTTGTTTCTGTGCTGAGGTTCAAATCCCTCGAGCGCGTGGCTCTAAGGGATTTAGATTTACTGAGGTGGAGCATGTCCATTAATTCTGGGTTGGACATAGCTTTATATATCAGGCATAGATCGCCTCGAAGTAGGCGGTATGCAACTGAGTAGAGCTGGAGTTTTTTTAACCGAGCAGCATATGGCATCTGTTTGAGTCCCTTGATCCTCCTGGTGAGGTACTTTTGGGGTCTTTCTAATTGCTGCAGGTGTCGGGTAAGGTACATCCCAAAGGGGGCATTGTATTCTATGATGGGCCTAATGAGGGATGAATAAAGGGGCACAATTACCTCTCTTGATCTAGATGTGAATCCTTTCATGATGAGGTGGGCTATGTAGAAGGTCTTTCTAACCACTTTAGCAATGTGGTTGTCAAAGGAGAGATTGCTATCAACTTGGGTCCCCAGATCCCTAATTACTTTCTCTGTACTTAATGGGTTACCCCCTATGTGGTCATTTTTGGGCACATTGTTTTTGCCAAAGGGTATGACTATACACTTTTTGGCATTTAGCTTTAGACCATGGCTCTGGCACCAGTTATCCTTCTCTGTGAGACCTTTTTGAAGGATGTTTGTGTCAGCTGGAGAGTTGATTATGGCTCCCAGTTTGCAGTCATCTGTGAACTTGGTGAGCCATAGTCCTCCCACGTTGGCCTGTACCTCAGAAAAGTAAATGCCGAACAAGAGAGGTCCCAGGACAGAACCTTGTGGGACGCCACTTGTGACTGGTTTTGAGTCTGACATGGCTCCAGCAACTCTGACTCTGTGGGTTCTGTCTTTGAGCCAGTTTGCAACCCATCTTGTGACATAGGGGTTTATATTTAGGCTGGATAGCTTATCTATGATGCCCAAGTGGGGTATTGTGTCAAATGTCTTTGCGAGGTCCAGATACACTATGTGGACTACCTTCCCTTCATCTATGGCCTTGGTGACTGTTTCGAAGAAGTCGACCAGGTTCAAAAGGCAGGATCTGCCCTTGACGAAGCCAAATTGGGTAGGATCTAGTGTCTGTAGGTCCCCAATGTCTTTGTTTATGAGTTCCATGATGATCCTCTCCATAGCCTTGCAGACTAGGCTAGTCAGGCTTATGGGGCGATAGTTTCCAGGGTCCGTAGAGGCGCCACCTTTGTGGAGTGGGACCACTGTTGCTGTACGCCATTCTTTGGGCACATATCCTGTAGTGAGGCTGAGATTGTACAGCAGATTTACTTGAGGGATTAGTTCTTCTTGGAGTTCATGTAGGATGCAACACGGGATGCCATCTGGTCCCATGGAAGCAGTGTTTTTTGCTTTGGAGAGGGCGGCCTTCACCTGAGCATCAGAGATGTTTGGGAGGCTGCACTCTGCCGGGATAGATACTTGCTCTTTTGGGGGGGGGGGGTTTGCACTGAACCTGTCTGCCAGGATATTGGCGATGTCTGTGGGTTCAGTGTATTTTTTGTCATTTAGAATCAACTTAGAACAAGTCTGGGAGTTGCATCCCAGGTTCCTAACATAACTGAAAAAAGCCTTATGATTGTCCTTAGTGTCCTGTACAATTTTTCTTTCAAAGCTGGCCTTGGAGGACTTTATGAGGGATTGTAATTTTTTGCTAGTACTGATCAGAGATACCTTCCCTTTTAGGGATTTTGCTCTATCATGTAGTAGCTTCCTCCTTCTGTTGTACAGTTTATTTATGGCTGGGGTCCACCAGACTGGGCGCCTGCCTTTGGATGATTGGATCTTGATTCTGTTTGGGATAGCATGATCCATGCATTCCTGGAGATGTCCGTAGAATGCGTTTATATAGGATTCTGCAGTTTGGGCCCTAGTTTCCACTGGCCCTGGGGCCTTGAAGGATTCCACTTCGGTTTTGAGAAGTGTGACGTTCGCTTTTGAGAAGTTTTTCACTGTGGTTTTCTGGGCTGGGGGTGGGGGTCAGGATGTGGATATCCAGTGAAATTAATTTATGGTCTGATCTTACCAATGAGGGATATACTTCTGGTATGGAGCATAGAGTCACCATGTTGGCAATGATCAGGTCTAGTATGTTATCCCCTCTTGTGGGAGTGGTGACTAGTTGTTCCATAGCATTTGAGTTTATAAATTCCAGGAACCTTTTGGCTAAGGTGCTGGGGCTTGAGTAATGCTCCCAGTCTATGTTTGGGTAGTTGAAGTCGCCCAAAATAATGGTGTTTGGAGAGATCTTCATGTTCTCCAGTGTTTTCAGGAAAGCCGAGTGGGATTCCTGACTTTGAGAGGGTGGTCTGTAGGATGCTATAAACTGAAAAGCAGTCTTGCCCACTGTCAGTTGCACATGGATGGTCTCTGATACTTCGTGCAATGCCACTAACCTGGAGGTGTGGATATCCTTGATAAATATGGAAACTCCCCCTCCTTTTGTGGTTCGGTCCGGGTTTGGGGTCCGAAAAGCATGATATGAGGTATAACCTGGTAGTGCTGGGGTGCTCTCTGGAGCCTTGAACCAGGTTTCTGTCACTGCACAGATATCAATGTTCTCCATACTGAGGAGAGCTTTGAGTGCGTGCATCATGAGGTTAAGACTTCTAGCATTTAGCAGCATTACCCTTTGTTTCTTGTTCCTTGTGCTGTCTATGGAGGTGGGTTTGACTTTTGAGCCTTGCCTAAAAAAGGGACTATGGGGGTGGCAAGAGCCTTTGCCAATATCCAAAAGCCCAGGGGTGACAGGTGCAAGCCATCCCTAGCGAGGCAACGTGGCTTGTTTAGCATGTCATCCCAGGCTGACAGACACTGGATCCCCTTTGAATGACACCAAAATTTTAGCCAGTTGTTAAAATCGATCATTTTGTCTTTATACTGTGGCATCATTCTAGGTGAGGGTAAGATGCTGCTCAAGGTCAGGGTCATACCGGCCTGGGCTACATGATCAGAGAGCTCCTCTATGTCTCTTTTCATGTAGTTGAGGGAGGTACGTCTCAGGTCATTCACGCCAGCATGTACAATGACTGAGTCATATATGTATTTGCTTTGGAGTGACCTGAGTGCTTGCGTTATGTGGCAGATCCTAGCGCCCGACAGGCAGCTCACTGTGACCTTCTCTTTATTCAGCCTGGTGAGCGGGACGTCAGTGTGTCTGACAATAGAGTCACCTATTGCAAGAGTATCAGGTGTGTTATTCAGCC
The DNA here is from genome assembly GCF_019279795.1 of Protopterus annectens. Classification (NCBI taxonomy): domain Eukaryota; kingdom Metazoa; phylum Chordata; order Ceratodontiformes; family Protopteridae; genus Protopterus; species Protopterus annectens. The sequence goes on along the minus strand of NC_056729.1, from coordinate 1,161,325,078 downwards.
TTAAGGGCTGTGACTGCTTGGCACACTGACTTTGTGTGCTATGTGTTGTACGTGTTTTGTTTTGGGGTAGCGTTTGCTTGGATGTCTGCTTTGGAGGTCTCTGTTGCTTAGGTAGATTTTTATTTAGAGCCTCCGAGTATGTTTTTGGCCATAAGCTTCACATTCTTAGTACGTGTCATCAGCATATATGTACTTCAGGTGTGGGATTTGTGCTACATTTGCCATGCATTTGTGAATATTAATGAGTAGTAGATTTTCTGCCTGTAATAATAAACAATCTTTCCAGAAGTTTCTTTCTCCTCCTAGTTTCTGTAATATTTTGCTTCATGACAATGTCCATTATAACTTTTCGTTAATCTTTAACCTGTGAAGTAGTCTGCGCTACTTAGCCACAGGTGAATTGAAAGATGTGTAACATATTACTTTTACAGTTAGATAATTAAGAATGTTTTAATCATTATCCTGTGCACTGGCAGCTGCCATCCTGTGTAGAACAACAAGCCGCCACTCATCACTTGTTCCTCTTAATTCAATATAGAATTGTGTTGTTGTTGTTGCACCCAGCCATCCACACTGCTTTTATTCATCAACTTATAATTAATAATACCCTACTTCATGTACATTGCCACCACTGTAGCTCCTTAATCTACTCTCTTTCCTAACAAGTCCATACCCTAATTCAGTCACACCCCACTGCTTATTACAGTTTATGCACATTTATATCATTGCTGTAATGCCTACATTCTACTGAAAACAGCCACTGAATGCTTTGTTTTTCTAGTATTTTTTTATTTCATTACCCAGTAATACCTTCAACTCATTATATTTACTGCCTTTACTATCTCTTCCTTATCACTGATTTTAAAAATGTATTTTTTTCTGTATATACTCTGATGGTTTTATGCTATACTACCCTTAAATAATTTAAATGCAATATTCTGATAAGTTTCCATTCCTCCCTTTACCATGTCTCTTTCCCCAAATTTGCAACCTATCACAAAGAAATTATGTTTTTTCTTCCCACACATAACACATTAACTAACATACTTTATCATACATTAGGAATGGAATCAAGTTCAAATAGCTATTGACTCTCTAATTTTACAACACATATCCCCATAGTCCAACTCTGTTTTAATAGTATCTATACTATTACTGTATAAGCCATCATTATTAATATGAAAATACACACACAAACACACACATATATATATATATATATATATATATATATATATATATATATATATATATATATATATATACGAAGATTCCATCAGGCTCCACTATAACCATTTCAGATGTTACGACCCACTAGAGTGAGTCTTGAAATGCAGAGACTGAATGTCTGAAAGACCAGACTTGTGTATATCAAGTCTGAGATGCCATTTTTCAGAACATTCCCTTCTCTCTCTTTGCCTGCTCCCTGCAAAAAGATTTGCTCTTCTCCTGTGTTTTTTTGGTCTCTTCTAGCATGCCAGGTGCCAACATTTCAATACAGAGCCTTTTCTATAATCCTCCTTAGACTACCTACAGTTATTTCTGAAGCTAACTGCAGCACAGTTTCCATCTGAACAAGATTTAAATGGACTCCCATATGGTATAATTCCTTTGTTAGTGAATCTTTACCAATAACTGCTACATTTCCTGCATGTTTATCCTCTGTTGTCCTGTTTTTCTAAACATTTCTATACTTGGCAGTGATAAGACTGTGCCACACATGCCATTGCCTTAACTTCCAATGCCTCTCTTTTCAGGATAAATTTATTTCCTTCAAGAGGAATGCTCAGTACCAAAATGTAAAATTCATTAAAACTACAGTATATCGCATAACACCTCCTGATCAGTCTGAGGCTTGTTCCTTTCTTGAAGGGGTATTGTCCTCCTATAAGTGCACTTATGAAAGTACAGTCCATAGTGATAGAAAAGAAAGAGCAAAGCCTAAAAAATGGGAAAATGGCAGAAGAAATTGAAGTTAGAGCAATAATACAAATGACCACATCTGAAAGTTAAAGAAGATTAGCAATAGATTAACTGTAAATTACTTGAAAAATAGACTGCTCCCTCATTTGTGCAGATGCTGTTGATAAGGAGTAAGAAGGTAAATGGAGATAGCATCTACACAGATGTTTCAAGGCAACGACAATTAGTATGTTATCAAGGAAAGAGTTTTTTTTTTTCACTGCAGGAATCCAAGTACTAGAAAAGGCACTAAAGGCAGACTGGTGTTATGTCCTTGTGTGAATTATCCATAGCACAGCAGTAGGATAGGGAGGATATTTGACAGATAAAGGTTTTGCCTGTTGAGGAGCCCTAATGTCTGCAGACCTCAGTCATGTTAGAGAAGATGGGCATCCTTATACCAGATCAGTGCTTAGCTTTTATACTAAATGTCACTGTATAGGTGTATTATATTATTTATTCAGCTGTGTTCTGCACCACATTGTCCCAAACTTTGTCAGGACTATTTTCAACTAAATCTTAAACATTACTTTTATGTTAAGTGCTGTTTTTTTTTTCAGTATTATATTCCATTTTATTTAAATGCACCTCATTTCATGTATTTTTCCTGACACCACTATTTGCACTGTGTGGATATTTTCTCTGCAGACTTCCATTGTAAACAGGTTCTACCAACTTAGAATTATTTGCCAAATTTATAGATAAATAATGCATATAAAGCTTGTGCACCATATCAAATGAATTCTGTACTTACCGGGTGGTGCTGTGACAGAGAGATTGAGTTCTGAATGTGACCCAGGAAACTGTTTCAATTTATAGGCCTACACACTGGAAGAACTGACTGATGGGGAGGTGGTGCTTGGCTAATGTCAGCTCTCCCTCCTGAGATGCGGGGGAGTTCTCCCACTGATGTGGCATGCCTTGTGGAGAATGGGGGATTAGATTCCTGCAGCCATGTCTGGTGCATCATTGGTTAGCATCTATAAGAGTGGCAAAACCAGAAAGATTACATATTTGGCAGTTTGATCCCCTAAGTACGGCAGTTTGCCTTTTCTAAGTTGACTTTCCCTTCTGTTAATGAATACAGTCTCCTGGCCACACTAAAGTACCCACCTTCCCATATCTCACCTCTTTATGGACTGTGACCCTACACTAGATAGCATCAGTAATGACCTCTTACCAATGCAGGGCAAGCCTACTTGCTCAGAGGGTTATAGCAGGATCCCAAAACAACTGAGTGAAGAGATGAAAGTTCCCATATAGAGAATAATAAGAGATAGTGCTCAGTGTTGAAGATAAGGGTAAAAATTGAAACAAAAATTCGCTCACCATCATCTTACCATAACTTCAATGCCAACTGTATGGATTATAGTTCTGTTTCTTAAAAATAATATTTGGTACTGTTTTTTTTTTCTTTTCTGCCTCGGATTTGTATGAAGGTTACCATGCCCTGGCCAGCTCTTCCTAATCTAAGGCACAATTAAAGTTGCCACCTTCAGAAGTGAAAAAAAAAAAAAAAACAGCCGTGCACCCTTTGTTCCACTCCATTATCCCACATACTACAAGTGAGAGACATGGAGGAATAAGCAACCATCGAGACCAAAGAATGTGGGGATGAATCTGAGTAGAAGGCTTAACTGAAACGTGAGAGAATGTTTTTGAAAGGGAAACAATCCCTGTACACTAAGGTAGGCTTGTTTCAGAAAAGTCAGGGGAATTTAAATTTTTTAAATGATGCTTTGTTGTTCATTTATGCAGGAAGGTGTAAATAGGGAGGAAAAAGGCAGGGAAGTTGAGGAATTCATTTTAGAAACCTGTTGTACTCCTTTAAGGAGATAAATGTATCATCAACAGTTGCATCTGTCAATGTGATGGCATCTTTCTGTAAGTTTTCAGTCTTGAATTTAGTATGATTCACCTGTAGATGGTCGATGATAATTCTCCAAATTTTGTAAAGTTATATATTATTATAGGTTTTCTTTGTTTCTGTGTTCTGAGATTTACTGTCTGTTGGGCGGTGCTTAGCAAACCTCAGCATTTACATTTAATGCAATTTTGGTGCTAATTTCTGGGCACTGAATTTTAGTCTTGCTGAATCTTTTATGCAATCTAAATATATGATATTTGTCAGTTTTTCCTGTTTGTGTCAGGGTGCAGTTTTATTCATTATCTCACTTTATTCTTGTTTCATGGTGGGCACTTTCTTTGCATTCCTTCATTTTTTCCATTCATCCGCAGAGTACTTTCCATCTGAGATATTTTCAGAATGACATTCATAATAAACACTAACTTTTCTTATTGCCTTTGTTTATGGACAGTGCTTTGTACAGTTTGTGCAACTTTTGGGGTGCTTAGGTCTCTGTTGTAGCGTCCTTTGGTTCTGACATCATTAGTCCTCTTTACTATCACAGATGGTTCCACTAAATCTGGACGAGGCCACATTAGCTGTAGCTTCTGCCAGTCAAACCATTTGAAGAAGCTTCAAACCAGATGATAAGAAAAATGTATGTATGTATGCATGGGGGTAAGACTTTCCACACCCTTCATGCAAGGGACTTGACACCACACTCCTCTTATTTATGTATAGTAACCCCAACGCTGCACATCATCAGAGAAAATTAAAACATTCAAAAACTTTGAATCAGTGCTGTTGCAATAATACAAACATGATAACACCTTGTTTAGCTCACACCTGATGAAAGCTAGTCAAGATTACACCCTCGTGTTAAGTTTCATAGTGTTGGAAAATAAACACGATGATGATGCTGACATCTAGTGGTTCAATATGTTTTACACACTGACATATTTCACATTTTATGCTTCAGCCATAAATGCTGGCAGGTTTTTGTCATTTGGCTTTTTGATTTTGGTCTTTCTGCAGTATTTTGGCATTAAGGATCAATCAGTGCTCTTTTTGAACTACAGTGCTGAAGAAAAAGCACATTAATTCATCCCTCTCTCTAGTTATGTTCATTGTGTTCTGTGTACATTCGCTGTATTTTGTATATACATTATAGCAGTTGCCTTAACTATTTGTCTGTAGATTCATTTGCCTTGTGGTTCAATCATAGAAAAAAGGATAATTTTGGACTGATCTGCCTATAAGGCTAGGAAACACTAAATAAGTAAATAAATAAACCTAGATGAGGGCAGCATCCCAGTGAGAATGAAAAGCAGATGTTTCCTGATTGTGGTGTAAATGCTAGTATACTGTATATTTATCGAATCAAAATCCTGCACCCCTTTAACCCAGTCCCTATATGCATTGCAACTCTAAATTGTGCATTTTAGATGTCACCTGAGCATTGATTAGCAGATATATATGTATATCTTCCCCTAATGTGATGTTACTGCAGTGTTGCACAAAGCAAGCTCACTTGCCCATTTACTTCAATAAAGTTTCCTTGGATTCTCTACTGTTAGTGTTAACCTTCCCCTGAGAAGAGGGCACTAACTACTTTTAGAGCTCATACCTACCATAGAGGGATTGGTTAGGGTAAACTAATTGATAATTTGGAGATTTCTGTTGCTTCCTACAGCACTTTAGAACTGTAGGTAGGATTCACTGGATTTGCTTTTTCTTGACTTGAAAGTGGATTTTTTTATTTCGTTTCTGATGTTATGTTACCCTAGAATGTCTCTGTTTTTGCATCCCCTAGCTTTCTAGTATATTTTGCTAGAGAAGCTGATAGAAGTGTAAAAGATACAAATGCACAAAAAAAATCTTCTCCGTGCAGTTATATCCTGGAAAGTGATGGACTATTTCTTAAGAAGATTAGATAATCTACAGTAATTCTTTTACACTGGTAATAGAAAGTTAATCCCCCGGATTTACTAATCTCCCATGCAGGACTAGTGTAGTCCTTCACGGAAGAGGCTGCTTAGGAGCAGGACGTCAGCGCGCCATGCATATTAATGAAGGTGCACTGTCCGACATCCTAGGCATACACGGAGCATGTACGAGTGCAGGGGGCGTTTCTGAGAGCAGAGCACTCAAAATAAACACACCCCTGCAAAGTAGAACAGCAGAAAGTAGAAATAAATGAGCGAGGCTGCTCAAAGGTGTCCGCATATCCTCACCAACAGTTCCCCATGTGTACAACAGCAACAAGACATAAAGATGAAAAGAAGAAATCCCCGTATTGTTGTCTAAAGCTCTGAGTACAGCTAACTGTAGGTGCGTGGGTGTGCCCATTGCTCAGCCACAGTGAAAGCAGCCCAAAAGGCTGAAGAGGATAACAAGGACAATATATGCAAATGAAGCATGTTAGCAATAGTGTAGTGGGCAGAGCATTTGCCTAACGAGCAGGCATTCCCAGTTCGAGTCCCAGGGTAGCACAGTCTATTTTACATAGCAAAGCATGGTATAAGCAATATTTGTAATGCAAAACCCACTAAATAACATAATTTTTATGAACAGGAGTACTGCAGGAAATGCACATGTGAAGAGTCAGTATCATAATGAATAAGCCAGCAGTAAGCAGGTGTAAGCACAGATAAGCCGTAGTAAGCATATTTAAGCACTAGTAAGCACGTGCAAGTGCTTTTGCGCGGGGTTAAGCACTGCCGACACAGATTAAGCAAAGGAGAAGCTAACTGGGTGTAAGACACTGTGACTGGAAGTCAGCAGTGCTAACCTCTGTGCAAACCCGCTTACAACCATTTGAAAGTGCCTTAAGCACACCATATCCAACGGCCAGTGTTCTGCCCAACAACAAAACAAACAGCTACTACAAGGCCAGAACCCAGGACCATGCACACCATAAACAAAATGATTTACCACTACACCATGCCAGATGTGCAGAAATTGTATGTTGTCAGAAACATAACCCCAGCCCAGTCATGAAACAGTACAGAGAATGTATATCTACAGCTAGATGAGCGTGTGTGTGCAAATATATCACTATCTAAATGGTTACAACATATCTGTAGCTAGGATACAGCAGTTAAGAATTACATATGTTCACAGGCCATGCCAATGGGGGTGAGGGGCCCAGTCAGCAAAAAGCATCAACACCCCCCCCCAGCTAGACAGGTGAAACATACAGATACACAATACAAGTTAACAATACATATATATAAATATCCAGAGATATATATACAAACATATGAACAGATATACATGAAAATGCCGACAACTACACAAATATATGTCAACATCTATATGTCCACATATACACATCAAGTGACATATATGTATGCAGATATATGTCTCCGTAGGTATGTACGGACATAGTAAGAAATATGTAAGCAAATATATATACCCAAAGAGGTATATATGGCCAGACATCTGTAGATACCAATGGTAGCAGAACAGAAACATATATGTCCACATGTACTGTCAATGGGCCTGAGAGGCCCCAAACAATATAATTCACGTACGAATTTGCATATCCCCCGCCCAGCCAAACACATCCGCACTGTAATGCACTACCAAGCTCATTGTATTGTACGTCTGTCAGTGAACTAGGGAATTAAATGAGCCCTCTTTTATGTTTCACATGTTGACATCACATACCCCACTCCCCCACCCACAAGGCAGGCCGAGCAGTACAGGCCCATCCAACACAGGCCATCCCCAACCCATACATGCATAACCCACAGTTCTGCTTCCCCCTACCTGCAGCACACACGCAGCCACCATCCTTACCCTGGTTACTGGCCCGTAGCTACCACACCACCACACAGTGCCCACCATCCCCACCCCCCGGGACCCATCCCGTATGATGTCCCAACCCAAGTATCCTAGGTGTGGCACACACACCGTAATCCATGCACATAGCCATTGGTACCTATGTAACTCTGGGTGTAGACGAAAGTTGTATACCCAATGTTCAGGCTGTCCCACATGGGACAAATGATTACCTAGTACTAACAATAGATTTCATGTGTGACTCTATGTAGACTAATGGATTTAGTTGTAGGTATCGCAAAGCATACGTGGCACACAAGGATGGCCGGTATCAACACGAAACACAGTACCCAGCAATAACAGGCAACGTTACAGGATATGTAGCTAAATATGTAGAGGTATGTGTGTGTGTGTGTATATATATATATATATATATATATATATATATATATATATATATGTATATATATATATATATGTATATATATATATATATATATATATATATATATATATATATATATATATATATACCCATAACTACATGGAGATATACCTCTCCCTCTCTGTAGTACAAATGTATACATACATAGACAGACATATATATAAATACCCACATATAGATATATACATATGCAAATATCCATACATCCATATGTCGTTAGATATATATACACACACATATATATATATATATATATATATATATATATATATATATATATATGTATGCACTCCTTAAAATGGAGAACATCGATATCTGTGCAGTGACTGAGACCTGGTTCAAGGCTCCAGAGAGCACCCCTGCACTACCAGGCTATAACTCATACCACACTTTTCGGCCATGTAACCTGGACCGAAACACCAAAGGCAGAGGTGTCTCCATATTCATTAAGGATATCCACACCTCCAGGCTAGTTGCTCAGCATAATGCATCCGAGGTTATCCAAGTGCAACTAACTCTGGGCAAAACTTCAATCCAAATTGTAGCTTGCTACAGATCTCCCACCATGCTCCAGGATTCCCACTCCTCTTTTCTTGATGCACTGGAAAATATTAGGGTTCAACCAAACACCCTAATAATGGGCAACTTCAACTACCCCACCATTAACTGGGAAAACTACTCGTGTACCAACTCCTTAGCTCAACGCTTTCTGGAATCATAAACTCCAATGCCCTAGATCAACTTATCCACACCCCCACCAGGGACAACAATATCCTAGACCTAGTCATTACCAACATGAGTGACCGGTGTTCCACACCTGAAGTCAACTCCTCGTTGGTCCAATCCAACCATAAGCTTATCACCCTTGATATCCATATCTCACCCCCACCCCCCATTAAGGAAACCACAGTAAAAAAATTCTCCAAAGCCAACTTCATGCTTCTTAAGACAGAAGTGGTGAGCTTCATGGCACCCATGCAGATGGACAATACACAAATGCACTTTATAAGCACTTACACGAGTGCATGGATCGTGCTATCCCAAACAGAACCAAGACGCTATCTTCCCAAAAAAAGGAAGCCAATCTGGTGGTCCCCTGCCATAAACAAGCTGTACAACAGAAGGAAGAAACTGTTGCAAAAGAGAGTAAAATCCCATGAGTGGAGGAGCTCCCTGGTTAGCCTCAGTAAGAAGCTGAGATCCCTTATAAGATCCTCCAAAGCTAGCTACAAAAACAAAATTGCCATTAAATCCAAGGACAACCACAAAGCATTCTATAGCTATGTCAAGAAACTAGATGGCAACACCAAGATCTGCTCTGAATTACAGCACAAAGGCATGAAAATGACAGAACCAACTGATATTGCCAACATCCTGGCAGATCGGTTCAGTGCTAACTTTACCCCCCTCTCACCCCCTAAAGGGCCCATATCTATACAGGAAGAATGCAGAGTCCCTGTAATCACAACTACGAAGGTAAAAGCTGCACTCTCTAAAGCGAAAAACACAGCATCCATGGTACCAGACAACATCCCAGGCTGCGTTTTACACAAACTTCAGAATGAACTGGCTCCCCACAGCACCATGTTCACTAATAGGCTTGCATCAGGCTTTGTGCCCACTGAATGGTGCACAGCAACAGTTATCCCACTCCACAAAGGGGGAGCCACCACTGATCCCGGGAACTATTGACCTATTAGCCTGACGAGCTTGGTCTGCAAGGCCATGGATCGTATCATCATGGAACTCATAAACAAAGACATCGGTAACCTCCAAACTCTGGATCCCACCCAGTTCGGGTTTGTGAAAGGCAGATCATGCCTCCTGAACCTGATCAACTTCTTTGAGGCAGTCACCAAAGCCGTAGATGAGGGAAGGTGGTTCACATAGACTATCTTGACCTCGCCAAGGCTTTCGACACCATTCCCCATTCTGGAATTATAGCTAAACTCACTAAACTAGGTATAAATCCCTATGTCACAAGATGGGTTGCCAACTGGCTCACTGACAGAACCCACACTGTAAAAGTTGCAGACTCCAAAATTGACCTCAAAGCAGTGACAAGTGGAGTACCATGGGGTTCCATCCTGGGACCTCTCCTGTTTGGTATCTACTTCTCTAAAGTACATGCTAACAGAAAAGGCCTCTGGCTAATGACGTTCACGGATGACTGCAAACTAGGAGCCATAGTCAAGTCCCCAAATGATGTGGACATCCTACAGAAGGGCCTCACTGAGACAGATGCCTGGTGTTAGAGCCATGGCCTCAAGCTCAATGCCAAAAAGTGCAGTGTCATCCCCTTTGGTAAAAACTCTGTACCCATGAACTACCACATAGGCAGCAATCTACTTAACACCGAATGTGTGATAAGAGACCTTGGAACCAAGGTGGACAGTAGTCTCTCCTTTGATAGTCACATCGCCACAGTAGTCAGGAAGTCCTTCTATGTGGCACACCTCATCATAAAAGGGTTCTCATCCAGGAAAAAAGAGGTAATTGTTCCCCTCTACTCGTCACTCATTAGACCCATTATAGAGTACAACGCCCCTTTTGGAATGTACCTCACAAGACATCTGCAGCAGCTGGAAAGGCCACAGAAGTACCTCACAAAGAGGATTACTGGCCTCAAACAAATGCCCTACACTGACCGCCTAAAAAAACTCCAGCTTTACTCTGTTAAATATCGCCTACTCCGAGGTGATCTCTGCCTAACATATAAAGCTATGTCAAACCCAGAGCTGTTGGACATGCTACACCTAAAGAAATCCCAATCCCTCCGAGCTACATGCTCTAGGGACCTAAACCTTGTCACCACAGTAAACAGGACATGCTGGAGGGATAGATTCCTGTCCAAGAGACTTCCTATACTCTGGAACAAGCTACCCATCTATGTCAAGCAAAGTTCATTAGCACTCTTCAAGAAAAATCTTGATGAGTGGATGTGAAATAGGAAATATACCCTGGGGATCATTTCGAAAATAACTTTCTTGGGTGGCATAAGCTATGGAACCTTGCTGGCTAGGCTTACGTAGGCCCTTGGGCCGATAGCCTAGTACCTACCTATGAACCTATGAACCTATATATGTGTGTGTGTGTGTGTGTGTGTGTGTGTGTGTGTGTGTGTGTGTGTGTGTGTGTGTGTGTGTGTGTGTGTGTGTGTGTGTGTGTGTGTGTGTGTGTGTGTGTGTGTGTGTGTGTGTGTGTGTGTGTGTGTGTGTGTGTGTGTGTGTGTAAATATACACATATATATAGCTAGGATACAGCAGTTAAGAATTACATATGTTCACAGGCCGTGCCAATGGGGGTGAGGGGCCCAGTCAGCAAACATGTAACACGTAGCATCAACACCCCGCCAGCTAGACAGGTGAAACATACAGATACACAATGCAAGTTAACAAACTACTGCTTCCCAGACTACAGGCAGGATACTACCAGTGGGAGAGACCCGCCAAGTCTAATCTTGAAACAAAGACAAGAATGTCCCTTGTGGGACAACCCAAAAATTCTATGGATATTTGGGTTTCCAGCCATTACACGGATGTCCAATGGCAGGGCACGCATGTTCTCAGACTACAAGGTTAGGGAAGCCTGATGATCCATGGGGTGAGACAACATATGTGATGGGTCCCGAAAAGTGGGGAGTGGGCAGTGTGGACTGGTGTGGCCAGACTCAACCTGCACCCGGAGTAAGGAAGAGTGCCAAAGAAGAGGTGCAGGTGAGGAACTATGGGTATATAATTATGGGCCTAGGCATACAAGTGTTGGCTGGAGCAGTTCTATGTGGACCGCCCCAGGGATGTAAGCAATAGTGTGCATTAGGCAGACCTGACACCTAAAGAGCAGCCACGTCCAGTATGAGCCCCACAGTAGCAATTTCTAGTTTACAGGGCAAAGGGTGGAATAACCAGATGTGTTGTCACAAACCCATGTAAGCCGAACTAATTGGCATCACAAGGTATTATTGCAGTCCTCACCCCCACCTACCCCCAAATGCAGGGTATATACACAGCTGTTGCTGTAGAAGAAATGGCCAGCTGTGGACCTTCCTGTCAGCTGTCCTGCACATCCCTGGACATGTCCCCTACTATCAGCCCCTCTGTGTGGCCCAATAACACCACTTACCTATCAACCCTTGTTTCATTCATAGTAATGTTCACAGTCACAAGTAGGTGACACCCTCCACACAACTATATTGGCAGAATCTGGAACCCCCAACCCAGGTGTATTACCACAGCTGTCCCAGACTACACATGTAAATAATACATAAAGGGAAAACTCAAGCACACTTGGATCACCATCTGCTCACCACCTGGCGAAGTCCACCACCCCCCAGATAACACTCCATACCCCTACACCAACTACTGACACTGACACCTCCTGTCCTGCCTCTCATACATATCCCAACACCCTGCAAACCTGCACTACTGCTCCCCCACCAATCAGTCGAACGGCCTACTATACAGTTAAAATGTCCCCTCCTCCACCTACCAGCTTACACCTTCACTATTCACAACTACTCTACAACACAGGTATGGCATAACTAAACCTAACCCGAATACCTGAGTGTAACCTATCCAGAACTGCTAAACTGGAATCCCACTTAACCTTACACTGACCTTAATGAACAGTCATCCCTGACATGTACACCTGACTTAAGCATGTATAATACCGACATGTACATGAAGTAGCGCGGGGGTATGCAGCAGCAAGCGGAGTACACCTGTTTGGGTGGCGGTAAGCAATGCCCACACTGGTTAAGCAATGTGGAGGCCAACCCAGTGTAAGACGCCATAACCGGAGGTCAGCAAGTCTGACCCTCGCACACACCAGCGCATACCCTCCTAAACTTCCCCCGCAGTGCCTTAGGCATGCTGTAGCCCACAGCCTTCATCATGGCCAGTAACAACATAATCAGCACTCCCAGGTCCCTCCCCGCACACTATAGTTGCATGGCAGATATACAATCAGCTGCTGTCATCACAAACATATCATCCGGCATAGTCAGTCAACAGTATAGGAAATGTATGTAAGTATGTACATTAATACCAGCAAACATGTGCACAGTGCTCAGTCACAGTATTCCAAGCAGTCTATGAGTATCAATGAACAGTGCCTGTCCACGCATACTGTGAGAACAGTAGTCTTGTATAATACTGAAGAGAAGAATGGAAAACAGGGCACGTAGTGGGGGCGTGTTTCATCTGCAGAAGTGGAAGATGAGACTGGTCTGGTGTGTGAGCAGACCGCTGCTTCTCAAACCCCTGGCAGGATGCTACCAGTGGGAGAAACAGTGTAGACTAGCAAAGTCTACTCATGACACAATAACAGGTCCATCCCTGGGGGGACGCACCAGATATTGTGGATCACAATGATGTTTCCACCAGTATCGGAGGAGGATCAAAGAAAAACTCAAACATACATGGACTAAATGGATGAAGAGCCTGCAGAAGGTTACATTGAGACAATAAAATGGAGGAGTACTGAGACGTGCAGAGAGGGAAATGTGTGGAGGTGTAGTACAGCAGGGCTAGCAACTGGAGAATGGATGGATGCTGTGTACGTGTAGCTCGGGGGCCGGGGAAAGGGAGCATGGGTATGCCATTAAGGTAGAAATATGCAAATTAAACAGAACTGCAATAGTGTAATGGGCAGAGCATCAGCCTAATGTGCATGCATTCCTGGTTCGAGTCCCACTGCAGCACATTCTAATTTCCATGTGAAATCGGTATATCAACATCATTTTGTTGTATAACCTACTAAATGACATTTACACTTAAACAGGAGTACTGCATTACACATAGACCCACTCACTATTCAAAGGACATGAGATGACACACAGGTATGTATACACAGACAACCTTTAATGGTGTATTTTACAATAATGTATGCCATTACCTACAGCACATAGATCTGGACATATTTAATCAGTGAGGAATGCAAGGCCCACACAGAAAAGTAGATGCAGACAGTGCGGATATATAACATACTATGCTGTCCAGGCCAAGCCCATCAGTTTGTACAACTGTAGACAAAGGATTTGCCATCAAGACAGGTAACAATAAACAATAACAGATGTAGTTCAGCAGCCGCCAGTTACACCCTGTAGTCAAGGCCTAGGGGGACATTTATTACCTGTGATAATGTCTATGTATCTGTCACATGTATGGACCCTGACCAACAAATGTTGTGGGAGTCCAAGATATGACTGGGATGATAGCAGGAATGCTAGCAGTAAATAATTATAGGCCAATACTGAACAACCCCTAACCATATCACAGCAGGACAGAGCCAGCCATATATGTGGAGGTCAGAGGCAGGAACACAGGGTCATACTCGTAATATTGCTGTTACAAACCCTGAAAATTGCTGGTGTTACAGAATTTGTTGCAACATACCCTTATGCAGGAATAACACATCAGGAACACAACTGGAAGTAGCCATGTACTGATAGCATGCAACAGACAGATTGCTGGGGATATAGCTAGGACAAGACCTGTGTGGTGCACAGGCAAAAGCAAACAGACAATCCATTGGCCATCATGTGGATAAGCCCAGTGTTGAGAGCTATGCAGACAAACTGCATTCCATCCTAAACTACTATGTACACACAAACACTGCAAGACCAGCAATATACAATGCACATAACAACACTACTCACTCTGTCTGTGGGTCTGGAACTTCTTAAGATTGTGTAGTTGTCCTGTGTCTGCAAGCCCCACTGTAATAGGTACTGCAACCTGACATCTTTAACACTGCTGCCCACATACAGGAAGGACATCCTCCACACAGGAAAGGTGAAGGGACAATGCCCACATGAGTAAGTAATTTATAGTACCGGGTTGTCATGACAATGGTTAACCGAATCACTACACAGCAGGCTGCACGCAATCAGCAACTGATGCACACTGATTGGTGAAGAGCCCATCACCTGATCATGTGCATCACCTACAAAGGTCATGCTGAAATCCATTCAAACCAACTCATTTGCTTTACTGGAGAGGGAGAGAGACAGAGACAGAGAGAAAAAAAAAACATTTATAAAACAAAACTCACACAGTGGGAAACAAATACCTACAAGCCACAACCAGGAAGGTGTCACACCCGTCCAAAGAATAAAAGGTATGTAAAACATAACTGTATGTAATTTAATGTAGTATGTGGTATAGATTAATAGGATATATGATGTAGAATGTTTGATATGTGCCATCTGTAGTTGTCCCTGTAATGATGTCCCGCTGAACAACTGCTCTGGACAATACTGTTTGTCCCTGTAAGCAGTGGGACATACCCACCAACTGTGCAGATCAGCAATGCATGCTGTGCATGTTCATGTTTTGTTGCCGTGAAATGCATTGCATCACAGTAGAGACCATGCTGGGGTATTGGAAGGGTACAACAGACACATGCAAGATAACTAACATCCTGTCAATGTGCAATGTGTCCACAGGGATGTGAAGTGTAGCAGGACACACAGCCTACAGTAGGGACATGTGTGACTCAACACCACCATGGATGCAGCTGCACACAATCAGGTTAAGTAAAAGTTGGAGACGTAACCCTGACCCCACAGCACTCATGACAGCAGTATGTGCACTCCAAGGAATGTGCACATGAGTAGACCTTGCAACCATGCAGAGTTCTGGGACATGTGTAGGGCACCCCTCACAGTCATGGTAAGGTCCGCTGGGTGTCAGTGTAATAGTCAAATACTGGTCATACATGCACTGATGAAGTTGTGATCTGTAACGCAGACATCTGGCATCCACAACAGATAGCTGTTCGCATATCATCCCAGGTATGAGTTGCTACAACACACAGGGGCCATGAGCATTGGAGCTAACATAACCAACATAGTACTACAGATGCATCAATGGTTTCTACACCTGCGAGGTATGGTGCACAGTACAAGGCAGGGTGCGGAACAGGTCCACAGTAACACTTTGTACATGGATGCAGTGTTAACACAGGGGAGGGCCATCACCTACCAACAAAGCCCATGCCTCGCACACATGTACACTGCCGCTAGCATGATGTCACTATAGTTGCATTGCATGCTGTTGAGCTCCATATGTAATGAACGTTGACAGAAGGGTAATGGGAGGACTGTGTGTACAATGTTGTGCAAATCCACATGAAGGGGTGTGGAGTGTGTGTGTGTGTGTGTGTGTGTGTGTGTGTGTGTGTGTGTGTGTGTGTGTGTGTGTGTGTGTGTGTGTGTGTCTTGGCTGTGTTCGTAACTGCAATCTAGTGAAGTGTGGACAATGCATGTCAGGTGTGTGTGTGTGTGTGTGTGTGTGTGCGTGTGTGTGCGTGTGTGTGTGTGTGTGTGTGTGTGTGTGTGTGTGTGTGTGTGTGTGCGTGTGTCCATGTATGCATAGGCGATAGTGGGATTGACCACATGGTGATACTTCCCCTTGGGATTGTGCTGTGCATGGACTGAGACATGGGACACCAGGGCAACCTGTCAGGTATGTGAACACAGGACAGCTGATAGCATAACAAGGTCTGTAGCATGGAGCATGCATTGGGAGGTGCAGTACATACCAGGTATAAACATCATATTGCCAGCAGCAGATAGGTAACCAGCTACCCACATATGAAGCAATACAAATGCAATGGGGAATTACCTCAGCACATCAGTGAGTGTATCCAGGTAGCACTGTTGTCTGCATGATGAGTCGCTTGTGCAACAGATGAGTCATGGACTGGGCAAGACTGTAGTATGAGGCTCTGGTGGGTGACATATGTAGTGAATGTAGCATTCCCAACCATATAAGGGCCTCGTACACCCATTACTGCCCATACACAGGGTAATACAGGGTGACAGCAGTGAGGCCATGTACAACCTACTCCATCCAAATCAGGGAGATGATGGAGTAACAGTTCAGATGTTGTAACCACATGTGTAGGCATGGAGAGGAATGATAAGTTAATGGGCTGTAGTGATACATGTATATTAGCAAATGCCATGCAGGATGGGGAACATATGTAACTGTGGGACTGTCTGTAAACTCAGGGAAAGTGAGGTAGTAAGGTGGCTGTCAGTGTGAGTGTGTGTGAGTGTGTGTACTGTTATGCACTGCTGTACAGGTCTTAATGTGTGTATTTGTTTCCCCCACAGGTGGCGAGGTGGGTCAGGGTCCCTCCTGCATGCAAACTGAGGTAGGTGTCCCAACAGACACCGATGATGATGATGGTACAGGTGAGGCACAGGTGGGGTTGTCAGAGGCTGACACTGTGCCAACATGTGTCATCACCCTCCTAGACACCCCAAGCCCACACACAGTTACAGTGCCCTTACAAACCCCATCACATATGGCCATAGCAGAGGGACAGTTGGCACTTGGTGGCAATGACCAGGAAAGTGTGGTGTCCATGCCAACTGTGTCGGGTCACAGTCAGCATAGCCAGATGTTCAGAAAGGCCACCACATCAGCAGATGTACCATGGTGCTCGTGGGAGGACCGCAGGTCATCATGCCCCTGGCAGATGCACCATAACTAGTACCACCAGGATCATGTTTTAGGCTGTAATGGAGGCACAGGCACATATGGAAATGCACACCAGACAGGGCCTGAGGCTGCAGAGGTGGCAACCTCCATGAACTCGCTGGTGCCTTCCGTGAATATACCAAGGTCATGGATAGACAGTGGGATGAGATGGTTGGCCTCCTCAACCATGGTATGTCTGTGTTAGAATGTGTGGTGGGAGTGGTGCAATGGCCGCATGGATGTAGGCCAGAGACACCAGCAGCTGGCGGTCAAAGTGGACGTGCCAGGCCGCATAGCTGCTCCCATAGAGGCAGTACTAGCCCCAGCACACCACAGGGCTGCTGTCCACACCACACCACAGCAGGCCTTGTGCATGTTGCCCTTGCCATTCCCAGGTGGGCCATGGTTCCAGCGGACATATGTCATCATCAGGGGAGAGTAGCACCTCAAGGTCTGTACCTGCATGTGCCCATGGAACCCCTGGCAGGCACAGTCAGCATGTCTGTGGCCGGAGGCAGTAAACTGCACACCCTGCCAGGTATGGTCTGCATTTGTCCAACATTATCCGTATAAGGCAGCCACATGGCAGAACTGTGTGCATGCATACCCACACACTATGCAACCACACCTAGGGTGACCCCATACTGATACACACCACATTACCATGCCCCAATCAAGGAACCACACCCCTCACCCACACACATGGTGACACGTTTGGTCCATTCTCTGCCTCTGGCACACCTGCAACACACCTTGTGCATATGATGATACCTGTACCACATCCTTGTCATCCCTAACATCGATGCAGGGACAGGCTAACATGGTTTTGACGCACACGGTGACTGTGATAGAGTGCTGCAATGTACTGCAGTGTAAAATGTAGTCGAGGATAATGTCTACTACTTACATGTTAGGTAGTGTAGCCATGCAGCTAGGATGACGTTCACACACCCTGTGCATATGGTGATACCTGTGCCACATCCCTGTCATCCATACCATTGATGCAGGGACAGGCTAACATGATGCTGATGCACACGGTGACTGTGATAGAGTGCCACAATGTACTACAGTGTAGAATGTAGTCAGGGGTAATGTGTACTGCATACATGTCAGGTAGTGTAGCCATGTAGTTACGATGCATCTCAGCTGTTGGTAACACCAATTGATATCCCCATACTGTCATCCATTTGTGCTGTAGGCATACATGTGTCATCAGGAGGATGGTCCGCAGTCATATTCCACAGGGGTATTTCAGTGTGGTGACACCATGGCCGTGACATATGTGGTGTACAGTTGCACACATGCTACAGGTATGTATAACAGTTATTGGCTGTGAAAACCTGACCAGTGACCTGCTGGTACAGGTATAATCTGCAAACTTATGTCAACCCATCCACATACGCACACATCCTTACTTGGCGACACTGTGTCTAGACCCCAACCTGGGTATGTAGTGCTACTGAACTGTGTGGCTGTCATTGCACACATGATACCATCTGTAGGGTAAGGTGTGTACCAGGTCACGTGCTACATTTAGACCATCCACAGACACGTACAATATGGTAATGAGGGATGTAATGTTTGTATGTGGAGAATACATAGTGTGTCATTCCATCATATACACATTGACTGACACATAACAGGTAGGCACACATCTTAGAGACCTGGTTGTATAGCTGCTAACTAACTAGTCCATGTGTCCAATGTGTTACAGGTAGGCTGCACACAGCACATGTGTAACTGGGCTGTATCCTGTTATCTGTTACCTGTATGGGTGATGGTGACATTGGCCACCTGAGAGTGATACGTGGGCCATATACCAGGTGTACCATGGTGTAAAGACAGTGTACACAGCACCCACATCCCCCACTGGATATTGTATACACTAGAACCCATCTTGATACTCTGACATACCCACTATCGCACATTGGCCAATACGCAATAACAACCCATTGCATATCACAACAGTGGTACCACAGGGATATGCATGTGATGCACACACCACAGGCATAGTAGGGTGTTGCATTGCATTGCCGCACCAATGGGTGTCAACAACAATATCCGTACTACTGTGTGGCAATGTGTATCGTAATAGGAGTATGTGGACTTGGACTGGTGTACCCTACAGATATGCACTCATGCACACATACACACATATGGCAGACCTCAATGGGATTCCCATGCCTACCGACCCATTGGTACAACACTGTTGTGCTGGTACTGCAAGGCACATGTAGCTGTTAGGGAGAGGAGTGTAATAGGCTACATGTTACATTAATGGGGTTGAGAGGCACCACACACTATACGAGTTGTACAAATAGGCATCCCCCCAGCCAAACATGTTGGCCCTGCAATACACTACCAAGTGTTGGAGATCCCATAACCAGGGCCAGTGACAACACGGGCACATGATGTTACCTGTACTACATCCCACCTGTATGATGTCAGGCTGTTATTGGTAACATATCATGCAGTACAGTCTGGCTCCCATGGGGAATGTATTATGTGGAAGCCATCAACATTACCAGGCTTCAGATACACAGACACAGATATGCAGATACAGGTATACATATTTATATATATATATATATATATATATATAGATAGATATATATATAGATATATAGATATGTACATATACATGTGACTACACATACACGTGCAGTTATATGTACAGTATGATACATAAGTGGTAGGTGCACACAATATGGAGCAGCCACTATGCCAACAGTTGACCCCTGAACGACTGGACACTGTATGTGCCACCCATACAAATGACAATCGTTGCCTGTAACATACACCCACAGAGAGGTCATAGGTAAAACAACACCCACAGGTTTGCAGACATGGAAACATTTCATCGTGTACTATTACAGTTCTACATACCATGCCATGCCATATAGCTGTTCAGAAACTGACAATTATATCAACGGAGTTATACTATAGTGGACCAGTTACAGTCATACAGTAGGCTGGAAAGGTTCACAGCTGCTGCTGTCCAGGCCAAGCCATCCACATTGTACAATAGGAAAGACACACTGGGCAACAGGATACCTAACAATCAACAGTATGTACTCCAGGTGTGTAGCTCAGCAGCCTCTATCTACACTCTGTACAAACACAGTAGGAGGTATAGACATCTTATGATCACATGGGTTGTAACTGCTACATAACATGGCATAACTAACACCATCACAAGCACACCAACAGACAGAACAGTTTGTATGGCAGGGGGCAGTAGTCCTGCAGTACCCAGATCCATATCAGTAATGTGTATATAGGTGAAGTATATGGTACTGTACATCCATATACCTTAAGGCAGCTCAGCCCTGATACCCCCACATTTTGTAGCAGCCTAGGTCATTTCTGGTGCTCCCCTCTAGACTCAATAATACAGGGCCATATTCCACTGTTACATACACTGGGCTCTGCAGTGTATGAGGGCACACATGTATTGTGTAGGTGGCACCCACACATATATGGCCCCAGCCCCACCATATGTGTGGGGGTTACAACGGCAGTGGACTGATGGCAGACATGGCAGTGTGTTATACTTCCAGCCCACTATGGATCAACCACCAACATCATGACATATGTACAAAGCTTGGTATGTAGGTGATGGGCAGAGGCTGGAATAAAAGCACATATGTGGACAACTGTTGCCATACAGTATGCAAGGTGCAGGTATTACAGGATAGTCTATAACATACCCTTAGTTAGGGAATTGCTGGTAGATACGGTCACAGATGTAGCCATGTACTGGTAACACGCAATACACACATTGCCAGTGTATTATCTGACACAAGACCTGTGTGGTGGACAGACAAGACATGATAGGCACAGCTCCGGCTGGCATGAGGGTAGGCCCACAGTTGTGTGCTACGCATATGGACTGCATTCCATGGCAAACTAGTATGAATACCCACACCCTGTGACACCAGTACTGTGCAAAATATAACACAACTCCACTCGCAGTCTGTCTGTACTTCCTGATCCTCCTGCAAATATGTGGCTGCCCTGAGTGTGCCAATTCTCCTGTATGGGGTATTGCTACATGCTGTCGGTAGCACTGCTGCCCACACACAGGGAGGATGCCCATCACACAGGAGATGTAATGGGACCACGCACACATGCTGTGGGAATCTATAATGGGTGGTTGTCATGACAGTGTTAATTGGGTGTAGTACGCATGTGTAAATGTATATCTGGCTATCTGGATATGTATATGTACATATATTCCCACCATATGTCCTGGACATGAAGTGTAGGCCAACCCCAGCCCGTATGTTCCCAATGTCATAGTTGCAGGGGATGTCAGGTATCTATAGCAGGTATACTAGTAAACTATTGTTATTGTCATTGGGATTGTCTTCACAGACATGGTGTGTGTGGGAGGTCACATCTACTCATAACATGTGTGCCATTGGTTACTGAATGACATCCAAAGGACATCAGTGTACATTACTGCTGCTAGCACATAATGTCGCTGTGGACTGCAGCAGAGATATTGGCCAATATATGTGGAGGGTCTGAGACAGTCTGTACAGTCCAGAGGTATACACATAAGTCCTTAGTGCTACACATGTGTACCATGCCTGACAATATGGATGTGGATGGCCATGTAGATGGGTATAACACATAACGACTGGTATATGATGTCCACCATAGGTCATGCATTCACACACCCCTGCCTGGCCTGTAACGGTATGACTGCTGGTACAGGGGTGCCATGGCCACATACTACACAATTGCTATTGACATACATCTGCACTGCATCCCACTGCCCTGTCTGACATACATGACTGTTAGGAGAGATCCGGCAGTGGGACATCTGGCTAGCATCTGCACATGACATCCCACTAGGTAGGTACACTCAGCTGCTAGGTATGTCACAATGCACTGTGCAGGCTGAAGGCAGACTGGCTCAACACTGGCCTACACCTCCCAAGGGGGAATGCACATGTACCTGCATATAAAGCAGGCTCAACAGGCATGTCACAGCACAGGGTAAGATACAATTGTGTGACAGTGCATATCCACAACCAATATGAACACAGCCACAGCCACATATGATTAGCTAGCATGGTATTACTGTATATGGACTATGTGTTCGACACTATCCTCATACGTGCCACTCACAGACTGACCCTACATATACTGGCCTGCTACACAGTTTGGTCTGGTGGCTGTCTGTGGTATGGAACACGTGAGTTTATGGCCCTACAAACATGTACGCCACTACAGTACCATACAGTGGGGCAGCATGTAACATCTGATAGTAGGGGAACTAGAACAATGTCATCTACCACAGTCTGTATACAGGCTAAGGTACATATCAACACTACACACACTGTCGACATTCACCATAGGTACACAGACCTCACTACTGTACGAACATCCACAGAATGTGCAGGTAATGTCATGTAATGTAACCCCTACTGTACATAACAGGTGCAGCAGTCAGATATATCAGTGGCTTGATCTCAGATATGATGCCACAAAGTATGGTGTACAGCACATATGCACCACTTCATGCACGACATATTTGCAAAAGTTGACAGAGGTGTGGCTGGAGCATATACACAGGGCCAATATTGACATGTTGCTGTGATAACCACATACATTTACTGTTGTTACAGGGTTGTTGCAACATATGTCGTTTGAGGGATATGATGCCTATGACTACCACAGCTTTCTCCATCTACTGACTGCAACCCTCACACTACCTTCAGCAGTTGACAGCTAGATGCTCCGTGGGTGACACATGCAACCATGGACACAACACTGCCCAGATGGAGATTCCCCATCAACATGGAACTGACATTGAGACATGTACAACAGCCATATCCACACAAACACTTTGAAAGCAACATTACTCCAAATGCAGTATAGCAGCACTTACAGTCTGTAGTCAGGTCAGGCACATCCACCTCCTGTTTCTTGCACTGTTTCCACAGTGTATGTTGTTAGAGGTACACCACAATCTGTCTGAGATGCTGTTTGGCACACAACAGATCTAGTTCCTGCTCACAGTGGGTGAAAAGGGCAAACACCTCCATGATGTTCCTAGGTACTGGAATGTGTTTCCATACAATTGGCTATGGGAATGTTACCACAGCTGTTTCACATGCAGTCAGCTAGGGGAGGGCTGCGATTCGTGCAGAGGCCATCAGCTGATTATGAGCATTACTTACATTACACATGCTGCTGCCTAAGCAAAGCAGGTATAGGTCTCCACGTCCACCTGTGAGGGGGGATGCAGACAGAGGCAAATACATGTCAGGGAGTGGTGGGAAGGTAAAACTGAAGCATGTTTGTGTCACACACCTAGCAGCACAGGGTATCAAACCCCTGACAACTATGTAGTGCTCACACAGTTTGCTGCAATTATTGGATGCGCCACATGGGTTACCTGTTGTGGAGCACTCAGAACATATATGTGATGGTGAGTGACATCTGCAACAGCTACTGTATCCCTGTTGCAGATGTCACTCAGAACATATATGTGATGGTGAGTGACATCTGCAGCAGGGGTACAGTAGCTGTGCGGTAGGTGACATACACATGCCTGTCAGCATGAACAGGTGCCAGCGTCAACACAACCACACTATCACAAAGACACAGACACATTGACACACATGGCAGGGCCAGGTGTACAACTCATCGGTTGTGGAATTGCCACAACACATCACTGTGCAGGTATCCCATGCACCACACAGGTCATATGGGGGCTATATGGGTGAAGGGTATGGGAAGGTGTCTGGCATCAGACAGCATGCTGCAGTATGCCCATGGGGGTTGTAGGGAGTGTGGATGTGAACATCTGCAGCATGCAACACACACACAAACACGCAGGGTGCCACTACTGACATACATGGGTGCATGTCTGCACAGGTGTGTGGTGTTTGACTGTGCCAAACTGCTGTCCAAGGCTAGATGGGTGTACCTTGGCATCAGGCCACATGATGATGGTTTGCATTGTGGCTCAGGGATAAAGTATCAGCATTTGCCCACACAGACGGGTACTGTATCCCCATCCGGTCACCTGGGTGACTACTGTGTGTGGCCAATGCTGTGCATCGCTTGCCATGTCTGTGTTCCTTCATTCATGACATGGATGATGTCTGGGATGTGCACACCTCCCACATGCATGTACAGTGACATGTGGAACTGTACCTAGGTTGTCCAGCCCATGTTGTGAACACAGATTATCATCAGATGTGCCAGTCCTGGCCACCTGGGGCGGGAGCTGGTAATGGCCAGCAGCTTTACCCTGCACCTACATGGAGTGCATGCTATCAGCATTCCTTGGTGTCAGTGGCATCTGTCCATACAGGCATGTTGTCAGGCATGGTATGTCTGTTGTGGGTCACGTGATGTCACCACAGGTGATGCAGTTGTCCATTGGGGAACATGGGGGAGGTGCATTGTCTGCACGTATGTGCATATTGGACAGATGGACTGGGTGTCATGCCCTCTGTGGCTCACCACTGTCACTCCATAGTTACTATCAGTGGCCAATATGCAGTGTACTACCCACATATTGGCTGTTACCTAGGCATGTGTGTGTGTATGACACATGGGGTGAGAGTGTGCTCTGGGTAATACTGGGGTTGCTAACTGTGATTGCCTGGCCTTGATGTCATATGTCTGGGTATGGCTCTGCACCCTGGCCTCTCAGCCGTATCACAAGTGTTGTCCCTGTACAGTGGACATTGTGATATATAGTATGGCCACCATATAAGAAATATGCAAAACCCACTCCACATTGGCCACAGGTGTCACACAGTCACAACCACCTCTACACAAAATATGGGTTACAAACACACACTCACACACACATGCACACCTGTCATGTTTGGGAGTAGAACCCCTACATAACTAGTGTATTACATCACAGCATTATACTACGCAATACGGATATTATTGGAGTAGTCCTTGCCCAAAAGTGTATTTCACACCAACTGACATCAGCAGCATTGCCAAATTAGGGCATTTGAAATGACTGCAAGAAACTAGCCTAAAATGCATTGCTCCATACACAGACAGTGACACACACAATACATACGGAACAGCCATGTGTGGGGATGGAACCCAACCATGCTTCTAATTCACAATACAGCAGTATGCAGTTACAGGACATGCTATGGTAATTACTGGTCCACAACCTCCCCAGAGTTGTATTTCTAGGTGCGTGACATCAGCAGCCTTGCCAAAGGTGGGTATGTTAAATGTGAGGGGTGTGAGTACCCTAAAAGCATTGCTCTCTACACAGTCAGACATGCATGCATACACACACAGTTGGCAGAACTCCCAACTAACTCCTTAATCACACTATGGCCATATGATTGTTACAGGACATGCTAAGGAGATTACTGGACTACGATCATCCCAGAGGTGTATTTCATGTTGCGTGGCATCGGCAACCTTGCCAAAGGTGGGTATTTAACTTGTAAGGGGTGTGAGAATCTTAAAAAGAATTGTTCTCTACACAGTCAGACATGCACACAAACACAGACACACACACACAGTTGCCACGTCTGGGGTTTGACCTCCTACCTAACTACATTATCACACTACAGCAGTACGCAGTTACAGCATATGCTATGGAGATTACTGGGCTACAGCTTTCCCAGGGGAGTATTTCTAGGTGGGTGACATCAGCAGCCTTGCCAAAGTTGGATATGTGAAATGTAAGGGGTGTGAGTACACTAAAAGCACTGCTCTCTACACAGTCAGATATGCACGCATACACACACAGTTAGCAGGTCGGGGACTAGAGCTCCTGACTAACTCCTTAATCACACTATGGCCATACGATGCTACGGGAAGTGCTATTGAGATTAGTGGGCTACTATCATCCCAGAGGTGTATTTCAAGTTGCGTAACATCAGCGGCCTTGCCAAAGGTGGGTATTTGACTTGTAAGGGGTGTGAGTAGCCTAAAAAGGCATTGCTCTCTACACAGTCAGTGACAGACAGACACGCACACATGCAAATTTGCCACGTCTGGGATTTGACTTCCTACCTAACTACATTATTATACTACAGCAGTACTCAGTTACAGCATGCACTACAGAGATTACTGGGCTACAGCTTTCCCAGGGGAGTATTTCTAGGTGGATGACATCAGCAGCCTTGCCAAAGTTGGGTATGTGAAATGTAGGGGGTGTGAATACCCTAAAAGCATTACTCTCTACACAGTCAGACATGCATTCATACATACACAGTTGGCAGGTTGGGGGCTAGAACTCCCAACTAACGCCTTAATCATTCTATGTCCATACAATATTACGGTAAGTGCTATTGAGATTAGTGGGCTATGATCATCCCAGAGGTCTGTTTCAGGTTGCGTGACATCGGCAGCCTTGCCAAAGGTGGGTATTTGACATGTAAGGGGTGTGAGTATCCTAAAAAGAATTGCTCTCTACACAGTCAAACATGCACACAAACACAGATGCGCACTCACAGTTGCCACGTCTGAGGTTTGACCTCCTACCTAACTACATTATCATACTACAGCAGTACGCAGTTACAGCATGCATTACAGAGATTACTGGACTACAGTTTTTCCAGGGTGATTTCTAGGTGGGTGACATCAGCAGCCTTGCCAAAGTTGGGCATGTGAAATGTAAGGAGTGTGAGTACCCTAAAAGCTTTGCTCTCTACACAGTCAGACATGCACGCATACACACACAGTTGGCAGGTCAGGGGCTAGAACTCCCAACTAACTCCTTAAGCAAACTATGGCCATACAATATTACTGGGCATGCTATGGAGATTACTGGGCTACAATCATCCCAGAGGTGTATTTCAAATTGCGTGACATCAGCAGTCTTGCCAAAGGTGGGTATTTGACGTGTAAGGGGTGTGAGTAGCCTAAAAATCATTGCTCTTGTCTCTACACAGTCAGTGACAGACAGACATGCACACATAAGCACAGTTGCCATATCTGGGATTTGACCTCCTACCTAACTAAATTATCACACTACAGCAGTATGCAGTTACAGCATGCACTACGGAGATTACTGGGCTACAGCTTTCCCAGGGGTGTATTTCTAGGTGGGTGACATCAGCAGCCTTGCCAAAGTAGGGTATGTGAATAGTAAGGGGTGTGAGTAGCCTAAAAGGCATTGTTCTCTACACAGTCAGTGAGAGACAGACACACACACACTCACACACACAGTTGCTATGTCTGGGGTTAGAACTCCTACCTAACTAGTCTTCACACTACAGCAGTATGCAGTTATGGGATGCTCCACGGAGACTACTGGCCTACAACTCTCCTAAAGGTGTTTTTCACATTGGATACCCTCAGCAGGCTTGACAGGGTACCGCTATGGGGTGGCCAGTGTGTGCATGGCCCATACACCATTCATGTAGGGGTTCAGTATAATGTCCTGGGCATCGCACATGACCTGGCAGTTGATGGAGGGGAAGCCCTTGTGGTTGATGTAGACCCTACCCTGCTCACCGGGTGGTGCTTTGATGAATATGTGCATGCAGTCTATTGCACCCACTATCTCAGGTTATTCTGTTATTTGCTGGAAGAGATGCATACTGCTGGCCAACGCCTCACAGGTGAGGGGAAATATACGTGCTCACCGGCATGTGCTGTCATGGCATCCAGGAACTGGTGGAGTACCCTGGATGCTGATGCCTGTGAGATCCCCATCATATTCCCAGTTGGCCTTTGGAAGGTACCTGTAACTAGTATTCTTAGGCCTACACATACCTTCGTTTCCACTGGGATGGGTTCCCCTCTGTTAGTTCTGTGTGTCAGGCGTGGCCAGCACAGCTCAACAATCTGCTGTAGGAGGTCCCTGTCCACCCTATAGTGCTCCACTATTTCCAGCTCATGTAGCCCTTGGTAGGTTACCCTGGGTCTGTGCACTCTTCTCCGTCTCCTCACTGTGGGTTGGTCAGCAGCATTCCCATCCACACCACCCTCAGCCTCTTCCACAAGTTGTATGATAGTTATTGCAGCCCCTAACATTTTGCTGTTGTGAGTGTTAAAAGTTCCCCGCCCGTTTACACCGGTAGTGTAGGGTGTGGGGTGTGGGAAAAAACAGAGGGATAGGTATTTGCATAGTTTATAGTGGATTTCTGGGCTGGGCTGGTCTGCTGCCTGTGTAATTGGCTGGTTCTGATATGTTTCACCTGGCAGCCAACCTAGTACTTCTTGATTAACTTCCTACTGCTGCTTTCCCTTTCCATTGCCCTTTTGATTCATCCTGGGGGCGCGCCACGCAATCGGTGTAATTCAATGTGCACACTGCTGCTATTTCCTGGGTTCAATTCCTTTATCTTCCTGTAGATCCCGTTGAGCAGTGCGCACACCCGCTTACACTTTGTCATATGTGCTGGGCAGGTTTAGACACGCCCCCTGGCTTTGCTATGCTAAGCTAGATGCAACCCCGAGCCACAGGGCTCCAATCTGCTGAAAGTATGCCTGATACTCCCACACATGATGTCACCTACCTCCTAGTCTTGCACTCAGCTATTCATACTCATACACTGTTGAGACCTGCTTCACATGCTGGGGAAAAATGGGATTCACTATCCTTCCCCTCATTTGCATAGAATTGCCTGCTAATGCATATTTACATGTGTCACACTGTAACTCCCCCCTTAGCAACCAGTACTCACTAGCCAGGTTGTCTTTTGCCTGCCATTGACTTACAAGGCAAAATACTGATTTTTAGTTAGACTGCTTTTTTAGGTTTATTTTCTTATTTCCCCACCGGTCCCATTTACACGCCGCTGCCCTATGCTTCAATGGCGGTGATCGGTGGACATATCATAAAAGTTGTATTTTGTACATTTGGCATTGTTTGCAATGCCAAAGGCCTTCTACTTGGCCATTGGCATGCTTCCTCAATGATATGCAGCCTTTATTTGGAGCTGTCATAGCTCCATTTTGGAGTTTGCAGTACTGTACTCGGTTACTAACCGAGTGCATTTCTGCATATTACACTAGTCCTGCATGCCCTGATTCCTGCTTCCTGGATGGCAGATTTACCTCATTTGCATGGTTTTCACCTGCAAATAGGGTGATTTGCATACAGGGGCTGGAAACGTGCAGCACTAGTGCTACAGTGCTCGTGCACGTCAAACGTGCAAGTACGTGGATCGCTCGGCCGCTATATTGGCAAAATTTCATCTTACACTCATCATGCAAGCTGTGCAAGCTTTTGAGAATCTGGGGGAATATCTTTTGCATAAGCAATAACAGCCCAAGGCCATAACCTTCAGAAGCTCCTACTGGTATTAAATCTATGGAGTTTACTTTGTGAGTTTTGACTATAAGTGTTATGTTGTTTAGTTTGTTGTCTTGTGACAGGCTGCATACCTCTCAACCTCTTAGAGCAAGAAATCTGGACAAAGCCATAAATAATGGGGGGACAAAGGCCTAAAAATAGGGATACTTTTTAAATACTGCGCTTTTAAAATTAGAAAGTTGATAGAATAACAGGTATTGCCTTGGCCTGAATTTTCTGAAGGTATGAAGCCTGAAACTAAAATGCCTGTCTTTATTTTCTGACTTTAACCCTCAATGATTTGCCAAAAATTTGCCAGAAAAACAGAATTTTATGATAAATAGACCAAAATGTGAATAAAAAATCTGGACACTCTGGGAAAATCTGTGCATTTGAGAGAATGACAGGCTGTCATGAGGACGCCAAATAAGTGAAGTAATTTTTTTTTTTTTAAGTAAGTGGTTTGAAGTGTCAAAGACCATTCTTTATATAAAAACTGCACCTATTAGTTTGTCTTTGTCTGTTGATAGTAGTGATTACCTATTTGTTTGCCTTTGTCTGGTGGTAGTGGTGAAAAGGGAAGGATTTATTAAGGGTATCAGCAGTCTGATTGTGAAAGGGCAGGGGAGTTGCAGAAAATAAGAATGAAGGTTATTTGCATGCACAGATCTAGATTAATTCAGAAAAACTTAATGTAAGGCTCTGAAACACTAGGCAGTCTAGTTAGAATGTATGAATCATTAATTCTGGAATCATTGGCTAAATAGATTTTGTAGTTGCAGGAAGTATATATAAATATGTGGGTCTACTTTTAAATACCGAAATTCCATAAGACCGAAGACCACAATACCAAGACAAAAATAATGAAACTTAGAATCCCAAACCACATCTTGTTTCCCAGGCAAGTAAACACTTTCCTAAAAAAACTATACTACAACAAACCATGCTATCTAAAACCCACCAGGGACTATGCCCCAAATATCCCAATATGGGGGGCTGTGCCCCTGATACCCAACTAAATATGCAAATTCTGAGATTGCACTATAGTGGGGAACGGGGTATTATTCCCCACATTGGGCAAGTGTTTACATAGCATGGAAAGCAAGATGCAGTTCGGGATTCTAAGTTTTGTTATTTTCATCTTGGTATTGTGGTCTTCGGTCTTACAGAATTTTGGTGTTTAAAAGTAGACCCACATATATATATATATATATATATATATATATATATTTTTTTTTTTTTTATGGTCTTCATATGGCCCACTAGCTACTGTGTTCATATTGTGCCATGGCTAGAAAATTAACCTGGAGCCGTCACGTCAGGGTCTGTGGAGAGGATGACCACATGATATAGAAAACCCAGAATATCCAGGCAAGATATAACCAGCCTGGTTGGACAGGGGTCCAGTCCACAAGTGTTCAAACATATATTGACATCCAGTATAAAAAAGTCATCATAATCAAGTATTTCAAATGGGTTTACTTTAGTTCAGTGAATGATCAGATGATTGAAAGCTGTTAGTGCGAACACTACGTGTCGATCCAGCAAAATAGCGAATGTCTGGAACAGCAAATTTTTTCCCAGGGAAAGAAATCGCTGGGCCGTCCATCCACATTGTGCCATTTCCTCCACTGTAGTGTGATCTTGAGTTGGTATATTTAAGTAGGGGGGTGTGGGGGGGCCCCCACTTCATTTAGTGTTTTTTTTTTGTTTTTTTTGGGAACAGCGAATCGCTGTTCCGGTTGTTCACTGTTTTGAAACAGCGAATCGCTGTTCCGGTTGTTCACTGTTTTGAGTATTCAAGATTTAGGGGTTGATATAACAACGTTCAATCATCTGATCATTCGTTGTTATAATATAGACCCTTTCAAACATATACCAGGAGCACGACTTCTTAAACTGAACAGAACCAATGCAAGCCCCTGCAGTCATACCTGAGTTGAAACTAGACCTAGCAGACAAGCTTGGAAATAGTGTGGAGCACTAGAGAAATCAAGCAAGATGACTGCTTGAGCACTAATCTCTGGACAAGGCCAGCAGAAATTTGGATAAAAATGGTGCTCCCATGGAGAAAAAAAAAACAGACCTGAAAGAAAGAAGAGTGAGCAGAAACAAAAGGAGGAAGAGATGGCTGCCTCTTAAAGCTGGAAATGAGGAGAAGCAATTGTGCATTTTGTTTGAAAAGGTAATCACAGTAAGCCAGGGTACGAACTCTTTGAAACAAGCAGTAGAACAAAGGTAAACAGAAGTGGAAAGGCTACAAGCAAAGCTTTAAAATATAGAGGATAATAAAACAACAATTAAAGCTTAGCTGTAGGAATAGATTCATGGAATGTATGAGCTAACAGGCAAACTAAAAAGGCAGGAAAGATGGATTATCTGAAAAATCGCTCAAGAAAGACTAACATCAGGATAAAAGGAAAACAAGACAAAGTAGGAGGCTTTGAATTGAAGCACTTTGTAATACAACTATTACATGAGAAATTTGTGATACCAGGAAACTGAGAGACACTAATTAAATAAATAGGGACAACAGGAAGCAGCAACAGAAGGC
This sequence comes from Protopterus annectens, assembly GCF_019279795.1. Lineage (NCBI taxonomy): Eukaryota > Metazoa > Chordata > Ceratodontiformes > Protopteridae > Protopterus > Protopterus annectens. Next base: position 1,161,292,735 of record NC_056729.1, on the reverse strand, counting down.
AGACACAGGCATGTTTCCATTCCTTTGCTATAAAAAATGAAATAATAAGGCAAGCAAAAGGACTCATTTGCAGAGATGTTCTTAAAGCTGTCAAAGTATTACTTAGCAACACTAAAAGAGAATGAAAGCTATGCTGGAGGTCTTAAATGAACTATGAAAAAATGGAACAGCTACATGGTTGAATTACCCTGCAACTGTGGCAGTACAGCAGGAAGGAGAGCGGTTCAGGCTAAACAATATAAATGTATCACAGATAGATAAACAACACAGGCAGAAAACAACTGAATTGTCCACAAGACAGGAACTAGGAAACCAATCTTAGACATAGGAAAGGTGGCACAGAAACACTGGGAGAACATGCAACATTAGATTATGAAACCCCTGCAGGGAAGAAGACGAGAGGCAAGAAATGCAAAGGGGCTGCATGCCAGTAAAAGAGGTGAGCAGGAAATAAATCATAAAGGGAACCATAAGGAGATGTGAAAAGAGAGAAGATGGTGGTGGAGAAACATGCAAAAGTCTTAAAGTCTTAAATCAAAGGGAGAGAAGAATGTGCCCCTCACAGTGAGACTTGGGCACAAAAACAGAGAAAGAAGCAGACCCAGTCCAGGAGAGCATTGAGTATATGAAAGGATGGCATGCATGATGTTTTGGATGACTCAGAAGTGAACGGTTGGACAAATGAGGGACTAAACAAGCTGGATAGAAGCATTTATGATCGATGGCAGAGTTGAACAGGTTGAACATAGGATTGCAAAAGGAATGAAAGTGTCGACAGAAAGTGAGGAGCAATAAATAAATGGAAATAATTGACAGTGAAAGGCAGGTGACTATGGGCGGGGCAGGAAGGCTATATTAAATGAAACAGCTCTTGCCTTGTGAACCACAACCCAGGGAACACAACATCAATGCTTTACAAACAATGGAAGGAACCAAATCAATTCCCAAGGCAATGAAGGATAATGCAGTTGAAGGTGACACGAGGCAAGCCTCCAAGGTAAGAGATATATTATAATAATTACTTTAATAAACTGCTCTTTTCCATAAACAGTATTACTAAAACGAAAAGAAAAATCTAGTAAGGCTAGACTTTCCACTGTGTGATTCCTTAAACCTCTTGTGTTAGAGGCAACATGGGATATATGCAAATGATCCTTTAAGGACATCAGGTGTTTCAGCTAAATGGCAATTCTGAATGTCCATGACTATCTATTAATGGACAAATTCAGGCCAATAAAGCCGAACCCCACGATCTGTGAACATGTATGTTTCAGCCTTCTTATGGTATCATCAGAACAGCATAAGCGACTTATGCTGTGCTGATGATGCCATAAGCACAGCACAGCATAAGCACAGCACAGCATATGCCGTGCTGTGCTTATGACATCATCAGCACAGCATAAGCCACTTATGCTGTGCTGATGATGCCATAAAAAGGCTAAATCCAATATTGGCTTTATTTGATTACATCCCTCTCTAGCTATCCTGCATCTTGCAGCTTGAATTTCCCCCAACTCTCCCTTTTACTGTTGTGGTTTTAAACGGCTTTGTCTATGACCACTGCCCCTTATAATAGTCTGACTTCCAAAGTCCCTCTCCCCTCCCTTTCATTGCTATTTTCTGTTGTGTAAGCTGTTTAAGTACTTTTCCCACCCATTGTTTTCCATAAATTCATAATACTGATTGCCTACTCAACCCCTCATGCACTACACCCTTGTAGCTCACCCACCCAGTAAAGTACCTGACACCATGGATATGCACTTTCCCCAATTTCTGTGCAGCCAGTTGGTGGATATGGGTATTTTGTGGCAATGTAACAATTGTCTAATGTTCACTGACAACCATTTCATTTTCAAAGAAACAAATACAGTGTGTGAAAGATGTTATCTGCACGATGTCATAGGTTCATAGGTTCATAGGTTTATACTAGGCTATCTGCCCTAAGGCATTTATAAGCCTAGCCCAAATTTTTGTGGCCTACGCCACCCCTTATATGAAAAAATACTGTGCCCATTAGTTTGTTGTGCCTCTGTCCAGCAGTGACACAGAGATGATTCCCGGGGTAAACCTACGATCTCCCATCCACAGGTCTAGATTTCTCTTGAACAGAGTCAGCGAGGTGCTCTGCCTCACATGGACCGGGATTTTATTCCACAGCATAGGGAGTCTCTGAGTGATAAATCTATCCCTCCAGCACGTCCTATTTATATCCGTGCTAAGGTTTAAGTCGCTTGCTCTAGTGGTTTTGGTGGATTTGGATTTTTGAGGTGGAGCATGTCCATTAATTCGGGTTGGACATGGCCTTGTATGTCAGGCACATGTCACCTCTGAGCAGACGGTATGCGACTGAATAGAGCTGGAGTTTCTTCAATCTGGCAGCATATGACAGATTTTGGAGTCCCTTTATCCTTTTGGTGAGGAACTTTTGGGGTCTCTCCAATTGCTGCAGATGTCGGGTGAGATACATCCCGAATGGGGCATTGTACTCAATCATTGGTCTGATAAGTGAAGAGTACAGGGAACAATGACCTCACTAGATCTGGATGTGAATCCCTTCATGATCAGGTGGGCAATGTAGAAGGTCTTTCTAACCACTTTAGCAATGTGAGTGTCAAAAGGAAGGCCACTGTCAACCTGGGTCCCCAGGTCCCTGATAACCTCTTCTGTGCTTAGTGGATTGCCACCTATATGGTAGCTTGGGGTTACCTTGTTTTTCCCGAAGGGTATGACTATACATTTTTTGGCGTTTAACTTCAGGCCATGGCTCTGGCACCAGCTATCTGTTTCCGTGAGTCCCTTCTGAAGGATATCCGTGTCCGATGCACTTTCCACTATGGCCCAGTTTGCAGTCGTCTGCAAACTTTGTCAGCCAAAGTCCTCCTATGTTGGCCTGTACTTCTGAGAAGTAGATGCCAAACAATAGGGGCCAAGGACCGAGCCCTGTGGGACACCACTTGTGACCGGCTTGGAGTCTGACACAGCGCCAGCAACTCTAACCCTGTGGGTTCTGTCCTTGAGCCAGTTTGCAACCCATCTTGTGACATATGGGTTTACATTTAAGCTGGTAAGTTTTTCTACAATACCCGAGTGGGGTATTGTGTCGAAAGCCTTTGCAAGGTCAAGGTAGGCTGTATGGACTGCCTTTCCCTCATCAATGGCCTTGGTGACTGTTTCGAAGAAGTCGACCAAGTTCAAAAGGCATGATCTTCCCTTGACAAAGCCAAACTGGGTTGGGTCCAATGTCTGCAAGTCCCCTATATCTTTGTTTATGAGCTCCATTATGATCCTCTCCATAGCTTTGCAGACTAGACTTGTTAAGCTTATGGGCGGTAATTACCAGGGTCCGTGAGGCCGCCTTTGTGGAGTGGGACCACAGTTGCCGTATGCCACTCCTTGGGCACGTATCCTGTGGTAAGGCTGAGATTAAACAGCTGCCTTATGTGCGGGTTTAATTCCTCATTTAGCTCGTGTAGCACACAGCCGGGGACACCATCCGGTCCCATTGATGCTGTGTTTTAGCTTTAGAGAAGCAGCTTTCACCTGCGCATTTGAGATGTCCGGGAGGCTACACTCGGCTGGGATAGTTATCTCTCCTTTAGGGGAGAGGGGTGAAGTTTGCACTGAACCTGTCTGCCAGTATGTTGGCAATGTCTGTGGGTTCAGTGATTTTTGTATCATTTTGGACTAATTCTGAGCATCTCTGGGAGTTTCCACCCAGGTTCCTAACATAGCTGAAAAAGGCCTTATGATTGTCCTTTGAATCCATGGCAATTTTTCTCTCAAAATTGGCCTTAGTTGATTTTATGAGTGCTCGTATTTTTTTACTAATAATGATCAGGGGTGACTTCCCTTTTATGGATTTTGTTCTATCATGTAATAGCTTTCTCCTCTTATTGTAAAGTTTGTTAATGGCTGGGGTCCACCAGACTGGACGTTTGCCCTTTGTGGAAAGAGTCTTGGTTTTATTTGGGATTGCCTGATCCATGCAGTCCTGGAGGTGTTCATAGAAGGCATTTGTAAGGGCTTCGCAGCTTGGGTTGTGGTTTCCTCTGGCTCAGGGGCCTTGAAGGATACCACACCAGTCTTAGTAGTGTGAAGTTTGCTTTAGAGAAGTTCTTCACTATGGTCTTTTTTGTTTGGGGTGGGGGCGGGATGTGGATTTCCAGTGTGATTAGTTTATGATCTGATCTCACCTATGAGGGATATACTTCGGTGTGGAGCATTTTGTCCCCATGTTTGTGACAATGAGATCTAGTATATTTTCTCCTCTCGTGGGAACAGTGACTAGCTGTTCCATGGCATTTGAATTTATGAACTCCAGGAACCGTTGGGCTAGAAAGTTAGGGCTTGAGTAATGTTCCCAGTCTATATTCGGGTAGTTGAAGTCACTCAATATGATGGTGTTTGGAGATACATTTATACCCTCCAGTGTCTTCAGGAAGGCTGTGTGGGGTTCCTGAGTTTGAGAGGGTGGCCTGTAGCATGCTACAATTTGTAGAGCAGTTTTGCCTATGGTTAGTTGCACCTGGATGGTTTCCGAAGCTTAGATGCGTTGCCACCAACCTGGAGGTGTGGGTATCCTTTATGAATATGGGTACACACCCCCTTTTGTGGGGTGGTCCGGGTTTTGGGGCCGGAACGCATGATATGAGGTAAAACCTAATAGTGCCGGGTGCTCTCAGGAGCCTTGAACCAGGTTTCAGTTACAGCACAGACATCGATGTTCTCCATACTGAGAAGGGCCTCGAGTGTGTGCATTTTGAGATTTAGACTTCTGGCATTGAGCAGCATTACCCTCAGTTTCTTCCCATTTTTGTTTTCTAGGGTGGTAGGTTTAGAATTTGAGCCTTGCCTAAAAAGGCACTATGGGGGTGGCAAGAGCCTTAGCCAATATCCGGAATCCCAGGGGTGACAGGTGCAAGCCGTCCCTTGCGAAGCAGCATGGCTTGTCAAGCATGTCATCCCAGGCAGACAGACACTGGATCCCCTTTGAATGACACCAGACATTAAGCCAATTGTTAAAGCTGATCATCTTGTCTCTATATTGTGGCATCATTCTTGGTGAAGGAAGGATACTGCTCAGGGTTAGGGTCATACCTGCCTGGGCTACATAATCAGAGAGCTATGTCTCTTTTCATGTAGTCCAGGGAGGTACGTCTCAGGTCGTTCACACCAGCATGCACAATGACTGTGTCATATTTGTACTTGCCGTGGAGTGACCCGAGTGCTTGTGTTATGTGGCGGATTCTAGCGCCCGATAGGCAGCTTACTGTGACCCTCTCCTTGTTCAGCCTGGTGGGTGGGACATCAGTGTGTCTGACTATGGAGTCACCTATGACAAGTATGTTTGGTGTTGTATTTGGCCTTACGGGCTGTGACTGCTTTGCACACTGCTTTTGTGGTTTATGTGTTGCTTGTGGGGTGTCTTGAGGTAGCAGTTGTTTGGGTGTCTGCTTTGGAGGCCTCTGCTGTTTAGGTAAATTTTTACTCAGAGCCTCCGAGTATGTCTTTGTGTGTTTATGTGTTTGATTCAGTAGAGTGGTAGCATTATGTGAGGCTGGTTTTGTGGTGTGTGTAGTTGCCTTCTCCTCCTGTCTGGTCTTGCCAGTCCTGAGTTGAGAGAGTTCAGCCTCCAGTTTGGCTAAATAGCTGCATCTCTCATGTATTTGTGTTATGTGGGAGGAGGAGAGGGTTGTCTGTGTACATGAGGCAGTTATAACATTGCCTCAAGATTCCCAGATTCACCAGCTGGACCGGAGAGGAGATTGACAACTGACCTTTGGACATGCTAGAATAATATTGGGAATTCCTTAATTGAAAACAAGGGCCAGTGGGGAGTGAGGGTGTAGTGCTTTTAATTTTTAGTGCTGACTTATATAATTGCTTTAGTGAGCAAGTGCCAGGTAACTTGAGTGCAATGTGTTACAAGTAACTAAATGCAAAACGACAAACAGTAACTTTCTTTCAAGTGAAACAAGGAAATAAGTACAGTAAGCAATGCAGATATCACTAGTGATCCACAGAAGCGCTGAGAAGTTGCGTATTAGGTGGAATTAGCTTCCAGGGAAATAACAAGCAAACAAACAACAAGCATATAAACAAAGCTAGATTCAGCAGGCCTGGATCTAGTCTATGCCAGAGCAAACAAGGTGAACCAATTTCAGTAAGATACAGTTCAAATATTCAGGCACTATAAACCTCTAACCAGAAATTCCCAGCTCAGAAGGGCAGAGTCCAGCCTCTTCTCCCACAAGAGTGCAGACCACGAACCTTCTTAATGTAAAATAACTCTAGAGGCAACTCTTTTCTTCAAACACACACACACACACACACACACACACACACACACACACACACACACACACACACACACACACACACACACACACACACTCTACACCCACCACCTATGGAATACATACCTCACACATAGACCTACTTATACTGAGGTACTTAAATGCAATATTCCCAAACCCCAAAGACATCTCAGACATTCTACCTGAGAAAATTGTCAGCAAACCCAAAAACACTAAACAGATACAACACATAACAGTGCACATACAGCCACACACAGTGGAGCCCCGACTACCAAGCCCATAAGGCAAGCCAATACACTACCCAGGACTTGAGTCATAGGGAGCTCCATTGTATGACATACTCATGCTTCACTCAGCAGGCTAAACAAGGAGAAAATAATGGTGCCTGCCAGGGGCAGGATCTATCAAGTTATGCATGCACTCAAGTCACTGCACCACAGCTACCAGTATGATTCATTCATTCATTCATGGTCCATATAGGTGTAAATTACCTGAAACATATCTCCCTAGACTATATGAAGTGAGGCATTATAGAATTCTGGGACTATGTGTCACAAACTGCTATATGCCTAGCTCTGAGCAGCATTCTTCCTTCACCAAGGATGACGTCACAAAAATAAAAAATAAATAATACTAATAAAAATAAACAGAAGATGACTGACTTTAATAATTGGCTTAGTTTTCAGTTTCATTCTAGGGGAATACAATATTTGGCAGTGTGGGAGGACATAGTTAAGAAACCACATCACATTGCCAAAGATGGTCTGCACTTGTCCCCTCTAAGCTTTCAAATATTAGTAAAGCATTGTCCTCCCCAACATTGCCGTTTTAGGCAATGACAAATTGACAAACATTCCAACATAGCAAAATTTACCCAAAGAAATCTAAAGGTGTTACTGCTCAAAGCCAGGAGTCTAAACAAGAAGCTTTACTCCCTCCTCACACTGGAGAATGCGGACATCTGTGTAGTTACTGAGACATGTTCTAAAACCACAGAGTACTCCCACAGTGCAAAGCTTCAGTGCCTTCCACACATTTAGATGAGCAACTGCACAGATAAGTACTAGAAGTGGTGGTGTCTCGATCTACATCAATAACAAGCATAACTCTAGGTTGGTTAACAGGATGATGAGTTGGAGTTCCTCCATGCCCAGATTACCATAGACAAAGTCCTATGCCATCTTCTAGCAAGCTATAGGTTACCTTTTATGTCCCTTGAAACCCATAGTTCATACTTGGACCTGTTACACTCACCATTCAACCAAATACCATACTCATGGGGGACTTTAATTATCCCTCTATAAACTGGAAATCCTACATAACCCCAAATTTGCTGGACAGACATTCCTAGACTTTGTAAATACAAGCACCTTGGACCAGTTAGTGCATACACCTACTAGACATACAAGCATACTGAACCTGGAACTCCCAATTCAAATGTAACTTGGACAATTGGATGGGGAACAGGAAATTCATCAGTGGTTTGGCACCTGTGTCTCTAATGGACACAAGCAACCTGTAAATGGTTCATCTCCCAGACCCCTACTTGTAAATGTTTCATCTCCTAAACCCCTATTTACACTTATCAAGGGTATCAGAACTTGTCAGAGATTTGGGATGCATGGCTAGGCTTAAAAAGGCCCTTGTGATCATTAGCCTAGTAAACACCTATGAACCTAAATATGGGAGAACGCTGCACCCCCTCAAGTGTCTTGTCCTCTCTGGTAAAGTCAAACCACAGTTTAGTCTCCTTCAAAATAAGAATCAGTTCTTTGACCCCAGCAAACCCTGTAATAGTTAAAAACTACTCCAAAACAAACTACCTTCTATTAAGCAATAACCTGTCAAAACGTCAAGACCTCCCCTAGTCCAGATAACACAATAGCCTATGCAAAATTATTCACAGAAACTCTGCAAAACCGTGTCATTGATTGCATAGTTGCTTCTGTACCTACCAGAAGTAAATCTAAAACTAACTCAGAAATCAAACCACCATGGTGGAATCCAAAATTAAACAATTGTACAACAAAAGTAAAACAAAGTCATAGCTAAAATGAGGAAGTGCAACATCAAAAAACATAAGTTTTCTCATCAAAATCAACACACAACTAAGATGACTCATTTAGTCTAACAAAGCAAACTTTGAGGTTAAGATCATATCCCAGGCCAAGGGCAACCATACGGCTTTCTTTAGCTATGTCCAAAACCTGAAAGACTGCACAAAGCTCTGTGCCAACCTGTTGATAAATGGAGCCACATTCACAGAACCAGGAGATATAGCAAATCTTCTGGATGAAAAATACAGCCCCAACTTTACCCCCTCTCCCTTACAGCCAAATGGGCCTTGATAATATTCCAGGATGCCTCCTAAATAGCCTGAAATATGACCTATTCGGGCAACTGGTGTTACTATTCAACCTTAACCTCCACCCAGGCTTCATGCAGAGCACATGGAAGACTCCAAAGGTCATCCCTCTGCTCAAGGGCAGACCAACAGACCACTGGGAAATTCCAGAACCATTAGTCTGACTAGTCTCATATAAGGAAACCTTCACACACTGGACCTGTCCCAGTTTTGTTTCTTCAAGGGTAGGTCATGCCAACTAAACTTGGTCAACTTCTTTGAGCAGGTCCCAAAGGCAATGGGTGAGAGTAAAACAGTGCGTACTGCCTACCTTGATTTTGCTTAGGCATTTGATACAATATTCCAATCTGGCATTATAAACAAAGCTTTGATGGGCCTCAGTAATATCCCAGGATGTAGAATTAGGCATACATCCCTAAGTAATTTGCTGGATAGCCAGCTTCCTCACAGAAAGGACCCAGGAAGTTAGGACTGGAGAGACCACTTCCAGAAAGAGGTCTGCCACCTGTGGAGTTCCACAGGGTCCTGTGCTGGGTCTGCTTCTCTTTAACATCTATTTTTCAGAAGTTAAGGCCAATGTCAAGGGCCTCTGACTTACTAGATTTGTAGACAATTGCAAGCTAAGATCAGTCATAGAGCCCCTCCCAAGATGCTAACATCTTACAGGAACGTCTAACACAGACAAATGAGTAGTGCCAAATTCATGACTTAAAATTCAATGGCAAGAAATGTATAATAGCACTGTTTGGGAAGTCAGCCACCTAGAGAAACTACTTTACTGCTAAAACATCAAAGGGAACTGGGAAAAGGATGTAAACAGAGATGCAGTCCAAAGGACATATACACAGAGAAGCTGAATGCAGAGGTGACAAAGGATGAGATAAGGCTATATGCAACATGAAGGAAAGGAAAGCTGCTGAATCAGATGGATTTTTCCCTAGAATTTTACAAATCAGGAGGGAAGGAAATGTGGAAGATTTGAGAGGTGGAATACAAGAGAATACACGACTCGGGCAAAATTTATAGCGGTATGAGGAGAGCCAGGATAATCATGATATTTAAAAGGAGAGCAGAAAGGAAGGAAGAGGGAAATTGTTGGCCTGTCTCACTGAACTGTGTAGAATCAAGATGTTGGCAAAGGTACTGGTGTGTAAACTGGATGAAGTATTGCCAAAGACAATCCAAGTAGGGTAAAATGGCTTTGAGAAGGGAAGGAAGGCAGAAGTGTCAGGACCTGCTGTAATTCAGGTACAGGGAGTAACAGAAGCAGGAAGGAAAGGATGGGGTTTTGCTCTTCGATCTTCAGAAGGTGTTTAATATGGTGAGGTGAGAATTCCTTTGGAAGACACTGCAGCAAAAGCAGCAAAAGTTAATTAGATATAATCAAATATGAAAACCCAGAAATTGAACTGTTTGTAAATGGTGGAGTACCTGATTAGGCAAGGACAGACAGGGGGACTTGACAGGGATGACCCTATCCCCAGACCTGTTTACACCTGTGGCCGAGGAGTGGGCAATAGAAGTCAGACACAATTTAGCAACACAAAGAAAAGAAAGGAATAAAATCTCAGTATGAGTTACATGCAGGTGACTGCATGTTAATGCCAAAGGATGTGATTACAGTAACGGGAAATGTAAGAGAGACATTCGAGAAGTTTAGGGAAACGGTGAGACTCAAGTACAATAACAAAAAGACAGTGGCCATGAGATTATGGAAAGAGAAGGGAGATGGGGAAATAGGTAAGGAAAAAAGAGGTGCAATTTCCAAGTACCCAGGCCTCTATGTTGGGAGAACTGTGAGAGAGACAATACAGAAAACCTACAAGAAGTTGGAAAAAAGGCAAGGGATCCTCTCCAGAGAGGGGGGAAAAGACTTAGACACTGCTTAGAAGAATTAATGCAGCAAGAATGATGAATAATCCCCCAACTACCCTACAACACACAAAGAGACTCTGGGGATAAAAAGATGCAACAAATACGGAAAAAAGACATAGATGACTGCATCAGTAAAGACAAGGGGTGAAACAGTGGGCAAGGTAAGAATGAGAATTAATATGAAAGGGTGGGGGGCTAGAAGCTTCTACATATCTCCATGTGTGCATTGACATGTAACATCAGTCTCAGTATCAAAACAGAAGAGAGTAAATTTAAACAAAAGAGAATAAGAGAGAGGGAAACATGGAGAAAGTAAAGGACATGAATGAGGCATCACTACAAGAACTAGGATGTATGAAGTGAGGTGAAGGGAATCTCAAACAAAATCTATGGAGAATGGAAGGGTGGTGGCAAAGTTAGGGAAGAAAAATGAAGTAATCTGGAGGAGACACGGAATAGCTCAAGAGGAATTGATGGTATGCAATGAAAAGGATGGTAGGGAAAGATTTAAAACAATGACGGCGTTAATACATGCAGAATATCAAAGGCCCAATCATGCAACTGTAAAAAGAATATAGAGAGGACAACATGAGAAATACACATTCAGGAAGAGAGGGCAAAAGAGGAGAGGAGATAATGGTACCATGGAGGAAATGGAAAGGATTCGGGAGAGGAAGGACCAAAAACGTCTATTAAACTCAACGGGAAAAGCTGGGTATGTCAAAGGAGAGAGAATGAAAAGGAATGCTGGAAGAGACTTGCAGGATACTGGCAGAAGAGAATTCATGTAATGTGGCATATTCAGGAAGTACACTGAATGGGAGATAAAAGCCAAAGAATGCTGCATAGATGGCATCTAACCCCTTGAGATTGGCAAAGGAAGGCAGAAAGGAGGATCATAGATGCTGGACGTATCAGATGGAAAGAGGCAGGAATGATGCTAGACACAAGAAGTCCGAAAGCAGGCCCAGAAGATTTGGGGAAACCTATTCAAAAGGAAGAAGATCATAGTTGGGAATTCTATGTGCAGGGCATAAAGAAAGAAGGCAGTATCTGGAAAGAAGGAGGAATAACCATTCGCAAACTGCTGAGTACCAAAGTTAAAACCATTATCACTCAAAAGTGGAAGAGAACAAAAGCAGTATGGGAGTATGAATTACACAAGAGGTTCCTGGACATGGGAAGAAAATGTCAGAAATTAACCAGAATGAGGAAAAAGGAGAGAGAAAAATTAAAAAGCAATGGAAAAGGAATTAAAATACTACAAGAGTGAAAATCATGCTAGAAGAAAGAAGGCAAACAGAAATGAAAACTGTGGTGGTGGTGGGAATATGAATACAGCAGGAAACGAATCAGCCAACTGCTGCTGCGATATGCACCATGCATGAGGATGCAAGTAAATGTAACATATTGTATAAAGTTAATAAAGTCTGAAAAAATATTAAATGAAGTAGCAAGAAGTAAGCACATTTTTCAGCAGACAGATACTTTTTGATGGCAAAGGCAGATAGATTATTAAGTCAATATACCACCCTTAAAATGTGCCCCAGGTCAATTGACTGCCCCAGAGAATTTTCTGAGATAGGTGAACAGATTTCCTTCAGGTCATCTTGGCTTGAGAAAGAGAATTATGCTTTCAAGTGTAAGCTTGTCCTGCAGCAGGTAATGTGGTTTAATTTCTGCTCTAAACTTCATGCCATTCATCTCATATTATGCAACTCAAGATAACACTATGGTTTAGATGGCACAAGGTGAATGGAGTATATTTAACTTAAAGCTAACAAAGTAAAAGAGGACACCAAGACATTATTATATGGCTCAGTAGCCTTATTACAATCCTATGCAGTGATTCTTGCAACTGTAGATGGATGTTTGTGTTTGCGCATTTTTCGCATCGTGCAGCACCACGGAGTTACAGTTAAAGTATTGCAGGTGCCAGAAAGTCTGCTCTTCAAATTTTCCCTTAGAACTAGCTTTTTTCTCAGTAGTAGCACTAAAATCTGAACCCCTGTGACTAGCACTCAGTACTAGCACTAAAATCTGAACCCCTGTGACTAGCACTTCCTTTACAACCTGCTGGAAAGCACTAGGAAGCCTTAAACTGTTAAAAACACTCAACTCTCCTTGTTAATAAGGAGAAATTAATTGTAGGCACTAAACAGCCTATAGTTGCAAACTACCTTGCAAAGGTAAGGGAAAACATCTCTTGTACTTTACAAAAAAAGCACCTAAACAGGCATGCCCAAGGGTCAGCTTCCGGTGATTTCTCCTGTCCACCTGGTGAATCTGGGAATACTGGGGCAATGCAGCAACTGCCTCATGTACACAGACAACCCTTTCCTCCTACCACCCAACACTACATCCTGTGAGAGATGCACTTACATAGCCAAACTGGAAGTAAAGCTCTCTCCAGCCAAGATTGTGCTAGACAGTCAAGAGGAGAAGGGTAACACCTGCACTACGCCTCAAGCAACACATAGCCCTTCACAACCCACACCATCAACACCCACACATAGCAACACTAAACCCACATATGCGGAGGCCCTTAACATTAACCTGCCCAAGCAACAAGGACCTCCGAAGCTGAAACGCAAACAAACACCAGTCACAACCAAAGTGACACACATAGCTCACAACACCAGTGTGCCACCCAACAACAGCCCCTAAGGCAAGACAATGTACCCAACACTTTAGTCATAGGTGACTCTATTGTCAGCACACTGATGTCCCACTCACCAGGCTGAACAAGGATAAAACTACAATCAGCTGCCTGTTGGGTGCCAGGATCCGCCACACACACATGCACTCAAGTCACTCCACAACAAGTATAAATATGACTCTGTCATTGTCCATGTTTGAGTGAATCACTTAAGATGTACCTGCCTGGACTACATGAAAAGAGACATGGAAGAGTTCTCTGATCATGTGGCCCAGGCTGTTATGACCCTAGCCCTGATTAGCATCCTGCCTTCACCCAGAATGATACCACAGTATAAGGACAAAATGATTTACTTCAACAATTGGCTAAGCTTCTGGTGTCATTCAAAAGGGATCCAGTATCTGTCTTCCAGGGATGACATGATCAACAAACCACAATGCTTTTCCAGAGACATGCTACACTTAAAGAAATCCCAATCCCTCAGAGCCACATGCTCCAGGGATCTAAACCTTGTCATCACAATAAACAAAACATGCTGGAGGGATAGGTTCCTGACCCAGAGACTCCCCAGACTCTGGAATAGATTGCCCATAAATGTCAAGCAGAGTGCCTCTTTGGTCCTCTTCAAAAGGAACCTTGACGATTGGATGGGAGAAAGGAAATTCACCCTAGGGATCACGTCAGTCACCCTGCTAGACAGGTTTCCAGGGAAGTAAATAGTGTGGGAAGAAATAGCCAGGGAATTATTATGGCTAGACTTTTATAGGCCCTAGGGCTGATAGCTTAGTACCAACCTATGAACCTATGAACCTATGAACCAGAGATGGTCTGCACCTGTCACCCCTGGGATTCAGGTTACTGGCTAAAGCTCTTGCCACCCCTATAGTGCCTTTTTTAGGCAAGGTTCAAAGGACAAAACCACCACTGCAATAGATTCAAGCATGCAAAATCTGAAGGTAATCCTACTCAATGCTAGAAGTCTAAACCTCAAAATGTACTCTCTCGAGGCACTCCTAAAAATGGAGAACATTGAGATCTGTACAATAAATGAGACCTGGTTCAAGGCTCCAGAGAGCACCCCTGCAATACCAGGCTACAACTCTTACCACACTTTTCGGCCACCAAACCAAGACAGAAACACTAAAGGTGGAGGAGTGTCCATATTCACATAGGATATTCACACCTCCAGGCTAGTTGCCCAACACAATGCATCTGAAATTCTCCAGGTGCAACTAACAATAGGTAAGACGGCAATCCAAATTGCAGCTTGCTACAGATCCCTCACCATGCCCCAAGAATCTCACTACACCTATCTAAACATACTGGAAAATATTAAGATACAACCAAACACCCTAATACTAGGTGATTTAAACTACCCTGCCATTAACTGGGAAAACTACTCAGGTACCAACATCTTTTCCCAACGGTTCTTGGAATTCATAAATTCCAATGCCCTGGATTAACTAATCCTTTGTCCCACCAGGAGCTCCAATATCCTAAACCTGGTCATTAGCAACATGGGAGATAAATGCTACACACCATTGGTCACCCCCTCATTGGTCAGGTCTGACCATAAGCAAATCACCCTTGACATCCACACCCCCCCCACACCCCCAGTAAGGAAACCTCCATAAAAAAATTCTCCAAAGCCAACTTCATGCTACTCAAGTCAGAAGTGACAAACTTCATGACACCCATGCAGACGAGAGCTGAAAGTTTGACTGCTGAATCCTACACTAAGGCACTGTACGAGCACATGAATCTTGCCATCCAAATAGAACCAGGAAGCTCTCCACCAAAGAAAGGAAGCCAATCTGGTGGTCCCCTGCCATAAACAAACTATACAACAGAAGGAAGAAACTGTTGAAAAAAGAGGAAAATCCCAGGATGCAAAAAACTCCCTTACCAGCCAAAGTAAGAAACTGAGATCCCTCATAAAATCCTCCAAAGCTAGTTGCAAAAATAAAATTGTCAAAGATGCCAAAGACAACCACTAGACATTCTATAGTTATGTCAAGAATCTAAATGGGAATGCTCAGATCTGTTCTGAGCTACAACAGAATTGCATTAAATATACTGATCCCAAGGATATTGCCAATACCCTGACAGATTGATTTAGTGCCAACTTCACCCCCCCCTCTCACCCCCTAAAGGGCCCATCTCAATATCAAAAGATTGCCAAATTCCGATAATCACGGCCACACAGGTAGAAACCGCACTCTCCAAAGCTAAGAATACAGCATCCATGGGACCAGATGACATCCCAGGCTGTGTACTACATGAACAACAAAATGAACTGGCACCTCACCTATGTGTCATGTTTAATCATAGCCTCACTTCAGGCTTTGTGCCCACTGAGTGGCGCACAGCTACAGTTATCCCACTCCACAAGGGGGATCCAACTTGGATCCCGGGAACTACCATCCCATCAGTCTGACGAGCCTGATCTGCAAGGGCATGGAATGCATTATCATGGAACTTATAAACAAAGACATTAGTAACCTTCAAACACTAGACGCCACCCAGTTTGGGTTCATGAAGGGCCGATCTTGTCTCCTGAACCTGATTGACTTCTTCGAATCAGTCTCCAGAGCTGTGGAAGAGGGTAAGGCAGTCCATACAGCCTAGCTGGACCTTGCCAAGGCCTTTGACACCATCCCCCACTCTGGAATCATAGATAAACTTACAAAGCTGGGCATAAATACCTACGTTACTCGATGGATTGCCAACTGGATTACTGACAGAACCCAGGCTGTAAAAGTAGCCAACTCCAAATCCAGCTCCAGACAAGTGACAAGTGGAGTATCTCAGGGTTCAGTCCTGGGACTGTCCTTGTTTGGAATCTACTTCTCTGAAGTACAGGCCAACACTAAGGGACTCTGGCTAACAAAGTTCGCAGATGACTGCAAACTGGGAGCCATTATTGAATCCCCAAATGATGTGAATATTCTACAAAAGGGCCTTACAGAAACAGATGCTTGGTGCCAGAGCCATGGGCTCAAGTTTAATGCCAAGAAATGTATAGTTATCCCCTTTGGGAAAAAACATGTACCCATGAATTACCACATAGGTGGCAGTACACTAATCACCGAAAGTGTGATGAGAGACTTAGGGACACAGGTGGACAGTCGTCTCACCTTCGATCACCACAACAGTCAAGAAATCCTTCTATGTGGCACACCTCATCACTAAGGGCTTTTCATCCAGAAAAAAGTAGGTCATTGCCCCACTGTACTCATCCCTCATTAGGCCCATTATAGAGTACAACTCCCCGTTTGGTATGTACCTCACGAGACATCTGCAACAGCTGGAAGGGCAGCAGAAATACTTCACTAAAAGAATCACAGGCCTAAAGCAGATGCCCCATACTGACCATCTAAAAAAACTCCAGCTATACTCTGTGCTATATCATTTACTCAGAGGTGATCTCTGCTTGACATACAAGGCCACGTCAAACCCTGAGCTGTTGGGCATGCTCCACTTAAGGAAATACCAATCCCTCAGAGCCACACGCTCCAGGGATCTAAACCTTGTCATCACAATGAACAAAACATGCTGGAGGAATAGGTTCCTGACCCAGAGACTCCCCATACTCTGGATTAGACTGCCCATACATGTTAAGCAGAGCACCTCCTTGGCCCTCTTCAAAAGGAACCTTGACGATTGGATGGGAGATAGGAAATTCACAGGGGTCCAGGGAAGTAAATATTGTGGGAAGAAATATCCAGGGAATTGTTATGGCTAGGCTTGTATAGGCTCTAGGGCTGATAGCCTAGTACCAACCTATGAACCTATGAAACAAAGAATCAGCTGTTATATGACACCACTAAACCCTAATCAAGAAACAACAACCTGGGAAGATCCACCTTGAACTGGATGAGGCCATGATCATTCAACCAACTCCACCTTCCAACTAGTGATCATCAGACCAGTTAGAATAATAAGTCCAAAGTATGTCCATATATGTGAATTACAGAGGTAATGGCAGAGCAAACGTAAATTCCATCATAATAGACAGGAATTCCTTACTAATAGTCAAGAATCCTCATCAGTTCGAATGTTAAAGTCAGCCAAAATCAGGCACCTGGATGGTGTCAGAACAAAGGAGATGAGGAAATCCTTAAACTTCTTTAGGGACATCCCTGCACTACCTTATGGACTTTAGACAATAAGGTGCCGACAGTTTGATCTCACTACTATGACATATCAGAGGAGCTGGAGGTCCTAGATGTGACCACCTCCAGTCCCGGGAAAGACTGAAAGAAAATGATCGTGCCATCACCACACCTTTCAAATCTAGACTGTTATATAAGTAAATACCCATGTGACATAATGCTCACAAGAACAGGCTGCAGTTAATGTCATCAAGTTTTGTTGCTGAATACTAGGTCACAGTCACGGAGTAGGTCTGAAATAGATTTATCCCTAAGTGACCCAGCATTGAAACACAGTGGCTTCTCCAGAAGTGCAGGAGGACAGGTCCACATTAGCTGCCCCTGATAACAAGAAGGATCCATGGGTTGCTTCACAGAACCCTAGCCCAGTTCTCAGTGATTCATTTCATCCCAAGGCAGGTACTAGTTACAATTAGAACCCAGCCATGCTCACATTAATAAGACTCAAGCACTAACACTGACAAATTCCCACCTTGCGTGTTCTACCAATGCCTACCTTCTTATAACAAACAGTGCTGCAAAATAAAATAGAATGCAAGCAACATGTAACAAACAACATTTTTTTTTATATATGGAGTATTTAAATGGGCTGTAGACACAATGTAAAAAATAGGTTTTTCAAAGCAAATAATAATATACAAGTAAGTGAGTTATTATAAAAAGTTAGTAGATGATAAGAATCCTTTTGAAAGGGATGAATGGGCACAGGATTTAATACTAAACTGTGGCAAGAAAGCTTGAACCGTAAAATGACTGAATGTGTTCACAGTTTTAAAATGAATTAATGTAGCACATATTAATGCTTGATTGGAAACAAAGCAGTCAAGTTTAAGGTCCATGTGATTCTATTAGAATTTGCATACCAGCTTAACAAATATATAACATTAGTTAGCCCTTTGCTTCTGAAAGTAAGCATTTGTGTTTTAGTATCACAACCCTTTTTCCCATCTTTGCACATGTGGTTAGGGTGTCACTTCAACAGTAGCAATTAACTACAGTCAAGGTTCACACTGGGACTATAATTAATTTCATTTGTCACTTACAAAGCAGTGTTAAGACAGTTCAACGTTAGCATGTAGTGCATGTAGTGTTTGACCTTTCTGCATTGTTTCTCACTGGAAATGAAACTTTACATTTGTTTTCTGGTTTTATGTGCCATCTAGTGGACATTCCTGCAAACTTCTAGCATGAGCTAGTAGTTTTTGTGTCTGAAGTAATGTTTGAAGTATATGTCAGGTAAATTACGTTTTATCACAATTGTTTTAAGTTATCTATTCTCAACAAGGAAATGTAGAAAATTGTGTCCAAAAAGAAACATTAAGTGAGATTGAAGGGACATTTAATTGTGAAAGGTGGATTTTATTTTATTGTATTTATATTTTGCTTACCAGGGTAGATCACAGCATGACCAAATGCAGACTCAGACCAGGTGACATCCAAAATAACAGCAGCAAAAACACAAATATAATACAAATTAGTCACAAAAAGACACTATGCACAAACTTTACATCATGTACACTTTACAAGTGGAAAAGCAGAATTGTAGAAGTCGCAAGAAAAAGACTGAGTCGCAGGTTTAATCTTGGAAATTTAGGGTGTAACCATAACGCAAGGTATTTAGTGGAGAAAGCAAGCGATTAATAGTAAAGACACAAAAGACAAAGGAGACACATGTAATATGACAGGGCGCAGGAAGACGGGAAGCTATTGTACATATTTACAGGAAATAGGCAGTGCTAACCAATACTGTAAATGGGTGTAAATAAAAATGTTTTATTTTATTTTGTGTTATTTTATTTATTTATTTTCAGATGGAAAGTTTGCTGTACAATCAGGGATCATGTCATGAAAAACAGAATTCGAAGAGAAGTGAGAAAATGTCCACAGAAAGGGTGATATGTTAGAAGTGTGAAAATATTCACACAAAGGATATGTTAGTGAATCAGTCTTCTAATGGATGGTATCTAGTGGAGTCATACCTCTCAAATTTTCAGATATTCGCAGAATGTCCAGATTTTTGCCTCATATTTTCAGTGACTTTTTTCATAAAATTGTGGTTTTATGAAAAATCTTTGACAAGTCATTAAAGATTGAAGTCAGAAAATGGTGACAAGACACTTTAGTTTCAGACTTCACATCCTTCAGAAAATATGTGTTAACACAAAACATATTATTCTATCAACTTTCTAAGTGTGTAAGAGCACTATTTAAAAATCGCTCCTATTTTTGTGCCTTTGTCCCCCATTACTTATGGCTTGGTCCAGAGGTTGAGAGGGATGAGTGGAGATAATCTGATGAAAGCAAAATGGTCTTATTTATATGCAACAAACAGGAACTTGAGGAAATATGTAAAAAATAAAATAAATAAGGAGAATCTGTTCATTAAGACAAATGGCTTGCCAAGTATCTCCTTTCCATTATAGCTGATTTCTAAACATGAAAAATTTAGTAGTGTGATAGACTATTGTATGGAGAATTGTCATCTAAGGGAATGGTACTCTGTCTATCTGGACTATTACAACTGGCTGTACAACAGGATCTGGCTAAGTTCAGAATCAGGTGGCTAAATGATGGCACAGAAGCCAAGCAACTTGGCACCAATTCACAGATAATAAATATTTCATTGTCAGTTTGCCTTAACAAAGAGCCAGAATCCATGAGGTGGACAGCTGCACCACACCCAGCATGATGGAATGCACTGCAGCTGTCTGACTTCTCTTTTTTAATTTCTCCAAGTCTTTTGGGTTTCTAATACGATGACAAGAATGGACCCCACTCCTAAGCCTGGGTATCTTTGGCCTCATTTCTGCCTGCAGATCTTGGTATTTTTGTGTCCTTTGGTAACGGCCTTATAGTAGCTGATAGGTAATGGTGGCTGGTGGCAGCTGGTACTACCTTATAGTCTGGGCAGAAGGAGGCCACAAAGCACTGGTTGGACAGAGAGGGGGCTGGAGGTCTTAGCATGGCCACTCGGCTGAGATCTTAACCCTATGGCTGTGCCAATGGAGAGTCTTTTTGGGGATCTGGAGAAAGAGGGAGGAACCAGCCCCAGACTGACTGTGATCTCTGTGTGCTCTTAAAGGAAATTGTACTTTACTGTGTGTGTACTTGTCATCCTCCCAATGTATCCATCCCTCACTGGTGCTAGTGGTGAGGACTGAGGCTCCTTGATTACTTGGCCAGTGCAGGGGCATCACATATTAATTGGTCTAATATATTATTATATATTATTATTAGTATTAATTAATTTTTGTGTCTTGTAAGACACTGTAGTCACTAGGTGTAGCAGTTTCAATGCTCAAGGCTACTTTTGTCTTCTTTACATGGACCACTATATCCGTTTTTCTCACATCTATTTATTGAACTGTTGGTAGTGGGTAATCCCTTGTGATATAAACTTCATCATTTTCTATTATGTGGTTCATGTTTCCACTGTTATTCAGCTACTTCAAAATAATACTTGCACAATCCTCTCCCACATAAATCCCTCCCTCATACACTCCTACACTCTCTTCCCACCCTTCAACTTATACCCTGCCCTACACTACTTCAATTCCCAATAGAACTTGAAAGCCCTACTTCCCCCTCCCTAAAACTCCCTTAATAACTCTATTAAATAACTACACATTATTCTCAGTTATAACCGTCGATACCTTTTAAAGTCAATATTTCTCACTCGTCATAATCCTTACCTCCCCATCTCTTCTCTAACATGTTCTCTTTAAGTCACCACTACTCCCAAGCCCCCTACCTCCTTCTTCTCTTCTTAATTCCCTTACACCAACCTACCTCTTATTCCTCCCATACATGCCTTATACTTCCAACAAAAACTACCTGCATACAAACTCTCCCCTACCTTATTCTGACTTACATTTCCACTCTATCTCACCTTCCGTCATTCAAAGAAATCCTCTGCTCCTATTCCATTCTAAAATCTTCTCCTCTAAAGCCAAGATAATGTCTCCTACTCTAATTTATAACCTTCCCAAACCTACACCTTACAAACCTAAATGCCAAAAGGATGTCTCCCTCTTCCTACTAATGCTAGCAGGTGACATCCATCCTATTCCTGGCCCCATTACATGTAACAACTCCAATAATCCCACAACCCTCTCATAGGTTCATAGGTTCATAGGTTCATACTAGGCTATCTGCCCTAGGGCATTTATAAGCCTAGCCAGAGTGTGTGTGGCTTTCACCACCCCTTAGGATGAGAATACTATACCCATTAGTTTGCTGTGCCTCTGTCCAGCAGTGATACAGAGATGATTCCCAGGGTAAACCTACGATCTCCCATCCACTCGTCAAGATTTCTCTTGAACAGAGTCAGTGAGGGGCTCTGCCTCACATGGACTGGGATTCTGTTCCATAGTGTAGGGAGTCTCTGGGTGATGAATCTGTCCCTCCAGCACGTCCTATTTATATCCGTGTTGAGGTTTAAGTCTCTTGCTCGTGGCTCTGGTGGATTTGGATTTTTGAGGTGGAGCATGTCCATTAATTCTGGGTTGGACATGGCCTTGTATGTCAGGCACAGATCACCTCTGAGCAGACGGTATGCGACTGAATAGAGCTGGAGTTTCTTCAGTCGGGCATCGTATGACATATGTTTGAGCCCCTTTATCCTTTTGGTGAGGAACTTTTGGGGTCTTTCCAACTGCTGCAGGTGTCGGGTAAGGTACATTCCAAATGGGGCGTTGTACTCAATCATTGGTCTGATAAGTGAAGAGTACAGGGGTACAATGACCTCTCCTGATCTGGATGTGAATCCCTTCATGATCAGGTGGGCAACTTCATGACCCTACATAATACCCTAAGGATCTTTACAATTAACGCTCAAAGTCATAGTAATAAATCTCACCTATTTCACTCCTGGCTAAGCCATAACCAACCTGACATCCTAGCTATATCTGAAACCTGGCTCAAACCTTCCATCTCTGATTCAGAAATCCTGCCCCAGGGTTTTCACATTCTCAGAAATGACAGCATTAATAAAAACGGTGGCGGCTCTGCCCTAGTCTATTCCAATCTTCTCACCTTAATTCCTCTCCAAATTCCAATCCCACAATTCCAGAACACTGACCTAACCGCTGGACTACTAAAATGAAACAGGCACAAAAATATCTGCTTCACTGCCCTCTACATCTCCCCTGGAAATAATATATCAATACTAGAAGAAATTCTCCTATGGGCTTCCACAAAAATCAACTCTGAAACTTACATCTCAGGAGATGTAAATATTGATTGGAACAAACTCAACTGCCTCTCCCCCTCCCTATCCATCAATCTCTACAGTTTCACTCAGGCTATCCTCACTATCACCTGACCTAACAAAAATAATCCCCCAGGATCCACCTTAGACTGGATCCTTGTCTCTAACCCTAACAGAATAATCAACTCTGGCACAATTCCTGATACCATTAGTGACCATCTCCCTGCCTTTATCCATCGCTCTACTACCTCTTCCCCTTACCAGCATCAATTTATCCAAACTCGCAACCTTAGCAACTTCAACCCCATTACCTTCTCTAATTTAGTCAAACAAATGAGCTGGCACATGCTAAACACCCTACCCCTTGATAAAGCTATAGACCATTTCAACACTGTTTTCCTTGATACTTTAAACTCCATAGCTCCCCCAAGAAATAAAAGGATCAAATATAATACAGCTCCTTGGCTTACCAAAGAGACCAAACAAATTAAGCACCAAAGGGACAAACTATGGAAACTTCACCAAAAAAAACCTGCCCAACACGTTACTTCAATACAAACAGCTCCGTAACCTTGTTAAACAGCTAATCAACAAAGACAAAAAAATCTACTACACTAAGCTCCAGTCTAACAACCGCAATAATTCTAAACAATTCTGGAAGTCTATAAACTCACTTCTCCATCCTGGCTCAAAAACTAATCCCTGCCCCAACCCTAGCAAAACTGACCTTGAACTAGGCTCTGAATTTAATTCTTTCTTCATTGAAACCATTTTTGCCCTCACTAAATCCTTTGTCAACAATAACTCAGCTAATCCTCACCCTCCCCAGCCAATCCCACCAAACAACCATCCTCCTCTATTCGAGCTCAAACCTGTCTCTACAACTTTCATAAAAAAACTCCTATCCAAACTCAAGCCATGCTCTAATTCACCCGACAACATCCCCTCATCCTATCTAAAACTTGCCGCAGATGGGATTGCTCTCCCAATCAGTATCATTATAAACAGATCAATAAAATAATCCTACATCCCCAAACTCTGGCGCTCAGCCTTCATCCTCCCTCTCCACAAGGGAGGAAGAAATACCTGCATCTCAAACTTCCACCCTATTGCCTTACTCTCCCCTATCTCTAAAATCATTGAAAAGTGCATACACCTCCAACTTATTCCATTCCCACCCAAAATAACCTCCTCACACCCACCCAGCATGGCTTCCGCCATGGCCACAGCACCATTACGGCCCTAATCTCTTTCTTAGATACCGTTAATAAAGCCAGAGACTCAGGGCAGCTAGTATCTACTGTACTACTTGATCTGTCCAAGGCTTTTGACACCTTCGCCCACAACCATCTTCTTTAACATCTCTCTAAACTTCACATCTCACCTAAAACTCTTTCCTGGTTCTCCAGCTACCTATCAGACAGATCTCAGGCTGTCAAATGGAAAAACAACATCTCTTCCTTCTTACCCACCCCCACTGGTGTCCCACAGGGATCCATCCTCTGTCCTATGCTATTTAACATCTTCATAAATAACTTCCACACTGCTATTCCTGGCACGAAAATCATTCAATACGCGGATGACTCAACCCTAGTCTGCTCTGCCTCAAACCTCCCTGAACTGCTGTCTAAAACCCAAACTGCCTTCTCATAAACTGAAAACTGGATGCACCAAAACCACCTCTCTCTTAATGATAGCAAATCCAAACTTCTCCTATTCTCACCCACTAAGAACTACTCCTTCAATAAAAGTGACTTCAAAATCCTCAGCCAAACAAACGCACCTATAGAAGTCGTTAAACTTCTCGGCGTTATTGTTGATGAACAACTAAAGTTTGATATACATGTGCAACAAAACATTAAAAAAACCACCAAAAGCTAGGTATGTTGTATAGGAACAACCACGTTCTCGCTAACACAACAAGGCACACTCTGGCCTCTACTTTTCTCCTTCTTTCCTTACTATATGGTGCTCCTCACCTAACCAACCTGTCTTCCTCTACCACCTCTAAACTAGAAAGCTGCTACAATAAAATCTCTAAATTTGCCTCCAAATACAAAAACTCCACTTATCATTGCCTCACCCTACAATCCCTGAACTGGCTAGAACTTCCAAACCACCTAGATTACCTACAACTCTCCATAGCACACTCACTCATATTCTATCCTACTACATGCCCCGCTCTAACTAATATCCTTCCACCTTATATTCCTAACAGATCCTTTAGATCTGAACATCAGAACTTAATTTCCATCCACAAACCTAAACATCCTGCCAGCCAGCTGCTCCTCTCTTATGCCCTTGGCAAAAAATGGAACTCCCTCCCTTCCCCACTGAGAACCACTACTAACACTGAAAATTTCAAGGCCCTACTTTTCAAACACCTGTCTACTAAATGGAAATACCATTGCCTCCTTCCTGCTTAATCTGGGATCACTTCTAGTATGAGTCTCCTCATTCTGATATATTTACCCTATCCTCCTCCTATAGACATATTCTTACAACTATATCCATCTCTCCCTGCAATCACCTGCAGCTTTATCCCTCTACTTAACTACTTCTACCCCTAGAGCTAGATTTGCTCACCAAAACTGGTAAATACTACCTAATCCTTCTACTCCTACAGCTATACTTCCTCAACAAAACTTGTAAATACTAAACAATCCTTCTAGTCCCAGAACTATACCTGCTCAACAAAACATGTAAATATTGTAAATATTGAGCATTAATTTCTATCTCTAATACTTTCACTCAAAGCACCACCACTATTTCTCCTTCCCTGAATCGCTTTACTACAGGCAATTTCTATACAACCGTAACTCTCAGTTTAGAAATCTTAAAGAATTACTGCTTTACTATGCAAATGTAATAAGCATAACTTAATGTAAAAAAACAAAATTTTAATCAATTTCAGTATGAATTGTACTCTCATACTGTCCTGTATTTCTTGAAATCATATTCTGTAAACTGTTTAATGCTTTCTAAATTCTTGATTGTGTTAAAATCCTGTATGTAATATTTTTTTATGCATTTTCGGAGTTTTTCTACCCGGGCCTCTGCTGAAAATGAGCCATGTTGACCCAGTGGACTTCCCCAGTAATCAAACTGGAATAAATAAATAAATAAATAAATAAATAAATAAATAAATAAATAAATAAATCCACAATGCAACAGTCCTGCCACATTATTATGCCTTTGAGTATACAGTCCTTCTGCCATTAGTATATCACAACCAGCAAAAAGATGTGCGACTGTCTCCAATTTTGTTTTACAAAACCTACATTTGTCTGTTTCCCCCACATTTTCAGTGGGCTTTGTAAACCAGCATATACATAGTACGATATCTTGGGCTGCCAATATTAATCTTTTGTCTTTTGGTTTAAATTCACCTCTCCTTAACTATTCTTGTATTCGATCTTGATCAACTTGAGGCTGCTCCAAGAGTTTTCTATACTTGCAACTATATTTATGCATTTACCACATTTCTTGCCTTCTCATCTGATCCCTCACCTTCAGCTTCAGACCAGTTGTTTTACATTAAGAAGGTTTGTGGTCTGCACTGTTGTGGCCAGACAGGTAGCTTCAGGCCAGTTATTTTACATTAAGAAGGTTCATGGTCTGCACTCTTGTGGGAGGAGAGGCTGGACTCTGCCCTTCTGAGCTGGGAATTTTTGGTTAAAGGTTTATAGTGCCTGCATATTTTAACTGTTTCTTATTGAAACTGGTGCGCCTTGTTTGCTGTAATATAGACTAGATCCAGGCCTGCTGAATCTAGCTTTGTTTGCATAACTTGAGCACTAATCCAGGCCTTCTTAAAAGTATTCAATTGTATTTATTACTGCTTGGCAGTAACCTGATTAAAGTGCAGCTATCATTTTAAACCTTTTGGTTTAAGCACTTGGGCTTCAGACCAGTTGGTTTACATTAAGAAGGTTTGTGGTCTGCACTGTTGTGGCAGGACAGGTAGCTTACATCCTTCTAAGTTGGGAACTGCTGCTTGATGGCTCAGTGTCTGTTATTCTAAAAGTGTATTAGTTCTGGTTTAAACACTTGGGCTTCAGGCCAGTTATTTTACATTAAGAAAGTTTGTGGTCTGCACTTTTGTGTGAGGAGAGGCTGGACTCTGCCCTTCTGAGATGGGAATTTCTGGTTAAAGGCTTATAGTACCTGCATATTTGAACTGTTTCTTACTGAAATTGGTGCGCCTTGTTTGCTGTAGCATAGACTAGATCCAGGCCTGCTGACTCTAGCTTTGTTTGTATAACTTGATCAATAATCCAGGCCTTCTTTTTTGGAGAAGGTTCCCCTGCACCCCAGTGGCAGGAGTGTGCAGTTAGAACTTCTCTGATTGAAGACTACAGGAACAAGGCTCAGTTTTGAGATTTATTTATTGGTTAATTGGGTAATTTGTTTAAAAGCCTTTTCTGATTGCTTGTAGTCATCTAAAGCTGTTTAAGTGTATTTTTTACTGTTTGTAGTAGTTTAAAGCTGTTTTAAGTATATTTTTTACTGTTTTTGCCTTATCTTTTCAAAAAAAATGTTTCCTTGTTTCCCACCTTTCTAAGCTAGTATAGTCCAGTTTTCAGGCTAGTGCTGAATTCAGGGCTGTGTTACAATTTTCTGAGTTGCCCATACCTTACTTGGATAGAGGGAGGTTTCTCTGTTCACCTGTGAGAGAGGGAGCTTTGAGAAGACATCTGTCCCTGGAGGAGTGGTTCCAGCCCAGAAGTTAATAGTTTATAGGCCATTTTGGGCTAATTTCTATCTCTTTCATTTCCCTGCTGTAAAAACTGTGTTTGCACGGTTTTGCACGTCTGGGCATCGCCGGTTAGCTAGGGCTAAATTTATCCAAGCTTCATCAAGTCTCCTCTTCAGTTTTTCCCTTGAAAGTAGTCTAACTCTCAACCTAAGCACTTAAAAAAGCATCCTACAGTCCAGCACTTGCTCAGACCTAATAGCAAGCACTAATATACCCCGACACTTGATTACCCAGCAGGGCAAGGCTCATTATTCACCCCTCACCAACCAAGTGACTAAGCAGCTCACCCTACTATTCAGGCATGACCAAAGGGCAATTTCAGGTATACTCTCCAGTCCAGCTGGTGAACCTGGGTATCCTGAGGCAATGTTACAACTGCCTCATGTAGATAGACAACCCTCTCCTCCTACCACAAAACATTAACATATGCGAGAGATGCAATTATATAGCTATATTGGAGGCTAAGCTCTCTCCACCCAAGACTGGAACAGGCAGTCATGAGGAGAAGGTTAAAACGTGCACCACACCTCCAGCCTCACATAGACATACTAAACCAGCACTTACAAAAAATACACATAAATACACAAAATCATACTCGGAGGCTCTAAATAAAAACCTGAAAAAACATCACAGACCTCCAAAGCAGACACCCAAAAAACCTGCACCTCCTGTCACAAACCAGACAACACATAAAACACAAAATCTGTGTGCCACACAATCACAGCCCTTAAGGCGAAATAACATACCTAACACACTAGTAATAGGTGACCCTATAGTCAGGCACACTGACGTCCCACTCACTAGGCTGGACAAGGAGAAGGTTACTGTTAGCTGCCTGTCGGGAGCCAGAATCCACCACATAATGCAAGCACTCAGGTCACTCCAGATCAAGTACAAATATGACTCTGTCATTGTTCATGTTGGGGTGAATGACCTGAGACGTACCTCCCTGGACTACATGAAAAGAGACATGGAAGAGCTCTCTGATCATGTAGCCCAGGCGAGTATGACCCTGACCCTGAGTAGCATCCTTCCCTCACCAAGAATGATACTGCAGTATAAAAAAATGATCAATTTGAACAATTGGCTAAGCTTCTGGTGTCATTCAAAGGGGATCCAGTGTCTGTCAGCCTAGGACGAAATGCTCGACAAGCCTCGTTGCTTCTCAAGAGATGACTTGCACCTGTCACCCCTAGGTTTTCGAATACTGGCCATGGCACTTGCTGTCCCCACAGTGCCTTTTTTAGGAAAGGCTCAAATGTCAAACCCACCTCCGTAAAAAGCACAAATAAAAAAATGAGGGTTATGCTACTCAATGCCAGGAGTTTAAATCTCAAAATGCATGCGCTCAAAGCACTCCTCAGTATGGAGAACGTCAACATCTGTGCAGTAACTGAAACCTGGTACAAGGCTCTACAGAGCACACCAGCACTACCGGGCTACAACTCATACCACACATTTCAGCCACAGAACATGTACCGAAACACAAAAGGAGGTGTATCCATATTCATCAAGGATACCTACACCTCCAGGTCAGTTGCGCAGCATGATACCTCCGAGATCATCCATGTGCAACTAACATCAGGCAAATCTGCAATGCAAATTGTGGCCTGCTACAGATTACCCTCCATGACCCAGGACCACCACTCCACCTTTCTGCAGACATTGAAAAACATGAAGATCCTACCGAACACCCTGATATTGGGCAATTTCAATTACCCTACCATTAACTGGGAAAACTACTCAAGTACAAACTCCCAGGTCCAGTGCTTCCTGGTCTTTATCAATTCAAATGCCCTGGATCAGCTGGTAAACTCTCCTACCAAAGGTGAAAACATATTGGACCTAGTCATCACCAACATGGGCAACAGGTGTTCCACACCAGAGGTCAACCCGACACTGGATAGCTCAGACCATAAACTAATCACTCTGAATGTCCACTCCACACCATCACCTTCAACCAAGGAAACCACAGTGAAAAATTTTTCTATAGCAAACTTCACCTTACTTAAGACAGAGGTGGTAAGTTTCACAGCCCCCACGCTAAAGGATAACAGAATCCAAGATGCAGGAACCTTTACAAATGCACTCTATGAGCACCTACAAGGATGCATAGATCGTGCCATCCCTAGCAAAACCAAGACTCACTTCCCTAAGAGAAGGAAACCAGTCTGGTGGACCCCTGCCATAAACAGGCTATACAACAGAAGGAGGAAACTAGTTCAGAAAAAAAGCAAATCCCAAGAAGGAAAGACATCCCTGATCAGTATCAGTAAGAAATGAAGGTCCCTCATAAAATCCTCCAAGACTAACTTCGAAAGAAAAATAGCCAAGGATTCGAAAGATAACCACAAAGTCTTCTTTAGCTATGTCAAGAATATAAGTGGCAACTCACAGATATGCTCTGAGCTAGTGCAAAGTAGCACAAAATATACTGAACCCACTGATATTGCCAACATCCTGGCAGATCGATTAGGTGCAAACTTCACCCCACCCCCTCACCCCCAAAAGGGCCCACAACAATACCAGAAAAGTGTAGTGTCCCAGAAATCACAGACGCACAGTTGAAAACAGCCCTTTCAAAAGCCAAAAGCACAGTGTCAGTGGGGCCAGATGGTGTCCCAGGCTGCGTCTTGCATGAACTACAGAACGAACTAACCCCCCACCTAAACACACTGTTTAACCTCAGCCTCTCCACAGGCTACGTGCCCATAGAATGACACACTGAAATGGTTATTCCACTCCACAATGGAGGGGCCACAACTGACGCTGGAAACTATCGCCCCATAAGCCTGACTAGCCTGGTCTGCAAGGCTATGGAGCGCATCATCATGGAACTCATTAACAGAGACATTGGGAACCTCCAAATGATTGACCTGACCCAGTTCAGCTTTGTTAAGGGCAGATCATGCCTACTAAACCTGGTTGACTTCTTCAAGACAGTCACCAAGGCCATAGATGAGGGGAAGGTAGCTCACACATCCTACCTTGACCTCACCAAGGCTTTTGACACAATTCCCCACTCGGGAATTATAGAAAAACTCACCAGCCTGAACATAAACCCCTACATCACGAGATGGGTTGCCCACTGGCTTACAGACAGAACTCACACTGTAAGAATAGTGGGCTCCAGGTCCGACTCTAAACCAGTCACAAGTGGTGTTCCACAAGGCTCGGTCCTGGGACCCCTACTGTTCAGCATATACTTCTCAGAAGTACAGGCAAACACAGGAGGACTATGGCTAACCAAGTTTGCCAATGACTGCAAACTGGGAGCCATAATCGACTCTCCGGCTGACATGGACATTCTCCAAAAGGGCCTTACTGAGATGGACACCTAGTGTCAAAGTCATGGTCTCAAGCTAAATGCCAAAAAATGCATAGTCATCTCATTTGGGAAAAACAAAACACCCATGAATTATCACATAGGTGGCAGCCCCCTTAATACAGAAGAGGTCATAAGAGATCTGGGGATCAAGGTAGTTAGTAATCTCTCTTTTGACAATCATATTGCCAAAGGAGTTAGGAAATCCTTCTATGTAGCCCATCTAATTACTAAAGGGTTCGCATCTAGAAATAAAGAGGTTATAGTGCCCCTCTACTTGTCACTCATCAGACCCATCATAGAGTACAATGCCCCATTTGGGATGTATCTCACAGGACACTTCCAACAGCTGGAAAGACCACAAAAGTACCTCACCAAGAGGTTTACTGGCCTCAAACATATGTCCTATGCAGCCCGACTGGAAAAACTCCAGCTGTACTCAGTGGCATATTGCTTACTCAGACATGATCTCTGCCTGACTTACAAAGCCATGTCCAACTCAGAATTGATGGACATGCTCCACCTAAAGAAATCCAAGCCACTGCGAGTCACTCACTCCAGTGAGCTAAACCTCACCAGAACAATAAATAGAACATGCTGGAGGGATAGATTCCTGTCACAGAGACTCCCCATGCTTTGGAACAAAATTCCTAACTACATTAGGCAGAGCCCCTCACTAACACTCTTCAAGAGAAACCTTGAGGAGTGGATGGGTAACAGAAAATACAGCCCTGGGATCACTTCATCGGCTCTTCTTGACAGAGGCTCAGTTAATTAATCAATGGGGCGGCAAAAGCTGACACACTCTGGCTAGGCTTATAAATGCCCTTGGGCAGATAGCCTAGTACCTACCTATGAACCTATGAACCTTATATTTTTTCTTTTTTTTTTTTGGCACATTCAGTTGCTGCCTGATTTTTTATCTACTTCTGGTTGGATTTCCATTCCCGCTCGATACCGATATGCTTCTTCTAAACTAAGCAGAGAAGCCATTTTAGACTTATTCTCCTCATGTTTCAAAACTTTCACTATGCTTGGGTCTTGTGAGATCAGCAGATATCTATGCAGTCCCAGAACTGCAGATCTATACAAGTAATCAATTCCTTCAGAATGGGGAATATACAATCTTGGTATGCACTGATTCTTTTCCTCTCCAACCTATTCAACACCTTTTGGGCCAGTCACTCCAAAATTGTAAGTCAGGAGAGGAAGAGCAAATTGGTTTATAGATTGGACTTTATTCCTAGATGTCAGTGCTGTTTTCAGTATTAAGTCTTCTAAAATATTCCTTACTAAGTTTTATTTGCATTTGTTCATGTTTTATTGTTGATCCTTCATCAATTCCCAGATATTTATACACTCCCTCTTGCTCAAGCACTTTATATTGCATTCCTGTCTTAAGCTGATGTTTTCTTGGTGCTGCAGCTTTTGCACATTTTCAACACCAAATAACATTCTTATATCTGGAAAAGGTATGACCACTTGACAGTTGTGCTTTCAGTTCCTCATCTGATGAACTATACATTTTTAAATAAAAGATGAGAAGTCTATACCTTGTTGTTTTCTGGGAGCCGAATTGCAGCCATGACCTAATCTGTTAAGTAGACAATGTAATCGATTAAGGGCAAGACAAAATAGCAGTAGTGAAAGAGTCACCCTGGAATATCCCCCTTTGAATTTTATCCCTGGAATAATAATTTGTCCTTTATCATGGCTTAACTGCAAAGTGGCTTGCCACTGTTTCATAGTCATTGTAATGTAATTGATTGGTGTAGGGCATATCTTGTACATTTTTAAGCACTCTTTTATCCATTAATGTGAGATACTGGCAAATACCTTTTCATAGGCTATCTATGCCATACTTAGAGTCTTCCCCTTTTTACAGTTCTCTATTATGACTTTATTTAATAGCAAATGATCTTTGTTCCATATGACTTTCTTTTATTACCCTTTATTTCTATTGCCATGATTGCGTTTTCTTCCAAATGATCATAAACTGTCAGCGTCAATTCCAGTGTACAGTTTATACATCATTGGAAGATAAATAATTGGTCTCTAGTTTTTAGGATAGCTTGTGCGCTGTTAGGTAGGAACATTGTTTTTCCTATTGTTAACCAGCCTGGTGTCTGGTCAGGGTGCACATATAAATAGTTCTTACGCATGGCTAAATCTTCATGTAAAGATGTTAATACTTTTAGTTAGAAGTTTG
The DNA here is from genome assembly GCF_019279795.1 of Protopterus annectens. NCBI lineage: Eukaryota > Metazoa > Chordata > Ceratodontiformes > Protopteridae > Protopterus > Protopterus annectens. The sequence goes on along the minus strand of NC_056729.1, from coordinate 1,161,259,842 downwards.
GTAATGCATCTGGACCTGGCGTTTTCCAGTTGGGAGCTGTTCTTAACTTTGTTTCAATCTCTCTGGTCGTTATTTTATCAATTTCATATCCTGTGCACTTGCACTTCTTATTCTTTCTTTTACTACTTCTATCCATTTAGTATCTTTTTTACGTTCCACAGGATACTCATAGATATTTCTCCAAAGTTGTATTTATTTCTTCTTTTCGAGTGGTGTTTCAGTTCCTTTTGCCTTGTTTGCCAGTTCTCTGCAAATCTTTTTTGGGTCATCAGTAAATTGCTTATTTTGTACTTTTCCTTTATATTTATTTGCATATCTTTTAAGTTTTTCTGCCTGTGCTGATAATTAATTTTTAGTTTAGTATTTGCAATAGTGCATGATAGATCCATATCTGTTCTGATACTGAGCATTGCTTTCATAACGTCTATCTTTCTTTGTATTTTTGTTGATCTGGTCCCTCTTCTATACTCTTCTAACAGTGACACTTCTCTTAATATTTTCTCTATTCAATACTTCTATTGTGGCATTTAATTTCTCCCCTTCCTTTCCCTTGCTACCCTGTGTTTTTGTGGTAAGACTTTATCTGTTATTAATTTAGCTGCACAGTAATATATTTTATTTACTTCTGTTATATCACACGAATCTCTATGGACATTCCTAATTACTGTGTTCATTTGTTTTATCAGACTTCTAAGTTTTTGGATTTTATTGACTTTCTGTAGTCTGTTTCTTTCATTGATCTTAATATGTCTGCCTATTTCTATTAAATCAAGCAACTCTTCTCTTAGATCATTTTCTTCTAAACTGAGGACACATTATTTGTTCTTCATTTCCTGCAAGCATTCTATAGAACATTCCAGAGCATCTCCCCATGCTACATTATCTTCAATTTCATCCTGTCATCCATTGCTCTTTCAAATGGGAGATCACTGCCCTATCACTCCACAACATTGACTGTGTCAGAGTTGCCACAGATTTCTGCTCCTTCTCTTGCTGTGCAACTTCAGCTGAAAATTTGCACTGATTTCCTATGAGAGGCTGCAAAGTATCGACAGAGTATCTTCATATGGCACCTGATCAGATGTTTCGCTCTCCACTGGTTTCTCCTTAATTTGGGGAGCCATCCTGCTATGATGTTATCTGAGTTAGATATTCTACACTAAATCCTTCACTTTGCAGGCAATCCATAAACTCAGTTTCTATTTCTTATCTTATAAAAATAAGAATGGTGGATCCACCGTTTCTGTGCTGTTTTGCATTTTACTGCACATTTACTGGCTGTTGTACCTGTCGGAGTCTCTGTGGCCTGCAGTTTTCTTATTTTTATTGTTTGTTTTTTTGTTTGTTTGTTTTTTTTTTGCTTTTTGGCTTCAAGTATTTCTTTTAATTCTCCTTTACTAACTCTCTTTTCTTTTTTGTATTGTAAAATTTTCAATGTCCAGAAGCCTTTGCCTATATTTCTCTTCAAATATCTTTGGTGCTCCCCTTTTTGTATTAATTAGTTTTGCTTTCTCCTTTGCATACATATTGCACCATATTAGATCTCTTTTTCTTTCCCATGGCCATATTTCTTCTTCAGATGTTTCCTGCTCCTCCTTTTTTTCCCTACCTCTGGGGGCTCCTTGTTTCATCATGCTGTGATGTAACCTGTGTTAACTTTATGCACTAAATCCTTCACTTCACAAGTATTCCATAACTTCATCTTTTATTTTTTAACTTCTACTTTACTAATCTTCTCTTTTACATTCCGTCTTCGTGACCTAATTTTTTTATTGTGAATTTTTCCATATCTGGATGCCTTTGCCTGTATTTCTCTTCGAACATCTTGGGGCTGCCTTTTTTGTGTTGATTATCCATACCTTTCTTTCTTTCCCATATCAATATTTCTTTTTTATACCTTTAAAAAGTTTCTAGATTTTGTTTTTTTATATATTCACACTTTCCCAGTTACTTCTTTCCCAAACTGCCCAAGGTTTCTTGGTCTAAATAATGTGTTTCATAAATCTGTTGTATTAATGAGCAAAGATTTTTATTTGAAGCTTCTGGTAGTTTTTTCTTGTGAAAGTATTTTCTTTCCTCTAATTTCTCTCACTCTTTTTATATATCTTCTGTCTGGCAATTCTGAGCTTTTTGCATAATAATAACAGTGTGACCTGCCTTCTTTGCTTAAAGGCCTAAATCACACAGACTGAGTAAGATATGTGCAGACAGGTAAATCTTTGCAGCAAAGCCCAAGATTCACATTAATTTGGATCCAACTTATTGGAGTGTCATCTCAGCATGTAACATTCTGAAATGCATTGAACAGGATTAGTGATAAAACGTAAATAGAGAGAAGAACATAAGAGAAATGGAGTTACTCAGCCAAATCTAGACATTTTTAAGGGATAGCTAGATCACAGGGAAGTACAAAAAAGCATATGTTGCACTGAAGGAACAAACCCTTTACAGCTACTTTGTTTTAAAAGCAATCTGCTACAGGCAGGCAGTGCAGACTTAGTGCATCTCATAAAAAATCCCGCAAAGAAGCAGACAGAGAAAAAGTTTGGACTAAATGTACCTTTCTAGATGTGCTAGGGACAGAACATAGCATCTAAGGCTATGATCAACTGCTGTTAATACAAAGGCAAGGCATTTCTATATTCTCTTGTATATCAATAAGGACAAGATTAAGACAGGTGGTGAGACTCAAATTTCCCAACTGCTGTTGGCATGAAGTACACATGCTAGGGCTCTGATTCCCATACATTTGGTATTGGGTGCTGTTCATTTTTAATAATAACCAATGATTCATTTGACAACATCTGATGCAGACACTCCGTATAGGTGCAATGCATATTGAGAGGTGGGAGAAATATCTCATTGATACTAATTATTCTTTGACACTATAAATCTGGGAAATGCAGGCACACATCTCATAAAACAACAAGAGCATGCCTATTATCTGGCTTTGCTACTTAGTGATCCTGGGTGACAAAAGTTGGTAGGAGCAGTAAAAGCTGTTCTCCAATTTAAGTTAACAAACACAGGTATATGCATGGTAATTAATAAAATCCATTTGTCCTTATCTGCTGCCAGCATCTTTGTTTCCCTTGATTTGTTTAACCAATTTCTACTTGTAGTCCTTACATTTGTACTTTTCTGTAGTGGTAACACCAAAGCAATGATAACAGAATGTAATCTTGTCTGAGGTGGCAATTTGTCTAGTTAGGATAGTGGTTCAATGGTTATTATTATGCCTGCCAGGGTCCAGTACTTGAGTTCAGTTCCTGGGCGAGGTAATGCAGAATCTGCGTGGCTTCCCTTTGTCCCAATTGGTTTTCCCCATCAAAAGACATGCCAGCAGGTAAACCGGTGATTCATCGGATCTTCCCATAGATTTGTATGCATTCTGTTCTCCTGATTGGTCTTCTATCTTTTTAGTCTGGCTCTGGCTTCCTGTCAATCTAAATGGGATAAAGCATGTATCAGAAAAGGAATGAATAGCAATTGTTCTTATTGATCAAAAACAATGAAAGATGCATGGGCTGTGCTAATGTCTCACCAAATAAGAAACACGAATGAAAGCAGAATTATGCAGAATCCTCATTTTGCAGCTCTCCACAGCTCTAAAAAACAGCAACAATAGCAGCTTGCAGACTACATTCAGCTAACTGATGGTCTCATTCATAATATATTACCATTTATTTCATCACACAGTGCTATAAGGACAAGTTATTGTATCTCTTCTCCTTTGTAAATTAAATCTTTGGAATCTTTGGCATCAACTTCATGCTACATTTTTGGTCTATTTGATATTATTGTCAAAAACAAAACAAAAAACAACCATCCAGCCGCCCCTATGAGTGCTATATGCAACAAAATATCTCTTCATAGTATTTTTCCTGCATACCTGATATGTGACTCTGCTCCCACACCCAGATCTGCAAAATTACACCATCACAGAAAAAGGGAACTCCATTTCTTCCCTTATCACAAAACTGGTTGATACAACTTGCAGTTAGCATATTTAGAGAGCTGGGTTTCTGGGTAGAGCCTTGACATTGAGGGAGCCTCCACCCCAAAAATGTACATGCATATTTAAGTTAGTATAATAAACCAAAGCGGTCTGCCACATAACAGAAAGAGTACCAGCAGTAAATCATGGGTAGTATATTACAGTTTACAAAATCCAAGAAATTCTGCTTTTTAATGCCTAAAACTGTTACATTTCAATAACTATTCTTATGAATATCATGTATGTTTAGTATTTACAATACTAAAAATATAACAGATAAATCAGCTTATATGAAACCCATGCACACACACGTGTATGTGTATATGGGTTCCTATTATAAGGGCAAATGCTGAAATGAGAAATTAGCACTATCTCAAGCCAACACAACTTGAAGAACATAACATTGAACACAACAGATGAAAAAACATCTACAAAAAAATGCACAAAACACTTTTTTACCTGCTGGGGGCAAGCCTCCCTTAACCTCCACACCCCCCACTAATTTTATATACAAACTCCGAGCTCTCACAGCAGTGGGGAAAGCAACAATACCCCAAAACCTGCTGTGCCAGGATCCTGCACAGTAACTCGCTCATTCTGTGCAATGTTATGCCTCTACTTCATTCTCCGTACTTTGTTCTGCCCACTCATTTCAGAGTTATACCTTATGATAAGAACCCATGTTTATACCTATATAAATATATAAAACAAATAGATCCCAAAGTGAATGCATATATCACCAAGCCAGAAACCGTGACAAACACAGTATCATTTGTAAAACATCACAAATCTTCGAGCTAACGACATCATGGCAGATATGCAAATACAGCTTTAATTCAATTGTTTTATTTTTTTAATAACCAAGTAATGTGGACTGGCTCAAGGACCATTTTCAGTTAAAACTGGGCACAAAACCAGTACAATGATAACAATAAACAGCAATAAACAGGTATGTAGATTCATTAGGAAGACAATGTAAACTTTATTGGATTATAGCTAATATGCAAGCAGTTCAATATTGGGAGAAAGCCATGTAATAGATAAGGTAAAGCAAGCATTTCCATTAATTGTCAACTCTAAATAGTATATATTTACCACATTTGATGTGTGTTTACATGTGAAAATTCATAAACAGTGACCAGTTCCCAAGTTACACAGAGAAAACTCTGCTCTGTTTACATTGTTAATGTATCTGTTACATATGTTCCTTAGATTTATATATATTTAGCATGCTGCACAGTACAAATTAGTGGCAATGTGAAGGCTGTAAGTAATTACAAGACAATAGAGTGATCATATAAGGGTCAAAGGTGGCATGCAGAGCATGCTAAAGAGTGAATAATGACATATAAATGAGGAACTCCATACAAATGATCCATATAGTGTTTGCAAATGCTGATACCCAAATATGGTAGGCCAGTTCAGAAACATAAAATATGCTCACTGCATAGTTATAATTATCTGTTTCATATTTTGAGAATCAATGTGTATGTTAGCAAAGCAAAGCTCAGAATAGTATCACCTATAGTGTATCAGAATGTGTTAATGACCAGCCTTGGAGCTGGTCATTAACACTACGCCTACCTTGACCTGTTCAAAGCCTTAGACACTATTCCCCACTCGGGCATAATAGATAAACTCTCTCAGCTAGGCATCAATCTGTATTTTACCAGATGGGTAGCTAACTGGCTCACTAATAGACCCACTTAGTCAAAATAGGGGAAGCCACCTCAAGCAGTAGACCCGTATCGAGTGGCATACCCCAAGGTTTGGTCTGGGATATACTTTTCTGAGGTGCAGGCCAAAATCAGTGGGCTATGGCTGACCAAGTTTGCAGATGACTGCAAGCTGGGAGCTGTCATTAATTCCCCTAGTGACATGGATATCTTCCAAGAGGGTCTCACCCAAACAAATGACTGGTGCCAGAAACATGGCCTCCAGCTGAATACAAAAAAATGCATCATCATCCACTTTGGGCAGAGTGATTCCCCACAAATTATCACATAAATAACAATGTCCTAAGCATGCAGTCAATCATGAGGGATTTGGACACCCAGATTGATAGCAACCTAACTTTTGACAACCATGTTGCTTCCATTGTATGGAAAGCTTTCTACATGGCCCGCCTCATAAGTATCTCATCCAGGGACAGGAGGTCAAAACATACATGTATTCTTCCCTTATAAGGCCCATTATTGAGTAGAACTCCCCATTTGGCATGTACCTCACAAAGCACATGCAGCAGCTGGAGGGACCACAAAAGTTCCTCACCAGAAGAATCCAGGGCCTCAAAAATCTACCATACACAGATAGGCTAAAAAGTCTATCCCTCTACTCTGTTTCATACAGACTCCTCAGAGGTGACCTCTGTCTGGCATACAAAGCAATCTCGGACCCCACCTTGATGGGACTGCTGCATATCCGCAAGTCAAGCTCCACTTGAGTAACCCACACATGTGGCCTCAACCTGGTCTGTGACATTAATAGGACTTGTTGGCAGGACAGATTTGTATCCCAGAGACTCCCCCATCTATGGAATAGACTCCCTCTACACGTCAAGCAGGGTACCTCTTTACCCCTTTTTCAGCACAACCTGGATAACTGGATGGGAAATTGAAAATACATCTCTCGGATTCCACCCATGTCCCTGCTGGACAGGGGCATCAGGTGCTGATTTGTCTATGCATGGGCTAAACTCTTGGCTAGGCTTATAAGGGCCCCAGGGCAAATAGACTAGTAACCTCCTATGATCTATGAGAATATGGACATCTGTGCCCTTACCGAAACATTGTTTAAATCTGCAGAAAGTACTCTGGCAGTGCAAGGCTTCAGTGCCTTTCACACATTTAGACCTTCAGCTGCACAGGCAGGGACACAAGGTGGTGCAGTCTCAATTTATATTAACAACAAGCATAACTCTGGTTAAACAGGATGATGCTTTGGAACTTATCCACATGCAAATCATAGAAAAGTCCCATACCATGTGCATAAGCTATAGGTCACCACCTGTGTCCCTGGAATTACATAACTCATACCTAGACCTACAAGAGGCACTCTATTAAAGAACATACCCTACTCATGAGAGACTGGAACTACCCCTCTATAGACTGGGAAACATACACTGCCTCATACTTGCAGGCAGAGCAATTCTTGGACTTTATTAACACAAATACCCTTGACCAGATAATATGCACATCCACCAGAGGTTTAAACATACTGGGCCTGGAACTCACCAATATGGGAAAGTGCTGTAGGCCCCCTGCCCAGTGTCGCATCCTAACTGTTGAGGTCAGACCACAAAGTTGTCTCCTTCAAAATAAAAATGAACTTGGTAACCCTTGCAAACACATTAACAGGAACTATTCCAAAAAAATTATATCCTATTAAGAGATAGTTTGTCAGAATTCAATGGCCCTCCCTACACTGAATTCACAGCAACCTTTGCATAATTGGTCACAGACCCTGTACAACCATGTAAGTCCAAAACAAATTCTGAAAACAAACCACACTGGTGGACTCCTAACCTTAATAGGGTATATAGCAAAAGGAAAAAAAGTCATGGCTAAAATCAAAAAGAGCAACTCCAATGATAGGAGCTCTTTAATTAAACTAAACTGGAAAATAAGAGGACTAATTAAATACAACACAGCTAATTATGGGGTCAAGATAACCTCCCAAGCTAAAGACAGCCAGAATGCCTTATACAGCTATGTCACAAAACCTCAAAGGCAGCACACATCAGTGTGCCAAACTGGTGGTCAGTGGTGCCCCATTCACTGAACAGAATGACATAGCAAATTTGCTGGCTGACATATTCAGCTCAAACATCACCTGTGACTCACGCCCCCATCTCCACCCATGAAATACCTACTAGCATACCCCCCCCCCTCAACTATTAACAGGGAACAGGTCCTGGTGGTGCTCACCAAGGCCAAAAACACAGCCATAATGGACCCCAATAATATCTCAGGTTGCCTCCTAAACAGCTTAAAGTGTGACATATCAGGACCACTTGAGTTAATTTTGAACCATAGCCTCAAAACAGGCTTTTTACCACAAGAATATAGGACTGCATCAGTTATCCCACATCAGAATGATGGACCATGCAATGACTCAAGAAACAACAACCCTAGTAGCCTGACTAGTCTAATATATAAGGCCATGGAAAGAATTATCATGGAAATGATCAACAAAGACATAGGCAACCTTCAGGCACTGGACTCAAGCTGGTTTGGTTTCATCAGGGGAAGGTCATGCCTACTAAAGCTGGCAGACTTCTTTGAGAGGGTCACCAGTGCAATGGATGAGGGGAAAACAGTGCATACTGCCTACCCACACCTAGCTAAAGCATTTGATACAACACCCTGGTCAGGTATAGTTGACAAACTCTACAAAGTTATTAGTTCCGTAACTAGCAGACTGCAGACTGTTTCAATTTGGGCAGGAAAACTGTAAGGAATTTTGTCAAACTCTGATGCCCTGAAAAATAATTGAGGGGGGATCCATGGTATGATCCATTCCTCTGTATACTAAGGTATGTATAGGTTTATCTCCCTTAGCTACACAGACCTTTCAGTGACCTACTGTGGACATGATAACTATGTGGACATGTTAGAGATATCACAGGGGTCAGCCTAATATTATACTTTAGCAGGTGGAAGAGCATTTCTGGTTCTCTGCCACTGCAGAGGAGAGAACCACCAATATGATGACATTTTACAACAGAGCATTTTTCCTGAGGTCCTGAGAACCAAAGATTGCCCACATATTACCATAAAGGCCCTACCTGGTCTAAAGGAACTATGATATATCAACAGAAAGGTTTTTCCATACATTTTACTGACAGTGGCCTGTAATGCTCAGGACATAAAATATAATGCATCTGTACACCACAAGAACAGTTTCCATAATTTTCACATCTGATTCAGACTTGTACTAAAGGCTCCTTGGAGGGGATTTCCTAAAGCGTCATCTAGCTGGTATGTACACACACAGGGTATAGAGGCAGATTCATCCAAAAGCAGACAGTAGGCCACATATATGTTTGATATGCCCTAGAGCCCTGGTTCATTATCACATCTGCAACCCCCTAGACCATGCAAAAAAATATCTAAATGCAGCACATGCTGAAATTGATAATGTAGTGAAGCAGGTGTTACACCTACTCAAGGTATGCTTCTGCAGCCTAGATATGTCAAGAGAGGCACTGCAACACAGTCCAGCTATCTGCATTAAGCTTTTTGTTGAGTGCATACTGTACAACATGACATTATATAAACAGTCTGAGCAGCAGGTGAACATTTTCACAGACCCCTCCATACAAGTCATACCAATAACAGAAATGCATGGAAACAGCTGAGGAACATGCAGCTCTACCACTGCCAGGCAGAGGAGAATGCAATGCATTACAGCAGTGACAAAGAGGTGGCATCTGTTCCATAGCTTTAGGACATGACATAGACAACACAAAACAAAATGATCCATGTTTTTTCATACTCAGGCTATGTAGGGCAGTCACAGACTGGCCAGGTTGTGCATCAGACATCTACGTGCTCACACATGTTAGGCAGTGGGCAGGTCACAGTCATTATCATTTGCACAGGTGACTGCAAAACTGTGACATGGAGTAGGGTCGTAGGAGATGAACATAATAGCCATGTACTCTGGAAGATTGTGGAGTCAGGAATTACATCCTGCAGTGGTGGGTCAAGTTCCCAGGATGTGACTATTGGTTTTGTCACTGTATTGGCTTTTGATCTTGGGGAATAATGCAGTCAGTGACAGAAAGGGGGTAGAACTGTGGGACTATTAGTAAACACACTTATGGGGTGTATTGATGCTATGTGACATTGCCCATGATGTGGCCATCACCTGTGAGCAGGGGCGGTAGTCCATATGCCCACAGGTAACAGAGAAGTGGGTGGAAATATAAGAACATGCATGTGCAGCCTGATGTAGCATCTCAGGTATTAACCAGAGTAGCACTGTTTCCCATGTACTGAATGACACCCATGACTGAGGCATGGCAGTATATGTACCTACAGGTGACAGTGATTCTGTCTCACCAATGGTCTGTGTAGTCTGACTTGGGGTGGTCTGTGACTGACCTCACCACATGCAGACTCTTTACAGCTATGGAAGTCAGACAAGATGATGGTTGTAATGCCTCTCATAGAAGCTTTATGAAGGTAACATTTGGCACCAGTGACCTCAACTATGCTCATGTGCATATTGTCCCAAAGTCCCCAGAAAGTAATAACCATCTCCACAATACTGTGAATAGCAGCTGATTGGACATGGGTCACAGAGCAGCACATTCATTGGGAAATGCTAAGTGTTGTAGCTATATTAAAGATGGTTCAGGAATCATGGTAGCACTTACCCCCACATCTATACCTTACGCTGGGTATGTGCTCTTCAGAAATTGTGAGTGTTTCAGATGCTGTATGCTCTGGAGGTATATTTGGAATCTGTGGTGGACTCTTCCTGCCCTTCCTGGTCTGGTGAGGCTGCATGACCAGCTTGTACCTGTACTGCAGCCTAGCTGGGCTGTGTTCTCAAACTGAAGTTGCACAAGGGCCTTTTGTAATGGTGGATGTTGATGACCCCTACCCTGTAGTGTTGCTCCTGTATCATTGGACTATATATGTATGTGATGTCATTCTGTAATCCAGCACTGAAATGATTTTTTAATACTAAATGAGACAGAAGTCTCAGAGCAGTCTGTTTCTAGAACCTGACATAGAAGGATCACTCACCCACTTCATCTTGCCTTGCTTTAGTAAATAACCAGAGACTAGTAAATCTTTAGATCAGTCAGGAAAATATAGTGAGATTAGTTAAGTACTGTTTTTTTCCTGTATCTGTGTGAATCTATTCATCTGTGTTATTTTAAAATTTCCTATTGCACATAAATATTTAGTATTGTCATGTTCTTTTATTATTTATTATTAAATATATAAACTTTTCATTGTGGCTGGTCTTTTAGAGAATGTTTTAACCTTTGAGAGTACTTATATTTATTTGGTGACACTGTGGTCGCTCCTGAAAGCCTTGCTGTTTGGTCAACATTACCATTTGTATTAATATTAATTTCACTCAGTATAATTGGGTACCCTTGTAAGAGCCTTAGAGTAGCTGGCTTTGGAGTGTCCTGCTGGCAGTATCTATCTTATAGTCTGGGCAGAGGGACATAGCTAGTAATTCTGTACCAGCCTTTCCCAAGTGTGTGTGTGTGTGTGTGTGTGTGTGTGTGTGTGTGTGTGTGTGTGTGTGTGTGTGTGTGTGTGTGTGTATGTAAATCAAATATCAAAGAGTGTGTGTGTAAGCTACTTGAAGCAGGGGCACAGTCCACAGATCACTGGTTTCACAAAGAGGGTGGTGGACGACTTGGCCTGGGACACTCAGCTAAGGGCTCAACTGTATAGCTGTGCCAATGGGGATTTTTATCGGGGTCCTGGAGAGAGAGAGAGAGAGAGAGAGAGAGAGAGAGAGAGAGAGGGAAACCCAGACCCTAGACCCCAGACTGATTGTGTTCCTTGTGTGCTCTAAAGGGAATTTGTGCTTGGTGCAGAGAGCTGCATCTGAAAATACTGTATGTACCTATCTTTGTTCTAAGTGAACATCCCTCACCGGTGTCAGTGGTGAAGATTCAGGTTCCTTGATTACTGTCCCAGAGGTGGGATGACATAGTCATAATTATTTATTGTGGAGTTCTGGGTTTTTAGGTTTTCAGGTTTAATTTTAAAGTGCCTTTTATTGGAAAGAGAGTACCATCACCTTCTCTTTTCTCTGGCCTTGCACTGATTTGCTATCTTTCCCTGGGGAAGTATATGTTTTACTCTGGGGGGGGGGGGTGTATGGTTTGACCAATGACTTATTTGTTGCTAAAATGTCAGGGGTTTTAGTGAATAAGAATGACTGTAATTGCTCTAGTATATTGAGTATTCTGCCTGTATTTATCAAACCTTATGTTTATCTTTTACATAAGCAGATAGCAAGGGATGGGATATGAGTATAGCTATAAATAAGTATAGTGGTTGTACTAGAGTACTGACATGAATAGAAAAACAAACAACATTTTTAAACAAAAGCTCATAGATGCAATTCCATAGGATAGATGGGGAGGTAAAAAAAAAGTTGCCACTGGAATTTGGAAGGCTACTTGTATTCTGCCTGTATTTATCAAACCTTATGTTTATCTTTTACATAAGCAGATAGCAAGGGATGGGATATGAGTATAGCTATAAATAAGTATAGTGGTTGTACTAGAGTACTGACATGAATAGAAAAACAAACAACATTTTTAAACAAAAGCTCATAGATGCAATTCCATAGGATAGATGGGGAGGTAAAAAAAAGTTGCCACTGGAATTTGGAAGGCTACTTGTATTCTGTTATTTGTTAGCTTAGATATAGATGTTTGGTACAGGAGCAGTTTTTTTTCATGGCTTGGGTGCCCCCTGTGTGGAGTCTGCATGTTCTGTCAGCATTCATTTGTAAATAACCAAAGATGCTGGCAAGTTTTGCATTAATATTATTGTATAATATTGTATAATGCATTTGTTGATAAAGAAAAATTGGTTCTACAAAGTGTATTGGTTTCAAATATCCTGTTTAGGGGAGAGTTGTTGGCATGTGTACCCTTAATCTACAAAACCCCTTGGGCTGTAGCTTTTCTTTCTGAGTGCTTTAATGGTTGTAGATCCTTTAAGAAGGAGGATATTGTTGCTCGTGTAAGGACATGGCTATGATGGTACAAAGGAGATGAGAGTTTGATGGGGGATTGGGGAGGGGAAGAGAGTAAAGCAGGTAAACCTATGTTAGGGGGAGTCAGTCAGTCTGTCTGTGCAGAGTACTTCCTGAAAAATATGCTAGATTGGTAAGTTACCAAAAGAAAAAATAAATCTGCTAAATATGTGATTGATTAAAAGGCATAAATGTGCTAGTTTGCTGGAAATTTCTGTTGCACAGCTCTGCTTAACAGATGACACTAAACTCGGGCTACTATGGAGAGCAGTTAAGAAACAGGAAGGGGAGGAGTCAGCATCTAAAAGGCTAAACAAAGGCAAGTTCCACAACCAGTGCTACTGAACTCTGTTAAGCAGACAATAACAGCAAACAGAGTATTACAAGCCTTTGGATTTACGTTTCTGTCTTCTCATTGCCCGCATTGTCTGTCAATCATCACCTCCCTCTTGACCACTAAGCCCATTTGTTCCTCACCAAGGGGTAAAGGTTAACCAGGAGGTGGCTATCATTCAGACAGTCAGCAGAGGTGGTTTCAGATTTTCATGCAGACCTAACTACCTTTATGGACTTAGTGTAGCAACAAGGAGGGGAGTGCAGTGGGCTACATCAAAGTGCATACCCTTACTTCCCCAAGGAGAGTTATCACTCACACAGGCTTGATCCTCCCCCTGAATAATGAGCACTGGCATCCTCAGTGTCCACCAGGAAAATTGCACTGCTCAGTGTGACCCCCAAGTGCAAGCATTTTTCCTTATCTCTCAGTGGAATTGCGTGAGCCACACCCTTTCACCTCCCCCAGCTCACTCCTTCAGTGCTGTGTCCATTAATCAAATCCTAGCTGTCTGGGCTGCAGTCATGGCTCCAGCTCTCTGTGCCATGGAGCCAGAAAAAGTCCTATGGAATTATTTCAGACAGGCTCAGTCTAGCCTGTATGTAGGCTCAAGCTAAAGGCAGTTTATTCTGCAAGCTGGGAGATGCCTTTTGAAATTATTGCATAGACTCAAGATTAATCTAGTCAGTATGTCGCAGCACAAAGTAGCGATCCCAGTCATTATGTGTTGTGAGAAGGACACTTTCAGTCAAACAGCAGAAGCCACTATAGGTAGTAGGTTGCCTAACAAACTGAGAAGGGGGTCATGAATTTTTTATACAGAGACAAGATCGATCTAAACAGTATGCAGTAGCACGAACTAAGTAGTAATCCCAGTTGCGACATGCTTTGGGGAAAGCACTCCAGGTCAGACAGCAGACGCCAGTATGGGCAGTTGCTTGCTCTATAAGCTGAGAGGTATTTCTTGACATTATTGTAGAGAGACAGGATTAATCTAGCCATTAGGCAATAAAATAGACTAAGTAACATTCCTGTTTACTAGATGTTTTGGGGAAGGTCTTGAGTATCCAAGTCAGGCAGGGAGGCTGGTTTCTCTTTGGAGTTGTAGATACAAGATCAATCTAACCACTTGCATGGACTAAGCAGTGATCCCAATTACTAGATCTTTTGGAGGAGGGCACCCTTGTTCAGGCAACTGAAGTCACTGTCAGAAGAAGTTTGTTCTACAAGCTAGGTTCTTTTTTTTTTTTTTTGAAATATTGGCAGTTAAGTTAGTACTGAGGATTATCGCTTTGAACTGTTAAAAAGCTGCTTCCTGTAGTTCAGGATTCAATTCCCTGAGCCTCAGTTTGCCTTCTGTGTTACTATGAACAAGTCACTTAACCAGACAGCATGCTGGGTAGTTGAAAAAATTGGACTAGGCTCCTAAGCATTCTCTGGACCACATGTCCCATAACTACCTATGAACCTTTGAAATGCAATTGTAAGTGTAATATTCCTCAGTCTGAGTAAGCACAAATACACAGATATTTATCAGCAGATATGCCATCTTCTCATAGCCAGGAAGAAGATTACAATGGCCAGGTAAGCAATGATGATACATCTGGAATTGAGGTGAAGGAAACAGCAGTATGGACTGCCATACTTTATACAAAGTTACAAAATTTATATCTAAGTGCTGTAATCAGAAGACTCAGCAGAAGCTAAATAATGAATTCCTTAACATCTGTAGCAATTATCAGCATCTCTAAGTAAATCTTGAACAGTCACAGAGATACAAAATGTCAAAAAGCTTTAGACATGGTGAGCAAGAAATGGAGTTGCAGGTGACATAGTCACTCCTATTATGCCATTTTCTTTGAGTGGAACCCAGCACTTATAATTCTGATGGAAACTCCTGCAAATGTTTACAAGTACCTAGACAAAACTTCTTCTCAATGGTTGGTACCCAGGACTAGCATAATGGTGCAAGTATGCATAGGAAACCATAGTCTAAAATGGTGAAAAGGGTTTGCTGCAAGAGATACGCAGCTACTCACAAGATTATTGAATACATAATAATGAAGTGGATAAAATTTCTTATTTTCCTCTTCAGCTTCATCACATGGGGTAAATTACCTTAGATGCCCTACCCAGAGGGACATCAGAAAGATATAACTGAGCTTGTTATGTGTGCGCCTGAGGCAGGAATGACACTGGTCTTGAAAGATATTTTGCTATCATCCACAATGATGCCAAGATTCAAAGTCAAAATATGAGCATATCTATGGTATTAAGACTAAAAACCATAACAATGCTCTATATAAAAACTCTCTGTTTGATGGTTCCCACAAAGATCTTAAGTTTGGTATCTTGGAACAAGTGGACCTGGACCCCAGAGGGGGGGGGGCTGGGAGAGCTGTTGCGGCAATTTAGACTGAATGCATTTACTACTCCTGGCTTGAATGATTGTTTCAGTGCGGCCTATTTTAAAACTTCGAGCAGCTAAACTATAGTATAATAACCGCAAATAAGTTTTCCTTTTGGCAGCTCTTGTCTAAAATATTTTTATTTTCACCCACTTTACAGTTGTAAAACTATTTTAATAGAATTATATAATATACTTTTTAATTTAGTTTTTTAAAAATGCAATGCCTACTTTTTAAAATGTAATGCCTGCTTTTTTGTATGTAAACTGGCTTTTTAATATATTTTAAGCTGATTTTTTAAATCATGCATTTGAATACATTTTTATGTCTTGTAACTTTAACAGATGGTTTAATGTACTGTTTGATTAATTAATTGAACCCGCTATGATTCTCTATATAGGGAATGTTTCAGTAACTTGCTGGTTTTCTGAAATCCCAACAAAATGGGACAAAAGCACTTAATCTACAATATTTAAATCTACAATTTTTAATAAAACTTTTGTTTGAACATTACTTTGTTCTTCCTCTAGGCGTGTGGTAATATCGTACACTGTACTGTCACCTTGCCTGCAGATTTTAGTGATTTTTTTTTTTTATTTTGCTTCAAATTAAATGTAAAAAAATGTAGCATAGTTCATTTTGTTAAACAAAGCAGTTTCACTTACCAGATAGATGATGCACCCATCCAATCAGACATGGTTGCAAGAGATGTAGAAACGCCTGTAGAAAATTCCTTATTTGACCATCATATCTTCACAGTAGTCTGAAAGCCTTTTATCTGACTCATCTAAATTCCAAAGGCATCTCACTAGATCCAAAGAAGTCTTAATTCCTCTTTACCCATATGTTATCAGACCCATTATTCAATATTTATTTATTTTATTTTATTTATTTTACATTTGTTGACCGGGATTGTCCGACTGAGCTGAAGAGCCCTTTTTCAGCGGAGGCCTGGGGAGAAAAGCTCCAACATATTATACAATTTTAATTATAAATTAGCATTAAACAGCAATGTTACAGGATTATTACAAGGCATTAAGTAACAATACAATGTATTACAGTGTCAATAATCAGGAGTGTAGCATGACTATTTCAAGATGTATAAAAAGAAATATGTCATTAAGATGAGTATAGTTTTTGGGGTAAGTGGTTACAAAAACCCAGTTTTATCATAATGTAGTTTCATGAAGGCAAGACAATTACAACAGAATGTTTCTCTGAGGCAATTTGCTTAATAGATTTTAGAAGACAGTGGAAAGAGTAGACAAGGAAGATGAGAGAGAGCTAGTGAGAAGAGTGAGTTAAGGGCAGAAAGTAGATTAAGGTATGAGAAGTAGGGGATGTTTAAGGAGGGAGAGTGCAGTGGCAGGACCAGTGACTTTTAAAGTGCTCTTTGGTAATATAATGAGTCTTTTGACATGTATTTGTCTAAACATATCACACAACTTGAAAGACCTCAGCGATTCTTAACTAAAAAGATCAGTGGCCTAAAAAGTCTTAGTTTTAGGATCATAGGAGGTTACTAGGTTAATAAAGACTCTAGGGCCCTTACAAGCCTAGCCAAGGGTTTACCCTTATTTCTACGATCAGCACCTATCACCCCTGTCCAAGAGGTACAGAGGTGGAACCCCCGGGGTGAATTTACAGTTCCGCATCCAATCATCCAGACTGCGTTTGAAGAGGGCCAATGAGGTGCTCTGCTTGACATGAAGGAGGAGTATGTTCCAAAGGTGTGGTAACCTCTGGGTGACAAATCCTTCACTCCAGTAGGTTCTATTAATGTCACATACCAGGTTAAGGCCTTTAGAATGAGTAACCAACGTACCATTTGACTTACGGATATGCAGCATTTCCAATAAAGTAGGGTCAAAGATTGCCTTATATGCAAGACAGAGATCACCTCTGAGTAGTCTGTTTGAAACAGAATAAAATTACAGTGATTTCAGACAATCCTCACAGGACAGATGCTGAAGACCTTGAATTTTCTTTGTGAAGAACCTTTGTGGTCTCTGCAATTGCTGCAGGTGCTTGGAAAGATGCATTGCACTCAATTATTGGCCTAATGAGGGAAGAGTACAGGGAAGTTATAAGTTTTTTTTCTGAATGCAATGCCCTTACTTATGAAATGAGCAATATAGAATGCCCTTCTTACCACTGTGGAGACATGGTGGTCAAAAGTAAGGTTGTTGTCAACTTGTCTGCCCAGGTCTCTCACCACTGAGTGCATACTTAGGGTGTTGTTATTAATGTGGTAGCTAGCAGGAACATTGCTCTTACTGAAAGGGATGATAATAGATTTTTTTCTGCATTGAATTTAAGGCCATGACTTTGGCACCAATCGTTTGTGTGTGTAAAACCCTCTTGTAGGATACTGACATTGTTTTGAGATTCTATGATCGCTCCCAGTTTGCAATCATCAGCAAACTTTGTCAGCCACAGACCTTTAGTATTAGCTTGTACTTCGGAGAAATAAATTACAAACAGTAGAGGTCCCAGGACTAATCCCTGGGGAAAACCACTGGTTACACGTCTGCTGTTGGAGGTGGATTTCCCTATATTGACTATATGGGTTCTATCAGTGAGCCAGTTAGTGACCCATCTAATGATATAAGGTTTGATACCTAGTTGAGTGAGTTTGTCAATCTTGCCTGAGTGGGGGATAGTGTCAAATGCCTTGGCTAAGTCTAGATAGGCTGTATGCTCAGATTTCCCCTTATCAAGGGCCTTGATGACTGTTTCGAAGAAGTCCACCTGGTTTAACAGGCATGATCTCCCTTTAACAAATCCAAATTGAGTAGGTTCAAGTGTTTGGAGATAAGATCCATGATGATTCACTCCATGGACTTGCAGATAAGACTGGCTAAACTAATAGGTCTATAGTCCCTGGGGTCAGTGGAAGCACCACCTTTCTGCAAGGGGAAACAGTGGCCTTTTATCGTTCAGCTGGGATAAAGCCAGTGCTCAGACTATGATTGAAAAGCGTACCCAGTGGTGTTGCTAATTCTTGTTTAAGCCCATGTAGGATGCAGCCTAGGGTGTTACCAGGTCCTATGGATGTTGTATTTTTGACCTTAGAGAGGGGGTTCATGACCTGCTCTTTAGAAATACAATATAGAGGACAAGTGGTAGGGATGTCATGGGGTATGTGTGGTGTGGACATGGGATTGAAGTTTTCACAGAACCTGTTGGCTAACAGGTTAGCAATGTCCACAGGCTCAGTATATGTGGTATCATTAGCTACCAGCTCAGCACAAATTTGGGCCTTTCC
The DNA here is from genome assembly GCF_019279795.1 of Protopterus annectens. Taxonomy (NCBI): domain Eukaryota; kingdom Metazoa; phylum Chordata; order Ceratodontiformes; family Protopteridae; genus Protopterus; species Protopterus annectens. Next base: position 1,161,241,087 of record NC_056729.1, on the reverse strand, counting down.
TTTTAGGTTACAGATGTAACTAAAAAATGCCTTATGGTTGTCATTAGTTGAGGAAGCTAATTTGGATTTGTAGTTAGCTTTGGCGGACTTCACAAGAAGTCTTACTTGCTCCCTTAAGCTGTGGAGGGAGTGTTTCCAGTTTAGGGCTCACTCCCTCTTATTCTTAGACAGCAATTTCTTCCTCTTATTGTAAATCCAGTAAATGGCAGTGTCATTTACATTATCATTTATCATTTATATTTATCATTGTAAATGGCAGTTGTCCACCAGGCAGGTTTGCTCTTCCCTGAGAAGCTTGTTTTGGTCCTATCAGGTATGGCTGAGTCAATGCAGTTATACAGGTGTTTGTATAAAGCATTTGTGTAGAACTCGGCATAGTTGCCAGTTCCATCTGGGGGGAGGTGCAGTGAAGCTATTTATACCATCCTGTAAGAGGTTATAATCTGCTTTAGAGAAGTTTTTTAGTTTAGCTGCTGCTGGGGATGGGGGGGGGGGTCAGGTGTGATAGTTACTTTGAATGAGACTGATATGTGGTCAGATCTCACCAGGGAAGACCTCACAGTGGAGGTGCTACAGTGGTCCCCCATATCAGTAAGCACCAGATCCAGGATGCTGGCACTCCTTGTGGGGGTGTCAACCAGCTAGTCAAGGGTATTGGAGTTAATGAAGCCGAGGAACCTTTGAGCAAGTGAGTTTGTGCATGAGTAATTTACCCAGCAATGGATGTGTAATTAAAGTCGCCCAAAACCATGTTGTTTGGATGTATCTTGATAGACTCAAGTAAATTTAAGTAGGCCCAAATATGCAACAAAGTCTAGAAGATTTAGGATTTTTGCCTGGAAATGTTTACATAGGTATTTTATACCCCAAGTAGACTCCAAAGAATTTTTCCTCAGATAGATAGCAAATGTTGTAGGTCTGACCAGCAAGAAAGAGGTAGCTAGGAACATATTTTTTGGGAGTGTTATGAGCTGGCAGACTTTAGGGATTCCCTACAGATCACTCTGTTGGAGATGTTGGGTGAGCAGATTGGACTGACTGGGGAGATTATTTTTTTGAGTTATGCTACAGAATCAGAATTGCCTAGACACGGTAAAGTCTTGCTGAGTCTAATTATAATGCTGCCAAAAAAGCAATTACTAGAAAATGGAAATCAAAGTCCAGAACAACTTTACTAGAAGTAGTGAATATGGTAACAGAGGTAAAACAACTGAACTGGGATCTTTTAAAAAAGGAAGGAACAAACTACACAGGAAAAAAAATGGGAATTGTGGGAACAATATATGCAGAGCAGGAATGAAGTTTAAGAAGCAGGATTTGAATGAGCCATATAATGCTTAACTGACAATGACTGGATGGTTTAAAAGTGATGTATAATGTTTGCAACTACAGTTGTTTCAATGGTGTCTGTGATGTAAAATGTTTGCAACTAAAGTGGTGTAATTTTGTTTGTTTTTCATTTATATAAATGTAAGATTGCCTTTGTCATATGTGAAAATTTAATAAAGATGTCTGGAGAAAAAAAAGTATATCCAAGTAGGCAGAGTGGGTGTCCTGATTCATGGAGGGGGTTCTATAGCTGGCAATGACTTGAACAGGTATCCTACCAACAGTTAATTGCACCTAAGTATCTCCACAGAATCATGCTGTCTAACCAATTTGGAGGTGTATTTATCTTTAATGAATACTGATACACCACCTTCTTTAGTTTTCATGCCTTCAGTTTGTGGTCTAAATGTGTGGAAGGAGGTGTAGCCCAATATGGCTGGGGTGCTCTCCACAGCCTTGAACCAGGTCTCTGTGACTGCACAAATGTCTTTGCCTTCCAAAGTGAGGACTGCTTCCAGTGAATCCAGTTTCATGTTAAGACTCCTAGCATTTAACAGCATAACCTTGAGGTTGTTTTTAGATGGAGTTTTTGTGTTAGGAATTTTGTCCTTGAGACACTGCCTAAAAAAGCACTATGGGAGTAGAAAGAGCCTTGGCCAGTAGCCAAATTCCCAGGGGTGACAGATGAAGACCATCAATGGCAAAGCATCAAGGTCTGTTGATCATGTCATCCCAGGCTGACAGATGCTGTATCCCCTTAGAATGACACCATAAACTAAGCCAATTATTGAAGTCAATCATTTTCTGTTTGCACTGAGGCATCATCCTAGGTGAAGGTAAAATGCTGCTTAAGGCTAGGGACATACCAGCCTGAGGCACATAATCATAGGTTCATAGGTTGATACTAGGCTATTGGCCCTAGGGCCTATACAAGCCTAGCCATAACAATTCCCTGGCTATTTCTTCCCACAATATGTACTTCCCTGGACCTCTGTCTAGCAGGGCGACTGATGTGATCCCTGGGGTGAATTTCCTATCTCCCATCCAATCATCAAGGTTCCTTTTGAAGAGGGCTAAAGAGGTGCTCTGCTTGACATGTATGGGCAGTCTATTCCAGAGTCTGGGGAGTCTCTGGGTCAGAAACGTATCCCTCCAGTATGTTTTGTTCATTGTGATGACAAGGTTTAGATCCCTGGAGCATGTGGCTCTGAGGGATTGGGATTTCTTTAAGTGTAGCATGTCCAACAGCTCTGTGTTTGATATGGCCTTGTATGTTAAGCAGAGATCGCCTGTGAGTAGACGATATGTGACAGAGTATAGCTGGAGTTTTTTTAGATGGTCAGCATAGGGCATCTGCTTTAGGCCTGTGATTCTTTTAGTGAGGTATTCCTGTGGCCTTTCCAGTTGTTGCAGATTTCTTGAGAGGTACATACCAAACAGGGCATTGTATTCTATAAATGGGTCTAATGAGGGATGAGTACAGTGGGACAATGACCTCCTTTTTCTGGATGAAAAGCCCTTAGTGATGAGGTGTGCCACATAGAAGGATTTCCTGACTGTTGTGGTGATGTGGTTATTGAAGGTGAGACCACTGTCCACCTGTGTCCCTAAGTCTCTTATCACACTTTTGGTGTTTAGTGTACTGCCACCTATGTGGTAATTCACGTGTACATGTTTTTTCCCAAAGGGGATAACTATACATGTCTTGGCATTGAGCTTGAGTCCATGGCTCTGGCACCAAGCATCTGTTTCTGTAATGCCCTTTTGTAGAATATCCACATCATTTGGGGATTCAATAATGGCTCCCAGTTTGCAGTCATCTGCGACCTTTGTTAGCCAGAGTCTCTTAGTGTTGGTCTGTACTTCAGAGAAGTAGATGCCAAACATTAACGGTCCCAGGACTGAACCCTGAGGTACTCCACTTGTCACTTGTCTGGATTTGTAGTCAGCTACTTTTACAGTGTGAGTTCTGTCAGTAAGCCAGTTGGCAACCCATCAAGTGACCTAGGTATTAATGCCCAGCTTAGTAAGTTTATCTATGATTCCAGAGTGGGGGATGGTGTTGAAGGCCTTGTTGAGGTCCAGATAGGCTGTGTGGAGCACCTTACCCTCGTCCGCAGCTCTGGAGACCAATTTGAAAAAGCCAGTCAGGTTCAGGAGACAAGATCGGCCCTTCACGAACCCAAACTGGGTGGGGTCCAGTGTTTGAAGGTTCCCAATGTCTTTGTTTATAAGTTCCATGATAACACGTTTCATGGCCTTGCAGATCAGGTTCATCAGACTGATGGGGTGGTAGTTCCCAGGATCCAAGGTGGATCCCCCCTTGTGGAATGGGATAACTGTAGCTGTGTGCCACTCAGTAGCACGAAGCCTGAGGTGAGGCTATGCTTAAACATGACACTTAGGTGAGGTGTCAGTTCATTTTGTAGTTCATGTAGTACACAGCCCGAGATGTCATCTGGTCCCATCAGTGCTGTATTCTTAACTTTGGAGAGTGTGGTTTTTACCTGTGTGGCCATTATTCCTGGAATTTGGCAATCTTTTGGTATTGAGATGGGCCCTTTAGGGGATGAAATGGGGCTCTGTCATGTCTGTCTTCATATAGTCCAGAGAGGTACATCTCAAGTCATTCACACCAACATGGACTATGAGGGAGTCATAACAGTACCTGTGTTTGGGAGACTTGAGTGCATGTGTGATATGGCAGATCCTGGCACCTGACAGACAGCTGACCATGACCTACGTCTTATCCAGCCTGGTGAGAGGGACATCTGTGTGTCTCACAAATGAATCACCTATGACTAATGCGTTTGATTTTGCGTTTTCCCTTAAGGGCTTGACAGGTGAGACAGTGATGCATGAGCTATTATGTGTAGCATGCTTATGTTTGTGTTTGGGAGGTCTCTGGTGGTTAGTTATGTTTCTGGTGAGGACCTCCAAATGTGTGATGTGTGTTTTGGTAGAGTAGGAGGTGAGGTGTGCATGCTAACAGCCCACAGACTGTCATATGTACTGACTGGTGTGTGAGAGCATGGATTTAAGGTTCTTAATATAGTTGCATCTCTCATATGTTGAGTTTGTGTGGACTAGGAGTAGAAGGTTGTCAGTGAATATGAGGCAGTTGCTACACTGCCTGAAAATACCCATGTCAACCAAGCTGAATGGAGAAACTGTGGGAAATTGTATGCCCATAGTTTTAGGTAAATTTATATGGTCAGGAAGAGAGGTCTCACTTAGGAATGGCTAGTAGGTGAGATGTGTGTTGGTACCTCTGAGGCTGGGCTTAGTGTTCTACCTGACAGTAGAGCAGGGCCGCGAAAAACCTCTGCAGAACCACAAGCAAAGTGCTAAGGGAAAATTTAACAAGCAAAACATTTGCGACTATAATCAGCAATGGTAACTACCACTATATGGCAGTGCACGATGGTGCACTACACGCAAGCAAGTGCAGACGCAGGGCTTAAATAAATCAATAAATAACCCTTTTAACTCAAACTAGCCAATAAGGACACACTCTCTGAGCTCTAGTCCAATCACCTTTAATTAGATGTGACCCAGACAGCACTCTCCTCTCACAAGGGTGCAGAAGGGCCTTCTCCAACAAAGATTGCTTGAATTTGATGTTCAGAGGTTACAAAACAGTCCCAGAAACAGCAAACCTGGAACTGGGCTATGATACACCCAAACTGGTACAATGTGCAGTAAAATGTGGCCAAACAAAGTTCTAACAATTCAAACAAACAGTAGAATACAAATACAAATTAAAGGTATAATATCAGAGCAAAAACAGACACTTGTAATTAGTTGGAAGCAATGGCTGCCTCAGATCTTTCAGTATCTCAGTAAAGAGCTGGTTTTAGTGCTCAGGTGATACAAGACAGTCTAGATCCAGTAAGACTGAATCTAGTCTATGCTAAAAAGTGCAGAAGTATTAGAAATACAAAGTACATAAATCACAGTCACAACAGCAAAAAAAAAAAAAACCAGTATAAATAAAGCAGCAATTCAGTATAATACTCTTCTCAAAGCAGTAATAAATGTGGCAGAATAAATGCAATTGAACACTTTTAGGTTCATAGGTAAGTACTAGGCTATTTGCCCAAAGGCATTTATAAGCCTAGCCAGAGTGTGTTGGCTTTCGCCACCCCCTTAGATTAGTTCCCTGTGCCTCTGTCCAGCAGAGCCATTAGTTCCCTGTGCCACTGTCCAGCAGAGCCATTAGTTCCCTGTGCCACTGTCCAGCAGAGCCACTGCAGTGATCCCTAGGGTAAATTTTCTGTTTCCCATCCACCCATCAAGGTTTGTCTTGAAGAGTGTTAGTGAGGGGCTCTGCCTGATGTATATTGGAATCCTGTTCCAAGGCATGGGGAGTGTCTGGGATAGGAATCTATCCCTCCAGCATGTCTTATTTATCGTTGTGGTGAGGTTTATATCTCTAGAGTGTGTGGCTCTCCGGGATTTGTTTTTTTTTTTAGGTGGAGCATGTCCATCAATTCTGGGTTGGACATGGCCTTGTATGTCAGGCAGAGATCACCTCTGAGTAAGCGGTATGCAACTGAGTACAGCTGGAGTTTCTTGAGTCGGGCTGCATAGGGCATCTGTTTGAGGCCAGTAATCCTCTTGGTGAGGTACTTTTGTGGCCTTTCCAGCTGTTGCAGGTGTCTTGTAAGGTACATCCCAAATGGGGAGTTGTATTCTATGATGGGTCTAATGAGTGATGAGTAGAGAGGCACAATAACCTCTTTTGTTCTAGATGTGAACCCTTTTGTGATTAGGTGGGCCACATAGAAGGATTTTGTAACTACCTTGGCAATATGATTATCAAAGGAGAGATTACTATCTACTTGGGTCCTCAGATCCTTTATTACATTTCCTTTATTTAGGGGACTGTTGCCTATGTGGTAGTTCATGGGTACTTTGTTTTTTCCAAAGGGGATGACTATGCACTTTTTGGCATTTAGCTTGAGGCCATGATTTTGACACCAGGTATCCATCTCAGTGAGACCCATCTGGAGGGTGTCTGTATCAGCCAGAGAATCAATTATGGCCCCTAGTTTGCAGTCATCTGCGAACTTGGTCAGCCATAGTCCTCCAATGCTTGCCTGTACCTCTGAGAAGTATATACCGAACAGGAGTGGTCCTAGGACTGAGCCCTGGGGGATGCCACTTGTAACCAGTTTAGAGTTGGGCAAACTCTCACCATGTGGGTTCTATCCATGAGCCAGTTGGCAACCCATCTTGTGAGGTAGGGGTTTATGTTCAAGCTGGTGAGCTTGTCTATAATACTAGAATCGGGAATTGTGTTGAAAGCCTTTGCTAGGTCTAGGTAGGCTGTGTGGACCTCCTTTCCCTTGTCTAATGCCTTGGTAACCATCTCAAAAGAAGTCCACCAGGCTTAGGAGGCATGATCTTCCCTTAACAAAGCCAAACTGGGTAGGGTCCAAAGTTTGGAGGTTCCCAATGTCTCTGCTAATGAGTTCCATGACGATGCATTCCATAGCCTTGCAGACCAGGCTAGTCAGGCTTATAGGGCAATAGTTCCCAGGGTCCGTTATGACTCTACCTTTCTGGAGCAAGATAACTGTTACTGTGAGCCACTCTGTGGGTACATAGCCTGTAGAGAGGCTATGTTTGAACAGTGTGTTTAGGTGAGGGGTTAGTTCATTTTGGAGCTCTTGTAAGACATAGCCTGGGACCCCATCCGGTCCCATTGAAGCTGTGTTTTTGGATTTGGATAGAGCTGTTTTAACCTGTGTGTCGGTGATTGATGGGCCCTACATTCTTCTGGTATGGTTATGGGCCCTTTAGGGGGTGAGAGGGGGGGTGAAGTTTGCACTGAACCTGTCTGCCAAAATGTTTGCAGTATCAGTCGGTTCAGTGTATTTTGTGCCATTCTGCACTAACTCAGAGCAGATCTGAGAGTTTCCACTTAGGTTCTTAACATAGCTAAAGAACACTTTGTGGTTATCTTTGGAGTCATTATCAATTTTTCTTTCGAAACTAGCCTTGGATGATTTAATGAGAGATCGTAGTTTCTTGCTGGTACTGATCAGGGATGTCTTTCCTTCTTGGGATTTTACTCTTTTCTGTACTAGTTTCCTCCTTCTGTTGTATAGCTTGTTTATGGCAGGGGTCCACCAGACTGGTTTCCTTTTCTTGGAGGAGTGAGTCTTGGTTTTACTTGGGATAGCATGATCCATGCATTCCTGCAGATGCTCATAGAGTGCCTTTGTAAAGGTTTCAGCAGCTTGGACAGCATTGTCCTTTAGCATGGGGGCTGTGAACCTTTCCACCTCGGTCTTAAGCAATGTGAAGTTTGCTTTTGAAAAGTTTTTCATGGTGGTTTCCTTGATTGGGGGTGGGGGCGGAATGTGGATATCCAGAGTGATTAGTCTATGGTCTGATCTAACCAGCGTTGTTTTACGAACAAGCAGCAAAATTAAGCAATAAAGTAGGTAAAGCCACAATATAAATACAGTATGATACAGTACAAGCAGCTGAATAGTGTCATTTTTTTGTCAAGTAGAAAGGGAGGAAACAGAAGATAATTCAAGGTTAAGAAACTGAGGGGGTGGGCCTTCCCAAATGATCTCACTGCGCTCAGTAGAATTAGCTGATACAATGAGACTGGGAGGAGTGTCCAATATCAAATTTATAGTAAGACATGGACTAGCAAAAGCCACTAGTTTATAAGAACACAACAGCCCTATGACAGGTGGGAGAGAAACATAAAATGGAACTAGCCAGAGATCAGAACAGATGTAAATGTTCAGTTCACTAAGCCAGAGAAATGTTTAACACATACATACACTTAGCACAGAATTATTAAATATCACTAAAACAGTTAGAACAAGTGCAAAAAATATATATTTTTATCAGCTTAGTATTTCCAGATGGTTACAGAAGAAATACAACTTCAAGGGGGATCTGAGACTGGCAGCTCTTTCTCTGTTCTCCGTCTCTGATAGACTCTTCTGTGGAGATCTGTGTCTAACCTTTGAGATATGAAAGAGCCAATCCTTTTTGACCTATTCCTTGCTTCCTTTAAGGTAAAACTAGTTAATTAGATGGGAAGCCTCAAATTCTACCCTGGTGTGTCTTGTCCTGCCCTCCTTGAGGCTATTGGGAACTTTTGTCTAGGATTGTAATGTTTACAGACTGATTATCTAGTACTTTCCTATGAACCTACCATGTTGTATTAACACTGTTTATGCAAAGAGTTTCAGCAGCAACATTGCCATGATAAATATTTGAGAAAGACAGCAAATTGGGTCACCTGAGAAATCAACCAGTATTTTTATTGCATTTTTATGGTTCCCTATGAGAACTTCAAGAACTGTAACCGAGACCCCCAAAATTTCAAAACAATTTTCGCATAGGGGCTGGGCTCTTAACCTCTCCTATGGGACAAAATCTTCAGAACCTCATCTTCTAAAAATGCTGACTCAAAGGTCACTATGTCTGGAGGAAGAAGAAATTCAGATTTTTTGAAATGTTGGAACTCAAAGTTTACAGTCACTGAAATTACAGAAGAGTGCCAAATTATACATGGTAAACAAATTAAGAAGTTAAGTTAGGCTGTCAGATGGCATCAACTGTGAAACCTTTTTGCATAAAACTGGCAATGCTCAGAATACATCAGCAATTAAGCAGTGACACAATTATTTATCCCATGAAACCATATGAGTTTTATTTCATTTTTATCTGATTTTGTTTTGAATTTGACAATCAGGGAAGAGCACTTATCCCAGTGGACCTATTTCAGTCTTATCCCAAGGGTATAGGTAATAGATTTATGACATTATATACAGAGTGAATTACAAAATGCAATATGTACATAGTATATCAGAGTTTCCTCATGGGAATAAAGACAGTAGATACATGGCATTATATACAGAATGAGTGACAAAACAATATATATATGGTTTTCCTAGATTTATATAAAGCTTTCAACATGGTATCCCAGCTGAAATTAACTCAACATCTATATTTCTTAGGAATACATGAAACTTCACCATCCTAGTTCTCCAGCTACCTCTCAAAACAGGCAACAGGCAGGAAACTGGCAAAATTACATCTCCTCTTTCTTTTCTTTTACAGTGGACGTCCACTGATGATCCATTTTTGGTCACCTGTTGTTCAATATATTGATTGATCACCCCCACCAAACTTCTAAACAAGCCAATATCATACAGTATGTAGATGATTCAACAATCTTTTCTGCTAAAAGCAAAAATAAATGAAAACAATTCACCCAGGAGGGTTTATCCACCACAGAGGCCTAGCTCTATGATACACAGCTGCTATTTAACCCTAAAAAAAGTAAACAAAATAATAACACAAATTGATCCTATTTGCTCCAAAGCATTCAACAGACTACAACAATAATTTCAAAATCACTTCTTATAACAACACCAACATAGAACTAGTAAGTCAATAAAAAGCTTTTAGGAGTCACTGTTCATGAAAGCTTAACATTTGATCATCACATAAAACAAGTGTAAAAAAACACCCACCAAAACTAGTTGCACTCCATAGAGTCAAACAATACCTCACAGATAGCCTAGTACAAACCTATAACCCTATCAACCACTAGGGTCTTTATAAGCCTAGCTGTGCATCTAGGCCTAGTTTTGTTCTCAAGTGCATTGTGCATCTATATGGTGAGGGTATGTTGATATTGAGGTAGCTAACGGTTTTGTGTGTGTGTGTGGGGGGGGGGGGTGAAGTATGTTAGCTTGGGAATTTAACTTACTGTTTGCCTGTGTCCATCAAAGGCATGGGGGCCAGACCAGGGGTGACTTTATGATTTCCCATTCAGTAATCAAGGTTTCTCTTGAAAAGGGGTTAGGAATGTACTCCAATTCACATAGATAAAGAGCGTGTTTCATAGTGTAGGGATCCTCTGAGACACATATCATTGGCTCTAGCATGTTTTATTTATGTAGACACAAAACAAGCGTACAAAACGCGCAAACTATGAAATATAAAAATTATGACTGCTACCACAATCCAGGTAGTATACTTCGTAGTAACCACAGGTCGCTTAGTTCATGAAAATATCAACTGATTTATTCACCGTAAAATAAAAAATGAAAACAGTCGAATTAGGCGCCTTTCATCTTTACCACATCAAAAAGACTTCTTCAGATACATCGACTTTGACACTCCCCCCACTTAAATACCTTATTGATCTATCACATGACTTAATAATGTAAATACACTTGCTTAATTCAGATAAAACCTTTCAACTTTGAATTTTTTCTTTCAGTCTTTCTTAATAAACTTTAAACCATTTTCCATTTACAATACAGTACCCAAGTTATTTAATTTATCCTAGTTGGTTCTACACAAAAGGTGTTACTGAAATTAACTACACCTATTTAGATTTTTCAATTTTAAAATACATAAAATAGAATTCAATTAATTTATTCCTGGATAAAAACATGCGTTTGTATTTAGCTGCCACAACAATTCTAATTTTTCTAAAAGGAGGTTGTCAGGTCCCCCTCTACCTTCTGAGCAAACTTGGTCAATTACTCGAAACCTAAATGTATGTTCTGTTTTTTCTAATATATGTTTTGCGAGTGCATTCTCCATTTTCTTATGGTTTATACTGTATAGATGTTCGTACACTTGTGTTATAGTGTAAAATTGAGTGCACAATTAGAAACCCAGGAATGACCAAGTGTGTAATGTGTAATTTTTGTAAGCACATGGACACAGGTAAAAGTTACTGGATTAAGGATAGGAAATATAATACTAAAAAGAAATTTAATTGCCTATCCAAGATGGCTATCTACTTGGCAAAGTGTCAACAATGCCCTGTATTCTATGTAGGCAAACACTGATAGATTTAAAACTACTAACACGTAAAATGAATTTGGCAATTATTATGGGATCAAGTGAATGTAAAGTAAATGAATTTTATGTAGCTAGTATGTTTAACCCGCCACCACACAGTAGTGTCGCTTTGTTTGAAAAAATGTGCGAAATTAACTTTAGGTTCAACATTGAGAATAGAAGAATGTTGAAAAATGAAAAGAACATTACAAAGCATGAATGGCAGGTGATTAATGAATTAAAAAAGTTACCACTCAGGTTCATGAAACCAGATAAGGGAGGGGGGTTAGTTGTGATGCAAATAGAGGATTATAAACAAAGAATGGAAAGATTATTGGATAGTGAAACATATACAAGGGTGTCAAGAAATGAGCTTAACATAGCTTATACAAGAATAAAGAGCTATTTAAATGACTTGTTCATTGAAGCAAAGGTGGACATTGACATGTATAATTATATGAGTATGGTTGCACCATGTATCCCCCTATTATTCAGTGTGCCAAAAATCCATAAATGCTTAGTAGATCCACCTATGAGACCCCTCGTAGATGCACGAAATAACATAATGTATGGTTGTGCTAAAGTAGTGGATTCCGTCTTGAAAAAATATATTAAAGAGGAGAAACAAATTTGTAAAGATTTGTGGTCCTTTTTGAAAGAGGTAAATAACTTAGAATTCAAGGGTGACCACAACTTTATGACGATAGATGTGAAAGACTTATATACATCTATCCCACATCAAGAAGGAATAGAGAGGGCCTAAAGACAATTGCAGAAACTGGGAGCCCCAAAAAGTGAAATTAATTTAATAGAGGAACTACTGGATATTATTTTGAGTAACAACTATATTGCATTCAATAATTCCTTTTATTTACAAAAAATAGGGGTCGCCATAGAGTCTCCCTGTGGCGCAAGTTTCTCCAATTTGGTAATGGCAAATTGGGAAGATGAATTTATTTGGAATAACCCTAGTATAAGAGAACAAATCTCCTTTTATACAAGATTTTTGGATGACATTTTTGTCATCATAAAAGGAGATGAGGAAGCAGCTAAAAACTTGCTGAACTATTGTAATAACACTACGGACTTTTTAGGGTTCACATTGAATTTTGGAGACAATAAAATCAATTATTGAGATATAGAGTTAAGGAAAGATACTGGGAATAATAGATACGTGAGTACTATACATAGAAAAGAAACACATTCTAATAGCTTTTTGCATTTTACAAGTTGTCACCCATTTCACCAAAAAAGATAGGTCATTAAGGGCCAACTTGTGAGAGCGGCTCGAATGATAAGCTTAGAAGCTGACTTTCATAAGGAATGTGACAAACTTGAAGGAATGTTTCTTTATAGAGGGTACCCACAGAATCTTATAGTAGAATTAACTGATGAAATTAAGAACAAAAGAAGAAGGGGGATGTATAAACCTATTTTATGGACTGAGCAAAATATTAATAATCCCAGTAACATGATTTCCCATAATAGTAATAACATAGAAGTAGGTAACTCTATGATGAACAGTTTTGTGACAACATACAGTGTTAACTCAAATGATTTAAGAAACATCTTATATAAGAATTGGGCGTTAATAGAAAATGATCCTTATATTAACAAGAAACTTCTCAAACCACCACAGATAATCTTTAGAAAAGGGAAAAATGTTAAAACAATTCTAGAAAGTAAAATTGAGTGCACAATTAGAAACCCAGGAATGAACAAGTCTGAAATGTGTAATTTTTGTAAGCACATGGACACAGGTAAAAGTTACTGAATTAAGGATAGGAAATATAACACTAAAAAGAAATTTAATTGCCTATCCAAGATGGTTATCTACTTGGCAAAGTGTCAACAATGCCCTGTATTCTATATAGGGAAAACTGTTAGAACTTTAAAAGAACGAGTGTACGAACATCTATACAGTATAAACCATAAGAAAATGGAGAATGCATTCGCAAAACATATATTACAAAAACCAGAACATACATTTAGGTTTCGAGTAATTGACCAAGTTTGCTCAGATGATAGAGGGGGACCTGACAACCTCCTTTTAGAAAAATTAGAATTGCTGTGGCAGCTAAATACAAACCTCAAAAAATGCTGACAACCAAACAAAATGAAAAAATGAACTGCAGACCTGCTGGCAAAAAAAACAAGTAAACCAAAAGCCAAAAATTTAGCGCTTTCATCCACTCTTTAATACGTGAACTTCCTCAGAAACATTTTCAAATGATTTCCAGTTCCTTAAATAACTTACTAAACAGGAAATGACATCATGACCATCAAACTGAAAAAATAACAACTGTAATTTTCTACAAAAATGAAGTATTGTCATAATAACAAAATAAAAATATTTAAATATATGCACAAATGAATATATATACACATATATACACACATACATATGCATAAATGCAAAAATACAGTCATAAAAGTGCAGTATAAATTCATGCTGTGTGGAAGGCATAATAATCAACTTGTGCATATGAAATGCATATCCAAAGACCTCTCCCACATAGACACAAAAATCACATGCGTACGCACACCCACACACACACACACATACACACACACACACAAATGGACATATAAACATGTGACCCCCCAAACACACACATACGCACACACACACACACACACACACACACACACACACACACACACACACACACACATCACACACACAGACAGATACACACACGCACACAAACATGAGACACCCCACACACACACACACACACACACACACACACACACACACACACATCACACACACAGACACACACACATCACACACACACACACACACACACACACACACACACACACACACACACACACACACACACACACACACACACACAGACACACACACACACACACACACACGCGCGCACACCCACACACATAAACATAAAACCAAACAGTCGCTATGAAAATGTAAAATATGTGATGTGTGATGTGTGTGTGTGTGTGTGTGTGTGTGTGTGTGTGTGTGTGTGTGTGTGTGTGTGTGTGTGTGTGTGTGTGTCTGTGTGTGTGTGTGTCTGTGTGTGTGATGTGTGTGTGTGTGTGTGTGTGTCTGTGTGTCTCATGTTTGTGTGTGTGTGTGTGTGTGTGTGTGTGTGTGTGTGTGTGTGTGTGTGTGTGTGTCTCATGTTTGTGTGTGTGTGTGTGTGTGTGTGTGTGTGTGTGTGTGTGTGTGTGTGTGTGTGTGTGTATGTGTGTTTTGGGGGGGGCACATGTTTATATGTCCATTTGTGTGTGTGTGTGTGTGTGTGTGTGTGTGTATGTGTGTGTGTGTGTGTGGGTGTGCGTACGCATGTGATTGTTGTGTCTATGTGGGAGAGGTCTTTGGATATGCATTTCATATGCACAAGTTGATTATTATGCCTTCCACACAGCATGAATTTATACTGCACTTCTATGACTGTATTTTTGCATTTATGCATATGTATGTGTGTATATATGTGTATTTACATTCATTTGTGTATATATTTAAATATTTTTATTTTGTTATTATGACAATACTTCATTTTTGTAGAAAATTACAGTTATTTTTTCAGTTTGATGGTCATGATGTCATTTCCTGTTTAGTAAGTTATTTAAGGAACTGGAAATTATTTGAAAATGTTTCTGAGGAAGTTCACGTATTAAACAGTGGATGAAAGCGCTAAATTTTTGGCTTTTGGTTTACTTGTTTTTTTTGCCAGCAGGTCTGCAGTTCATTTTTTCGTTTTGTTTGGTTGTCAGCATTTTTTGAGGTTTGTGGCCCAGCTGGTGAATCACCATGGTAGCTGAGAGTGTCAATTTAAGCAGTCAAGACAGTCTTTTGGACTTGACTGTGTATCCAGTTCCTGCCAGTGGCTCTAGTTCTGCTAGTGGCTCTAGTCCTGCCAAGGTTGTGGGAGAGAAAACCCAAGAAGAACTCATTGCTTTTATTGTTCAAACAGTCAAAGACACTTTTGTTTCCACCATGTTCAAGGAACATTCTAAGTCGGATATCGCTAGTGGTTTTGCAAGCAGTGTGGCTGGTTCAGTCAAAGGCACTAATGAGAAGTCTTTAACAGCTACAGTTTTAGATTTACTGCCAGACGACACAGGAAGTGACGTAAGAGCTAGTACTAGCTGTTTAGCTAAAGCATCTACGACGGTGTTGAACACCACAAACAAGGGAATAAACGAATGCAATGTGTGGGATTACATTTGCAAATCTTTCAACAATCCGTTTGCTGATGTTCAAGTTCAAGCATCTGATTCAGCAGCAAGTAAGTCGATAAATGATAGTGCTTATACTGACACTATTAACTGTAAAAAGAGCATATATGACCTAGAAAAAATGGTTTTCACGTTTGTCACTTTAGAGCTAGAGGTATCCTATATGAATGAATGCATAAATAGGAAAATTGTGCCTCAGGGCTTAAGGACAGCCAAGTTCCCTAATTGTGTAATCTTTGGTGATGAACTGAGTACCAAACTTATTGAGCTTTATAACAATACTGGCATCACCATGATGGGTTTTTTGGTTGAACACTACTTGAAAGAACTTGAGACTATTAGGGAAAATATTAAATCACTAGATGAGAAAATCAAATGCTTTGGATGTTTTAAAGATTATATTCTTTTATACAACGGTGTAGAAGCGAAGGCTGACAGGCACCGGGCTTCCATTGTGACTAGGAAACAACACAAACTAAAAAGAGACATTTTGGCTTATCAGGCCAAACATGCATATTTATTACAAGATAGGGTAGAAGACCCTTCTGTTAAGATCTACAACAGCAGTGACAGTGGAAGTCCTGCTTTAAACAGTGGGGCTAAGGAAGCCACAAATACTACAGTAGTTTCAACGACAAATGATGTTGGTTCTAGAGGTTCTGACAGGAATATTGGACACAATAGTGTATCTAATGGAGAAGTCGGCGCCATTTCTGACTAACAACCAACATTCTAGTAATTCTTCTAATGGAAATTATGCTGAAATACTTGTTAATGGAAAGCAGGGACCTAACCAAGGCCCTTTTCCGCTGGCAGTGCCAGTCAACAAACAGACTCAGAAGTGGAACAACATGTCCCACAACAAATGGAAGGGGAAAGGGAGAGGGAGATACCCCAACCAGAGGAAATACAAGTGAACACCATAAGATAAGCTGAAGACTTTAGCATCAATGTTATTAATTTATCTGGAGTTGCTTTATCCACTGATACTGTTAATGTTTTGAAAAAAGTTTTTTCATTTATACCTAATAATAGAGTGAATATTGGTAGATTGTTAATAGATTTTAGATTATATTTAAGAAAATTGAACCTACAGTATATAATGCATGATGTGTTGGTCACTGTTCAAACTCCTTCCACGACTGGGCCGAAAAAAGCTAGTACTTTTAACCCCCCACTGCATACCACTTTGCAAATGTTTCAAAATCAATGTGAAAATGAGTTTCGCAGGATGACAGGTCATGTAAGTGATGACAATCTAAGTTCCTCTGAAAAAGGAGCTTTGCAAGATTTATGCAAAAATTCTGATATTAGAACAATGAAGGCCGACAAAGGGGGTAAAATTGTGGTCATGGATACCATTCAATATAATGAATCTATGACAGACATATTAAGTGACAGTGAGACATACAAAGTGACTAGTGTCAATGTTGTTAAAAAAAGTTTTCAACGAGTTGATACACTGTTGTTTGACATGTTTAGCCAAGGAGAATTAGATCATCAGAGTTATGAATATTTACTGGTCGAACACCCAAAATTGGCTAGATTATTTGGTATTCCAAAATTACATGTTGACCAGCACAACCCACCTTTTAGACCTATAATTTCCGCAAAGCATTCCAAAACTGAGAATATATCTATTTGGCTTGACTATATTCTGAATCCTATTGTACAGAGAACTAGATTTTACATCAGAGATTCCTGGCATTTATTGGAAGAACTAAGGAATATAGATGTTTCATCTAGTTCTGTCAGCTTTGCTACTCTTGATGTCAAGTCCTTATACACTGCTATCAAGCAAACAGAAGGATTAGAATATTTGAGGGAATACCTGACTTTATATTCTGATGTTGAGAAACACAAGGTTAACACCATCTGTGATCTAATGGAGTTAGTCCTAGAGAATAATTTCTTCAGATTTGGTAAACATATTTATCAACAGATTTCAGGAGTAGCAATGGGAGCGAGGGTGGCACCAGCTTTTGCCAATTTGGTTATGGCAAATTGGGAGCTTAAATTTTTGGTTAAACATCATCTTTTCAATAGGGCACTTGCATATTTTAGGTTTATAGATGATTTACTTTTTTTGTGGAATGGTACTTTTGATGAATTTTCTGACTTGGTGACAGATTTGAATCACAGTACTGACTTCTTGGTCTTCAAATTGAGTGGTTTTGGGGATAACATTCCCTTTCTTGATGTCCTCCTTAGTATAGATACAGTTAATAACACATTGAAAAGTCAAATATATAGGAAAGAGGTTTTTGCAAACCAGTATTTACACAAGGGCAGTTTACATCCTACACATATGAAAAAAGTAGTAGTGAAGGGCCAAATAATTCGTTTGAGTAGGCTCACCACTGATGATGATGTATTTCGAAGTGAAGTAGGATTTTTAAGGTCACTATTCTTGTATAGAGGTTATGCATTAGACTGGATTCAAAAAATAGAGAAAGAGGTCATTTTTTTAAGGAAGGAGGTTGCTAAACCGATTCTTCTTTCTAGTCAGATAGGTTTAAGTTCTGGTTCCAAAGTTTCAGAGAATACCAGTAGTTACCACCTAGCGTCCCCTTTACCGATTGTTGACGAAATGTGGTTCATTAGGGACATCATCGTTAACAATTGGAATATGATATTAGGAAATAAAGATTTGGTTGGTACTTTAGGGATGAAACCCACTTTCACTTAAAAAAGAGTTAAAAATTTAAAATCTTTGCTGGAGATAGATCATTATAGGTATCAGGACATGACAAGAGCAGCCAGTATTAAGAAGGGCACTTATGCATGCAATAACTGTAGGCAGTGTAGATTTATTAGTAACAGTACCAGTGTATTCATAAAATCTCTTAATTACACCATTTGGTCTAAGAGTTATTACAATTGTAATTCCGATTATGTTGTTTACATCGCCAATTGTGTTTCATGTGAACATTATTACATAGGAAAAACCAAAAGGCTTCTAAAAAGAAGAATATACGAGCACAATTTGGCTATAAAAAACAGAGATCAGTTTAATTCTTTGGCCAAACATTCTTTAACATGTAGAGATTTTAAGAAATTTCAATTTTCAGTTTTGGAAAAAATCAACACTAGTGAATTTGGAGGAGATTTAAACAATGTCTTAGAATGTAAGGAGACATTGTGGCAACTTTTGTTGGGGGCTGATAGGTTGCTTGGCCTCAATGATTACATTAATTTAAAATGTTTTTTGAAATATAGATAGGTGTTTAAGACCACATGCATGTGATCCATGTGTGTTTTGTGTGAGGTGTACATGTGTGTACACATACATGTTCATATCACTCTGATTCCTTTCAGAGATATGATATGATTTACATCATTCGTACATATACATATTTTTTTGGTTTATACATATATTACATTTTATATATATCACATTATATTATATACATTTTGGTGTGTGTATTTCTGTGTATATATTATCATTATTTTATATCGTCATATTTTTATGATATTTACACATATTTTTTCATATGTGTATTTTACATTTTCATAGCGACTGTTTGGTTTTATGTTTATGTGTGTGGGTGTGCACGTGTGTGTGTGTTTGTGTGTGTGTCTGTGTGTGTCTGTGTGTGTGGTGTGTGTGTGTGTGTGTGTGTGTGTGTGTGTGTGTGTGTGTGTGTGTGTGTGTGTGTGTGTGTGTGTGTGTGTGTGTGTGTGTGGTGTGTGTGTGTGTGTGTGTGTGTGTGTGTGTGTGTGTGTGTGTGTGTGTGTGTGTGTGTGTGTGTGTGTGTGTGTGTGTGTGTGTGTGTGTGGTCTCATGTTTGTGTGCGCGTGTGTGTGTGTGTGTGTGTGTGTGTGTGTGTGTGTGTGTGTGTGTGTGTGTGTGTGTGCGTATGTGTGTGTTTGGGGGGGGGCACATGTTTATATGTCCATTTGTGTGTGTGTGTGTGTGTGTGTGTGTGTGTGTGTGTGTGTGGGTGTGCGTACGCATGTGATTGTTGTGTCTATGTGGGAGAGGTCTTTGGATATGCACTTCATATGCACAAGTTGATTATTATGCCTTCCACACAGCATGAATTTATACTGCACTTCTATGACTGTATTTTTGCATTTATGCATATGTATGTGTGTATATATGTGTATATACATTCATTTGTGTATATATTTAAATATTTTTATTTTGTTATTATGACAATACTTCATTTTTGTAGAAAATTACAGTTGTTATTTTTTCAGTTTGATGGTCATGATGTCATTTCCTGTTTAGTAAGTTAATTAAGGAACTGGAAATCATTTGAAAATGTTTCTGAGGAAGTTCACGTATTAAACAGTGGATGAAAGCGCTAAATTTTTGGCTTTTGGTTTACTTGTTTTTTTTGCCAGCAGGTCTGCAGTTCGTTTTTTAGCTAAATACAAACGCCTGTGTTTATCCAGGATTAAATGAATTGAATTCTATTTTATGTATTTTAAAATTGAAAAATCTAAATAGGTGTAGTTAATTTCAGTAACACCTTTTGTGTAGAACCAGGTAGGATAAATTAAATAACTTGGGTACTGTATTGTAAATGGAAAATGGTTTAAAGTTTATTAAGAAAGAATGAAAGAAAAATGTCAAAGTTGGAAGGTTTTATCTGAATTACGTAAGTGTATTTACATTATTAAGTCATGTGATAGATTAATAAGGTATTTAAGTGGGGGGAGTGTCAAAGTCGATATATCTGAAGAAGTCTTTTTGATTTGGTAAAGACGAAAGGCGCCTAATTCGACTGCTTTTGTTTTTTATTTTACGATGAATAAATCAGTTGATATTTTCACGAACTAAGCGACCTGTGGTTACAACGCAGTATGCTGTCTGGATTTTGGTAGCAGTCATCTTTTTTATATTTCATGTTTTATTTATGTGGCAGGCAAAGTTCAGATCCTTAGATCAAGTGTTCCTGGGTCTGTTGGTTTTGTGGATGTCCAAGAGGTCTATTAGAACTGTGTCTGAGAATGCCTTATATACCAGGCAAAGATCATCTCTCAGTAACCTGTAGGAGACTGAGTAAAGAGATAGGACCTTCAGACAATCTGTGCACAATTCTAAGCGAAACCTTTGAGGACATTCCAACTGTTGCAGGTGCCTGGTTATGTACATGCCAAAGGGGGCACTGTAGTTGTTGACTGGTCTTATATTGGCAGAGTACAGTAGTACTATAACTTCCTTGGACCTGGATGCCATACCTTTGCTTATGAGCTGGGCAATATAGAATAGCTTTCTTACTATCTTGGCTACATACTGGTTGAAGGCCAAATCCCTATCAGCATATGTTTCCAAATCCCTAACTACCAGGTCAGCTCTTACAGGTGCTTTATCAATTGAGTAATTAGCTTGGGAGAGCAACTTCCCAGAGAACACTATAGTGCATCTCTTCCCACTGAGTTATAATCTGTGGCTCTGGCACCAGTCATTTGTTTGTGTCAGACCCTATGTAGGATGTTTGCACCATGGGGGGAATCTATGATAGCTCCCAATGTACAGTCATCTGAAAACTTGGTGAGCCAGAGGCCTTCAATAATAGCATTTACATCTGAGAAATAGATGTCAAACAGCAATGGGCCCAACACAGAACTCTGGGGTATGCCACTGGTAACTGGTCTCCTGGTGAAAGTAGTCTCACCATTCATGACTTCTTGGGTCTTATCTGTGAGCCAGTTACCAATCCATCAAGTTATGTAGGAATTTATACCTAGTTCTGAGAGTTTGTCAACAATACCTGAGTGAGGTACTGTATCAAATGCTTTGGCCAGGTCAAGGTAGGTGATGTGTACTGTTTTTCCCTCATCCATAGCTTTGGTGACCCTCTAGAAGAAGTCTTCCAGGTTGAGTATGCAATACCTTCTGTTGATAAAGCCAAATTGGGATGAGTCCAATGTCTGTAGGTTGCCAATGTCCTTATTAATCACTTACATGATAATTTGTTCCATGGCTTGTCAGACTAATGGCTCTGTAGTTCTCAGTGTCAGTTGATGGTCCATTCTTGTGGATAGGGATAACTGTTGCAGCCCTCCATTCACTCATGCACAACCTGTTTTGAGGCTGTTCTTAAACAGTACCACCAGTGATCCTGCTAGGTCATGTTTGTGGCTATTTAGGAGGCAACTGGAGATATTGACGGGGCCCACTGAAGCAGTGTTTTTGGCCTTAGTGAGTGGTGCCAGGATCTGCTCCCTGTTGATAGTTGGGGGGGGGGGTAAGCTAGAAGGGATTTCACAGTGGGGAGTGGAGGATGGCGAAGTTAATCAGCTAGAAGATTTGTTATGTCACCATGATCAGTGAAGGTTCTGCCATTTACCACCAGTTCTGCACACTGATATGTGCTCCCTTTCAGATTTCTGGCATAGCTGTAGAAAGCTTTGTGATTATCCTTAGCTTAAGATACTATCCTGACATCATATTTGGCCTTGTTGGACCTTATTAGACCTCTTAGTTTCTTGTTTAGTTGAATCAGAGGACTATTTTCTCTGTCAGAGTTGCTCCTCTGATTTTTGGTCATGACTTTTTCCTTTTGTTATATACTGTGTTATGAGTACAATTCCATCAGTGGGGCTTGTTTTTGGTGTTAGATCTTGGTTCACTCCTGGTAGGTACAACAGCCTCAATTACAGCCATTCACATGTTTGCACAGGGTTTCTGTGAACAATTCTGCATAGGCAGCTGTGCTTTTGGGGTTTGCGTAAGCCTTGCATTTTGACAAGCTGTCACTTAACAAGATCTAGTTAGCTTTAGAATAATTCCTAACTGTTACTGGTTTAGCTGGGTTTTCTGGGTTGATTTTTATTTTGAGGGAGATAGCTTTGTGATCCAACCTCACCAATGAG
The DNA here is from genome assembly GCF_019279795.1 of Protopterus annectens. Taxonomy (NCBI): domain Eukaryota; kingdom Metazoa; phylum Chordata; order Ceratodontiformes; family Protopteridae; genus Protopterus; species Protopterus annectens. The sequence continues at coordinate 1,161,218,869 of NC_056729.1, read as the reverse complement.
GACATGACTGGGGGGGGGGGGGGCAATGCTATTCCATGTTGGTGAGTACCAGGTCAAGCATGTTTGAGCCCCAGGTTGGAGTACAGACTACCTGGTTCAGAAAACATTGTGCCTGTGATTTAGAGGCAGTGTACATTTCCCAGTCTATAGAGGGGTAGTTAAAGTCTCCCATGAATAGTGTGTCTGGTTGGATTTTGAGCACCTCCTGTAGGTCCAGGTACAAGTTGTAAGCTTTGTTGGTCATACAGGGTGACTTCTAGCTGGCCAGGATATGGTATGGAACCTTGTCTATGGAGATCTGGGCATGAATGAACTCTAGGGCATCATCCTGTTTAACCTGGAGTTCTATTTGCTGTTAACATAAATTCTCATCATTGAATGCCAGAAAAAGCACTGCACTACATTATGCTGCTCCTATCTTGATTAACCTACAATCTGTCCAATTCTCACTCTTGAAACACTGTTATAATAAGGTGGAAAAAATTGCCACCAATCTTCATTATATGACACATAACTGTCTGACCTTAAAAAGACTTCAGTGGTTACCTTGCACTTTTCAAAATAGTCATTTCCAATAAACTCATCTATTATCCAGGCAAATTCCCTAGTTTGAAAAATATTCTCTAACTTTATAACACAAGTAGACAGCTGAGATCCACTGACAAAATATTATTAACTGTTACAAACACTAACAGCTCAGTTGGTGGCTCTTTGTTCTCCTCCTTCCTGGCCAAAATTTGGAATTCTCTTACCCTCTGTTTAAGAAACACAGTAAACACCAATTATTGTAAGCCACAGACAAAATAATTTCTGCCAGATACCAGGCTCTGTACAAGCACGACTCCTGGATGATACATTTCCTGCCCCTTCTACTCTTTCCAAGCACTATACCCTTACTTATTTGTCCAAAATCACCTCCTTGTCATCCACCCCTCTCTCTTCTTCCTTCTACTTATCCTAAAAAATCCTTTCTCACCTTTTAATATTAATCATCCATTTCCTCATTTTATCTCCTTCTATCAAGTTCATTTCCAAATATGTTCCATAGCTCTTTAGCGGCTGCTGCTATTAATTAATAATACTATTTTTAAATGATCTATATATTTGTTGATTACTTATATACCTCTATTTATTAGGTTCTTTATATAATTTTGGAATTTTGCTGAAGCTTTAGGCCTCTGCCGAAAAGGGTTATCTTTCTGTCCAGTCAGACTATCCAGGTAAACAAATTCAATAAAATATCCATTATATACAGAGTGGATATCACAGTTGGCAAGTTGAAAGAATCACAATGAAAAGTACACAGAGGAAGGTGTGAAGAACAAAGAAGGGGAGGAAGTTAAATTAGGGATATCAGCATCATAAAAAACCATACAGAACATTATAGTAAACCATTTCAAATAGCACAAGATTTTGACCGAGTATGGCCAAACACAAACATTTAAACAGTCAACAGTAAAACAAAAGTGCTGTAGTAAACAAAGTCTGAATCAAAAAGCTGTGCTGTCAAAAACTGGAATAAAGAAATAAATATATGAAAATTAAAATTCAGTTATAATTTTTCAAAAAGTGCAAGACAAATTTATCAATGAGCCAATTTATACATTTAGTTAGTTAGCTAATTAGTTAGTTATTGCCTTTTGTTTACCAGGACGATCCAACTGGACACTCAAGCCCATTTTTAGGGAGCCCTGAGGAGAAAAGCTCCATTAAAGTTTTAAAAAAATTGCAAAAAATCTATATAAAAAAAAAGAATCAGTTTCTTAACAGTAGAAATTGGGTTTTAGAATCATCCAGTGAGTAATGCAATCAGGACAGCGGTTAATACAATTTGATTTCTGTGGGAGTGTTATACAATAATAAACGAGTTACGTTTGCATATATAGCAATGTACAATTTTCAATTGCAAAGGACAGGATTCATTTACATTTACAGGATAAGGTAAAAGACCTGGAAAGTCAAGAGTTGGTGACAGTCTAGATATCAGAGACAGAAAGAGTCAATCAAGGTGTGAACAAGAACAGAGCTAGTAGGAGTCTACGTTTTTGGTTATGATGCACAGCTGTCCTGTTTTAGTGGGATAGGCAGCGAGATACACTGTTAGGTGACCTAGGATGAGTAGAATGACTTTTCAGCTGTATTATGGGATTTGAAAGTTATTAGTAGGTTCTGATTACCTGTGCAAAGGCAACGTGGTGGGGAGGAGTGCTTAGGAATGTTTTGTAGAGAAGGGCATGTGTGTAGTTTGTGTATTATTTTGTGGGCAATTCAACATTAAGTGAATGTAAGGTGACTAGGTAGTTCTAGCCAGCTGAGTTTCTTTAATGTTAAGCAGTGGTGTGTACTGCAGGATGTATTAGCTACAATCATGGCTATTTTGTTAAAGTATGTGTCTTATTTAGTAGGGTGGCTTGAATGTTGGTTAATATGGGAGATGCATAGAGAAGGGAGGGAGAAGGTAGGATAATGGTAAGGATTTTCTTGATGAGTCTGCAAGATAGGGTTTGTTACAGTAGAAGGAAATCCATTTTTATGAGTTTTCTTGATGGCCTGGGTGATATGCAGGTCAACATTTAGGTTGTCTATTATGATGCCTAGCAGTTTGGTATTTGTTACAATTTCTATGGTTATACTATGGTTATACAATATACTATTGTTGAAAGAGATCTGGGTGTGAAAAGCATTAATTTTATTTTTTGGCATTTAGGATTAGTTGATGGGCATTTAGCAATAATTCTATGGAAGTGAAGGAGTCTTGATTCATTTGTTGAAGTAGTGGAATGGATGAGGCTGAACAGATGATGGTGGCATTGTTGGCATATTACACTAAGGTGACAAGTTGTTTGTGAAAATATTGAAAAGGACTGGGCCTAGAATTGACCCTTGTGGTACACTAGCTCAAACAGAGAGGAAGAGGGATAGGTCCTGTTTCCATTTTATGGCTGTTGTCTGTTGGAGATATAGCTGCAGAACCAAGTGAGAGCTGAATGAGACAGTGATAGGGAAGATCATTGATTAGGAGTTGGTGGGATACTGTGTCAAAGGCTTTTGAACAATCCAGGAAGAGGGAAGATATTAGGTTATCATTGTTTTTCTGGGTATTTATGGTTTCAGAGAAACTAAGCAGAGCTGTTGTTGTGCTGTGGTGTGGTTGAAAGCCATGTTGTGTGGGGGTGAATAGTTTGTTGTTTATGAACTAGGTTAGGAGTTGGAAGTGTATGCATCTTTCTAAGATCTTAGAGGGAAAGAATTCCAATGAGCTGGTAGTTGGAGAGGCTGTGGCTGAATCATCTTTGTGAAGTGGTATAATGTGTGATTTTTTTTCCAGATAGTGGTTACATAGTTTTCTGTGATCAATCAATCTATGAGTATTGAAATGGTATATGCCAGGACATCGGCAGCTAACTTAAGGTACTTAGATGGTAGTTTGTCAGCAGCTGATACAGTGGTTTCAGTTCTTGAAAGTAATTTTTGATAGCCAAGGTAGGTATTTGGTGAAAAGAAAAGAGAGGGTATTGAGTATTTTTGGTGGGGATAGAGAGATGGAAGTATAGTTCTGATTCTACTAGAGAGAGGACAGCTTAAATGAAGTGTGTCTTGAATTGGGTGGCTATGTGGTCTGTGTTATTGATTGTGGTAAGAGATGGATGGGGTGGTGGTTTGACCAGGTATAGTAGGGTATTTATATTGGCCAGAATTGCTTATGATTGTAGTAACATTTGCCTTGAAGTGAGCAAAAGAATGCAGTTTTGTCTAGTTTGACCTATTACTTACATCAGTTTCTAAATTTTCTAAAAACTTGCCACTGGTGTTGTGTTCTGTCTTTATACCATGTCTTCCAGGCTTTGTCTCTATTTAGCATGAGCTGCTTGGTTTCTTTTGAGCCAAGGAGCAGGGTCTGTTTATTTATGGCAACTAACTCATTTAGTATGTTGAGGAGTAAGTTAATGAAATGGGTAATGGCATTTTCTAGTGGTAGTTTTTGTAGAGTATCTCATTTATGCTAGGAGAGGTAGATTATAAAGGCATCCCTGTTAAAAGAGGAAAGTCAATGTACTTGTTTTAATACTGTATGTTTGGGGGTGTGATTAGCTTCTTTTGTAATAAATGTGGGGAGACAGTCATTGATGTTGTCTGGGACACAGCCAAATGTGTTCATTTTGGAGGGTGAGGAGATAAGGATCTAATCAATTAGTGAGTGTCTGTTGCTGTGTTTGTCATTTCTAGTGGGTGAGGTGATTACTTGAGTGAAACTGAACAGGTTAATAAGGAGGGTAAGGGAGTCAGTGTTTACAAGTAAATAGTCTGCATTCAGATTCAAGCATAATAGTTTCTTTATTTGCATTAGTGAAAAGCCATTGAAGGAGGTTTTTAAGAATGGGAATGTGGTTGTCTGGGGAATATATAAGGCAGCTATGCAAATAGTGTTGTGCTTGTTTAGGTGTAGGAGGATAATAGATATTTCTGTACTGGGATAGCTAGGGTGACTCAGTGGTATCTGGTGATGTTTAGCGTGTTTTTAAGAAGTATTGCAACCCCTCCAGATTTTTTGTGTACACTTATCATTCTTATTATATTGTACCCTGGGGAAGGATTTCATCATCTTTAGTGTTTGGTTTTAGCCAAGTTACAGTGATGATTAGAATGTCTGGGTTGTGTGCTATAGTGCATGCATGGGAATCTGGAATTTTGTTGTAGATGAGTCTGAGGATTATGTGCATGGTTGTGGTTAGAATTAGTGGGCTATGTGTTAGTAATGATGTGAGCTGATGGAGTGAGCCAAGTGTAGCAAAGGTAAATAGAATGGGCTGAGAAAGTGGTACAGTTGCTGTGGGTGAAAAAATATCCTTAAACATGAATGTTATATAGGAATTGGCAACAAAACTATTAAAGTATTGAGGTGAAAGAAGAGTTTTAAGTGTATTATAAGAACTACAATGATGTGTGAGATAGGCAATAGACTGAGGTAGTTAGGAAAAAGAATGTTTGTAAAAATGGGAAAAGAACCTTTTCATAACTACTTTTAAAGCTAACTACATTTAATGCTCAAATTAGAAGTTGTTTGTTCATTAGTTAGTGAAAACCTCAGTGCATGGAAAAGGGAAGAAGCAAACCGACACAGAGCAGGTTATACAGGCAAAGAGGGGGAGTCACAAAAGCAGTAGTGCACGCTGCCAGCAAGAGTAGGGTGTACCTCATTAGAGAGGGAGGAGAGGGTAAAGATTAAGGTGCAGTGGAGGTTATTTTTGATTCTAGCTGAAACAGACAAAACACAGACCAATAACTACTGGCCAAGTGGAGGAGACATTAAACTTGGTACCATTTTCAACAGAACATGACTAGGATAACAGAACAAATAAGTTAATTCCCCTTACACTGAATAAAAGACAATTATGTACGCATTTTTAAGGCTAGATACTTTATTTATTCAGCTGTAGTCCCTGGGATGGGGGAGGAGATGCAGTCCATGACTCTACTGAATAAAAGACAAGTGTGTACGCATTTGCAGGGCTGGGTGTTATACTTATTAAGCTGTAGTCTTGGGGGTGGGGGCAGTCTACGGCTGTACTGAATAGAAGGCAAGTGTGTACATGTTTGCAAGACTGGATGTTGTATTTATTCAGCTGTAGTCTTGGGGGTGGGGGTGCAGTCCACGACTATCTGTCTATCTGGCTAGTGCAAGTGGAAAGATTTAATCTTGTGCAAAAAAGTATTAACAAGATAGAAAGCAAGACAAAGTCCAATGTGATGTTTTATCAGTCAGTAAAACCATTAGAACAGTTCCAGACTATGTTGTCATGTAGTATTAAGTACAATTCAGCCATCTATTAACTCCTTCAGGTGGCATCAAAATCAGTACAGGTCAGGAAGATGAATCAAATCAAAATAACATTCTAATGAGAAGAGACAAGATAATAACATTAACCTGATGCATTCTTTAAGTAACTGTATTTCCAGTTTAAGTAGTAATACAGACAACTGCAACATATTTAATGATAGTGTGCTCCTTGTTAGTCAGGACAACATACTGAAGCACTTTGCCTTTCAAATGGTTGCACGCTGAGATTTCCCTCAATATGTGAATGTGACAGTCCAAAAATCAACGTATGGCACATGGACTAGGCAAACAATCGTTTGAACTTGTTAATTTTAGCCAAAGCTTCATAAATCGAGAAAAAAACACAGGTCAACTCTCAGACTCTGAGAAATTAATGTAGATCAGCAATCCCAATGATCAAAAAGCAGTAACCAAAAAAATCAGTAACCAAGAGTCTTTAGCTATCAATATCTACATACAGTATGAAACAGACCTCGTATCTCAGGCACAACACATCAGTGTTTAGTTTTGCTGGATTTCGCCCAGACTACTGCTGCATTATACTAACTCTTTGGGAATGTGACTGCATGAACGTATAGCTAAGGAGCTGATGACAGGTGCATTGACACTGGGAAGCCTTAGACCCACACAAATACTTTATACATATCATCATTATTATTATTAATTTTGCCATTTTGACAGCTGTTTGCTCACAAAGTTAGGGGAATATTTAATAGCAGATTCATACACTGGACATAGATGTTGCAATGCAGAAATGGGATCTTTGAGCATCTGATGATGATAACGTCTCCTGAAAAAAATGGTTCTTTTCTGAGGAGACTTTATTGATTAGAAGGTCCAAGTTTTCAGGTGCCAGTCAATTTTTGACCTTATTAATATGGATACTACTTTTCGAAATGTGTACAGAATACCACAACATTTTACAAAGACAGCTAGTCAGTGCTAGTTTTGGATTTTTATCATGTGGAGAGGTTGCCAGTCTACAGGTACAGCTTTATTATAGTTGTACATTTAAAGGTGTCTCTCACTTAGCAGTGAGCCAGAAAAAAATGTAGTTAACATCTATTCTCTTAGTTACACTCTAATCTTTTTAAATATTCTTCTGGGCTTCCTTAGACAGAAATTTTACCATTCTGAAATGTGACTATTCGGCAGTGAATGATCTACACCCATCAAAGACAGCTAATAAAATGCATCAATGAGATCACAGAGATCTCAGAGGTACTTATGTATGTGTACAAGGTCAAGGCACATTCCAGGAAATAAATGTTTAAAATGCAGAACACACAAGCTGATAAGTTAGCCTACTGGGGAATCAAATCAAGGCATTCAAATGAAATTATCAGAGATTTAGGATCAACTCACAGTGGCAAACAAACGGGACAAGTACAATCAAGAGTACCAAATTGTGTCTGGCAGTTTAGCTCATGGGGTTAAGGCTATGAATTATAAAAAAGGCTTTATCTTGTATTTCTGAATTAGACTCTATCAAATTCTGTTTGCAAACTGTGTGACTGTGTGCAGAACATTTAAGAAGACAGTGCTCTAAGCTTGCTTCCAAAGTAACTCAGATTAATGAATTAAAAAATCACAAGAACTCCTGTATGACTTTGTAGCCTTGAATAAAGGCAATAAATACATCAGAACAGACAAAACTACTTAAAAATATGAAAAAGATAGATAGAAATAACCAGGCAGCATTCTTAAGAACAGTATATAGGTGATCTAGTGACACCACCTGTGATTAATCAAATTTTCTATGCAAATACATTTAAAAATACTCTGGATAGTTCCAGAGCCCTTTGAGTCTAGGACTAATTTATCATTTGCAGGATACTCCAAAGATGAACACAGAGACCAGGAAATTGTAGTATGACTAAAAACAACCATACAAGGAATAACTTAGAAAATTGTCCTAAACAGGTAAGTTAGCAAATACCATGTCAATGCTAGAAATAATCTTGATGTATATTTATATGATTCCGGTTAGGAGTGATATAGAAGGTGACAGCATCACACATATCGACCGTATAGTTACCTATATTTACAGGATTGTTGCTTACCCTTAAAATTATATGAGGCATTTTCAGGAAATAAGAGTACGCTCTTACAACAATCCATGATATTCTAATTTGGCATTTGCGGTGTCTGACAAGGTATTTTTAGAAACAAAGTGAATATGAAAAAAGAAGGAATAGGCAAAGGCTGAGGGAACATAAACAAGTGCTGCACACCTGTGTGGCAGTAATATTCCTGGAGTTTACTGCAAGAAGCCACCTTGCACTTAATCAGACATGTATCAGCAGAGTCTTAGACTTGCTCATACGCTGTGCATGGTTGCTGCACCCAATAATTATCACTGTGCTATATACATATGGCTAAGAATCCCAGCTTGTATGTTTGTGAACAGGAAGAGTATTCAGAATCTAGGGTCCTGTCAGATAATGGTCTCACATTGTGCAGTAGGTAATGTAACACTGAAGGGAACTGACAGATGTTAAAATATAATCTGGTAAAACAGATAAAGCCAATATAGACACTCCATGACAAAATGTTTTAAAAATGCTAATATTAATGCTAAGGATTTTGAAGTTCTCTTCCATTAATTGCAAAAGCCCTCAAGATCCAGTATTTCAGCTGTAACATGTTGTGATAAGCATAGAAAGGAAGAAAAGAAAAAAAGAAGAAAAGTAATATTAATCACTGAAATAGCTACACCTAAAGGTTAAAGGTTATAGTGAAGGCTAAAGGTTATAGTGTCCTACATACCGAGAGACATAAAGCCATATAAAACCAGAATGTGCAAGCAGAGACTAGATTAAGACAGAGTAAACTCTGAAACCACTTTAGGCATAAAGGGGGCTTAGTTCTCAAAGACACAGCATCATTGTGGAAAATGTGGTAGGGCTGACTCACCATAAGAGCTTGTAACTCAGATAATGTCATATCAGAAGTCAGAGCAACGAGTAAAACAGTCTTCCATGTTAAGAACCTCAAATTAGCCTGATGAACTGGATCAAATGGAAAAAGAGTAAGCTTTTCAAGCCCAAAGTTAAGACCCTAAGGAGGAGCCACCTGCTTTCCTAGATGGATGGATAAGTAAAACTCCTTTCCAAAACTGCTTGGCTTGAGGATGGGTAGAGAGTTTAGGAGATCCAAGGGAAGACTGGCAGAAATGGCCAACAACTGAACCTTGACAAGGGAGAAAGAAAGGCCAGTGGATGTAACTCACACATATTCAAGAGCCAGAGGCAGCTAGGCCTAAAGGGTCCTGGTTCTTGGAATTTTCACCAACTAGAAAATCTTTCCCACTTACTCATAGGATTTCCTAGAAGCAGTTTTTAAACACCTTGATTAGAAATATCATTTAAAGCACACATACATTTAATAAAAAAGAAAACAAACCATATTAATATTTTTTTTCATTTACATACTTTATACATTACTTAAGGTTTCTTTCTTTATAACAACTTTCATTCAGACCATTTATTACAGAAATCACTCAAACCTCACTCCTACTGAACATTATTCTGCATGTATTGTTCCGAAAAAGTCCATTTGTTTCTATGTAATTTGTTCCTTCCCTTTTCTAATGATCCCTCTATTAGTTATTCTGTCTCTTTTACAATATTGTAAATAGTGGGTGGTGCAGTGGTGCAGCGGTTGACGTTGTTGCCTCTCAGCAAGAAGTTGTCTGTTTTGATTCTCTGCTGGGGGTGCCTTCTGTGCAGAGTTTGTATGTTCTCCCTGCATTTGTGTGGGTTTCCTCTGGTCTCCTGCCACATTCTAAAGCCATGCATCTGCAGCATTTCTACTTGGGCCTCTGCTGAAAATAGGCTCTATCCTAGTCAGACTTTCCCAGTCAAAAAATGTTAAATAAATATTCAGTACTTTAAATGCAAGTTGTTTAGCTTTTGATTTCCATTTTCCAGTAATTGTTCTTTTGGCAACCAATGGAATTAAACTTAATAAGGAGGTAAAAGCATTCCTTAGTATTTATTACTTCCACCATCTTTATGACATTTATGTCTGTTCTGTTTGTTCCACAGAATTTGTACTTTCACCCCTTTGGAAACCACTTCCCATGATAAATCTGATGCATCTGTTATGACAGACTGTATAGGGGGCAGAAAGGAGAATAGAATACCCGGATTTCAAGAGAAATGATCTACCCACCATAGAACCTTCCCTCCTTCAACACCAAAACATAGGGATATGAAAAGATAAAAGTTATAAATGCTGAGACCAGACTGACCTGAAGTAGTACTGAATTGTTTTAATGTGAAGTCTGTCCAGGAAAATTATACAAATTAATGAAGTTTTCTACCCCAGAATTTCGAGAAATTCCATGGATTATACCAAGTTTTGACTGGAAAAACTCAGGAAGTCATTTTGGAATGTCTACTTTGTCGAGAGGAAGAAAAAGTCACCCCAGAGCAAAATCTAGCAGACATGCCAAGAAAACAATACTATGAGAGGGGAGACAAGAAGATTTCTGAGTTCACTTGAAAACCCAGATGGAGTAGAAGATTCAGAACGCTTTCTAATGACTCTTGACAACTGCAAAAAATAAATAAATAAATAAATAAATAAAGTATGTCAATGTAGTTATTTATTTATTTATTGACATTTGTTGACCGGGAAAGTCTACTGGATCAAAGATCCATTTTCAGTCAAGGCCAGGGGAGAAAAGCTCCAAAAGATACACCCCGGGATTCAATAAAGCAATTTTACTGTGCCAGAATAGTGTAGCAGCTTCTGTATGGAATATGGCCACCGAGCGATTCAATAAACAAGGCTGGGGACGTGCACAAGCCTGCAAGCAATATTCAGGCATGGACATCACTGAATAATGCTAATTACCTCATTTGTAGTTGAAAAACATGCAAACAAGGTGAATTAATGATTCAGTAAGCAGGCAGGCATCCATGTCAGTGCAGTGTCTGTTGCAAAAATGCATTCAATTACTAATGTGTACATTTCTGCAAAAATCAAAACAGGGCCATGATAGCTCAAAGTAAAGCATGTATTATGATCATTAGGCATGCCAATGGCCAAAAATATGGCCATTGAAATGCAAAACAGTTAGAAAATTATAAAAATCAAAAAAAAATTTTTGGCCAATTTCAGCCATTTAAGCATAGCACAGTGGCGCACAAATGAGATTGTTCAGAAAATATTAAAAAAAAATGTAAAAACACAATTCTATGCAAAATATGAATTTTGCCATTATAGTGGGTAACATACAGAACCAAAACAATAACAAGTAGCGCTGGTTACTAAGGACATAGGCTCTGGTGTAGTGGTGTAACAAGATTAAGGCAGTGGGGTATGCAAAGGAGCAAAATTTACTGAATAGCAAAATGGGAGACCATTGTCTGCATGCACCTAACCATGTAGGAGCTATAATGCAGTGGTATAAGCAGGAGAAACAGCTGACAAGAAAAGGGGGTATGCCATGCATGGTGTAAGCACATTGGAGCTCCACAGCTTCCATTTCAGCTTAGCTAAGCACAGCTAAGCAAGGGTGTGTGTCTGAGGCTGTATTTACTTATTCTATGAAATGAGGAGCATGTTTGCATCCACAGCAGGACCATTTCTGCTTAAAAGGTTTTAGTTTAGCTAAACGGGTTTGTGTGGCATGCACCAGGTCTTAAACAAACAAACAAAAATAAAAAACCTGGAAATAGCCGAACTGTTTACATTTGGGCAGTGGCTTAAAAGAGGCAGAAATGGGGGAGGGGGCAGGAAATAGCAGAATAAAAGCAATCAAGTACAAATAATATAGCTGGCAGGTGGAATGTATCATAGTTAGTCAATCATACAGGCAGCATCAGCAGCACAACAGTATAAACTCTGCAAACACCTTTCAATCTGGCTTTTCCCACAAACTCTGCACAATTGGTGTGCACACTCGGGCATTTTAACCGACAAAATGTTAGGGATTGGTGTCACTTTGACACATCTGTATGTGCTAGAGGCTGAGAGCAGTGAAGAGGATAATGCTGACAACCTCACCAGACTGAGGAGGAAGAGAAGAGTGTTCAGACCCAAGGTAACCTACCAGGGGCTGCATGATCTGGAGGTACTAGAGCGCTACAGGGTTGACAGGGACATACTTCAGCAACTCATCGAGCTGTGCCAGTCTCACCTCAGTCCCAGAGTCAACAGAAGGGAACCCATCCCAGTGGATACCAAGGTATGTGTAACCTTAAGAATACTAGCTACAGGTACTTTCCAAAGTCCTACTGGGGACATCATGGGGGTCTTACAGGCATCTTCATCCAGAGTACTCCACCAGTTCCTGGATGCCATGCTGCCACATGCCAGTGAGCACATTTACTTCCCCAGCACCCCTGAGGAGAGGACCAGCAATATACACCTTTTCCACCATGTAGCAGACTACCCAGAGGTACTGGGTGCCATAGACTGCATGCACATCCACATCAAAGCAGACTGAGCAGAGTGGATGAGAAGTGTTGACTCCAACTCTTAGCTGAGATATATAAGTATCCTGTTTTTTTTTTTATTATTTATACAGTTTATTGTTTCTAGCAATTTATATATAGCACTTTTATTGTAATCTGCATGGGTAACTGATTTGTTTGCAGTTAAAAGCATTCTGTATCTTTACAAATCTTTATCTGTTTAAAAACTTTCATTTTGTGGCTTTCTGTAGTGCTTTGTAGGCTAATAACTTTAGTATTTGTGTGTGTGTGTGTGTGTGTGTGTGTGTGTGTGTGTGTGTGTGTGTGTGTGTGTGTGTGTGTGTGAGTGCGTGTGAGTGAATCATATCCTCTGGGGGTGTGGGTTATTGCATTTTGAGGCGTGTACCATCCAGTACACATCCCATTGCCCTACTTTTGAGGCCTGATGATGTCATTCACCTTAGATGTGCCTGTATACACCTGTCAGCCCTCTAAGTTCAGTGGCGTGTACAATAACTACGTAATACTATAGTGGAAATAATTAGATAGGTCAGGGTTCTAATCTCAATACTGACAACTATAGTAGTATGTGTGTGCGTGAAACATATCACCTGTGTCTGTTGTGTGTGTAGGTTATACCATTTTAAGGCCTGTTGACCCCCTACCCATAACATTACTATAAAGAGCCTGTTAATGGCATCTGCCTCACATGCACCATGTAACACTATATAGCCCATACCAGTCATCTGTACAGATGTCCAAGGAATATCCACATGTTTGCAAACTATATGTGGTCTGTATCCACTAACAATGAACATTCCTGTGATATAATTGCCAAATATGTCACAGTTACTGCAGTGACATACATACCAACATTAGATATCGTACTTGACTGACACATTATGCTGATACAAAGTCTGTCACTCTATCACTTGTGCAGGTTTGTAGGAGCAGTGGACAAGACCAATCACTATGTCTGGTGGGTTATCCCACCATCCATGAAAGCATTCATAAGATTACATGTTGTAAGAGGTTGTGTGTTATGTTCCAGGCATATAATCTATGTGAAGCGGTTCCCTGTTACATGTTTAAGGGGCATTTAAGCGATTTCTTTCCCTGGGAAAGAAATTGCTCGGCCTTCTCTGTTACTTTGCCATTTTCCCACTGTAATGCGATCTTGGAGTTGGTATATTTAGTTAGGGAGGGTGTGGGGGGCACAACCCCCCACATTGGGGAGTGTGGGGGTAAAGCCCCCACTTTGTTTAGTTTGTAGTGATATGTTTTTGTTATTGGGCTAAGCGATTTCTTTCCCAGGGAAAGAAATCGCTTATATGCCCCTTCATAGTTTTGCATTTTTGCTCTTGGTCAGTTCGGTAAAGACGCATTTGAAATTTTGCATCTTCGACGATATAATAGGGACCCTGTAGAGCATGTCATGTGTACTCAGCACTATAATACATACAAGTGGATATGTAGGGTTACTAATATGTCTATTGGCAACTGTGCATGTGTTTCTGTATGCACAGCCCCTGTGGCTGTCTTTAGTGTGTGCATGTGATGGCTATACCATTCTGTGTACCTCTCCCACCCCATGAACTCCCCCATTGCCAACCTAGTCTCAGCCCATACAGATGTCATCCACTGTACAAACAC
>NC_056729.1:1161172449-1161202449 GCF_019279795.1 Protopterus annectens | reverse complement strand
CACACACACACACACACACACACACACACACACACACACACACACACACTCCTGGTAAAGTCTGGCACACCTTTGACACCTATGGGCCCTTCAGGCCAGATGTTATGGTAGTTCTGCCTGCCACAATCCATCTCTTTCACAGCTACTGTAAGGCCCACAACAAAAGGTGGCAAATCCTACTGTGTGATGGGCCTATTAACAGAATGGTAATTGTGACCAAGACCACGGCTATTGGAAGTAAGCTATAGAGTGTCACCAAGTGCATGTGCAAGTACTGTAAGAGCTGACTTACTGCTATACAGACCACGCACACTGACAAGGTGTAACGATATGTGATGATAACTGATGAAGGAACAAGAGTATAAAGTGTCACTGCCGTACCTAGACAGTTCAGACTCACAGGGATTCAGTTCAGACAACATTGCAGGACATTGTACTCCTTGAAGGCTATTATAGCTGAGACGTCAGAGACATTAAAACCATTGGTGTGGATTTCTTTGCCCTGTGGTCTTTTGTGCATTTGAATTGTGCTGCGTCTTTTGTGGTTTTATAACATTGCAGGACAGTCTGCAATACATACAGGAAACATGTAAAGTACTAGATGCATAGTCTCATAAGATGGTACCAGGCTATTGGTCCTGATGCCCTCATAAGCCTAGCCCAGACTTTTGCACATGTCTCTTCAAAGCCAGCACCTGTTTCCCCTGTCCAGCTGGGACACACGCAGGATCCCAAGAGTGTCTTATTCATTTCTCATGCAGTCATCCAGCTTCTTCTTTGAGAGGCTATACAAGCACTCTGCTAGACATGGGGAGGGAGTGTACATTACAGACAGTGTATTGTGTGGGACACTACACTATCCCACCAACAAGTACTATACATGTCACAGACGGGATGATGAATGAGTGGAGTTTGTCTTACAGATATGCAGAAGCACCATCAAGGCTGGTTTGGAAATGGCCTTGTATGCCAGACACAGGTTGCCTATGATCAGTCTGTATGAGACTGAGTACAGGGTCAGGGCTTTCAGCCTATCTGTATAGGATAGGTGTTCCAGACCCTAAATTTGCCTGGTCAGGAACCTCTGTGGTCTCTGCAGCTGCTGCATTTGCTTGGCAAGATACATGCCAAAGGACCCATTGTACCTGGTAATGTATCTAAGGGTAGAGTACAGGGATGTTGTGACCTCCTGGTTCCTGGAATTACATACCCATATTTGTGAGGTGGGCCATAAAGGCAGCCGTCCATACAATTGTGCCCACATGGTGGGAAACTGTCAGATTGCTACCAACCTTGGTGCACAAGTCACCACACACCTGATTGCATGCTCAGTACATTATCACTGTCATAATTAGTGTGGATGACATTTACTACTGCAGGGAAATAATGCATCTCCTGGCATTCAGTTTGAGGCAATGCTTCTTGCACCAGTGATTAATTTGGGTAAGGGCCTCATGGGGGATGCTCACATCAGTAGGGGAATGTAAGACAGTGGCCAGCTTGCAAGCATCTGTAAACCTGGTCAGCCAC
The DNA here is from genome assembly GCF_019279795.1 of Protopterus annectens. Lineage (NCBI taxonomy): Eukaryota > Metazoa > Chordata > Ceratodontiformes > Protopteridae > Protopterus > Protopterus annectens. Next base: position 1,161,200,919 of record NC_056729.1, on the reverse strand, counting down.
AGACTACTGTTTTTGTCTTATACCTCAGAAATGTATATCTCAAACAGTAGAGGCCTCCAGACTGATCATTGGGCTACACTGCTCTGTAACATTCTACTACTAGAGGTGGCTTTCACTACTTTGACTGAGTGGGTACTATCATTGAGCCAGTTAGCTACCCATCTGGTAACACACAGGCTGATGCCTAGCTGTGCAAGCTTATGTATCCTGGGCTGCCTGGGGATTATTGTGAGAAAATTGGGCTAGGTGAAGGTAGGCATTGTTCACCATCTTCCCCTCATCCTTGTGTTTGTTGACCACTTCAGAGAAGTCAACCAGGTTTAACAGGCTTGATCTCCCTTTGAAAATAACACACTATGTGGGCTCAAACATTTTGAGGTTGACGATGTCCCTGTTCATAAGGTCCTTGATATAGCCTTCCATGCCCTTGCAGATCAGACTAACCAGGCTAATGTGCATATGATTGGCTGGGTCAGTAGACTGCTCCGCCTTTGTTTATAGGGATGACAGTGGCTGTCCTCTGTGCAGACTGGTGCTCTGGCTTTGGTTGACCACAGTGTGTAATGGAGCTGAGACCTTATGCCTGAGTTCATGTAGGATGCAGCCAGGGATGGTATTAGGCCTATGGAGACTTCTGTGTGTTGCTTTGAGAGGGCATTATGGACCTGCTTCCTGATGATGAGGGGAGGGGGGCATGTGCTTTGCATGCACATGTGTACTAATGGGGGGACAGGGAGGTGATGTTTACACTTCACCTGTCTGCAGCAAGTTGGCTATATCTATGCCGTATGTGTATGTGGTGTTATTGACCACCAATACAGAGCAGATTTGGATGTTGCCTCTGGGATTGCAGACATATGTGTGGAAGGCCTAGTGATTGGCCTTGGTGGATGTGTCCAATTTGCACTCAAAGATAGCCTTAGGGTAATTCACCTGTGACCTTATTTGCTTGTTCAGACCAAGATGAAATTGCTTCCAGTTAGGCACCTGCTCTATCTTGGCCCTGTCCAGCAGTTATTTCCACCTATTATAGTATTTGTGTATTGCTGCTGTCCACCACAGACGTTTACCCTACCTTGAGGGAGATGATGTTGTCCTGTCAGATATTGCTGTATCCATACAGCTATGTAGGTGCCCACGTAGCATTATGGTGTGGGTTTGGACATTACTGCTAGTTCCAACTGATGGGACAGTGGCTGTAAAGCTACTTCTACCTGCTCTGAGGAGATTTATAGTAATTTTTGTAAAGTTTATTTTTGTTTGACCCTGATGGGGGGGGGGGACAGGGGAGATAGTGACCTGAACAGTGATGGCTATGTGGTCAGATCTTACCAAGGAGGATGACACCTTAAGGAGTGCAACAGTGGTTACTCATGTTGGTTAGGACCAGGTACATGATATTTCCACCCGTTGTAGGAGTGTTGACCAGCTGATCCACTGCGTTGCCATTGACAAAGCCAAGGAATCTCTGTGCATTCATGTTCAGGAAATGCACACTATGGTTGGTTAGTTAAAGTCACCCAGGAGCAGGGTAGATGGCTGAATCTTGACAGATTCCGGCAAGTCTAGATAGGTGTGGTGGGTGTCCAAAGTCATGGTTGGAGGTCTGTAACTAGCTATGATTTGAGTAGGTGTTTTGTCAATCGTTAACTGCACTCAGGATGTTTCCCATGCATCATACTGTTTAGCCAGCCTGGAGGTGTGTATGTGTATGATAATGTTTAAAACTGCACCTCCTGTGGCTTTTCAGCCCTCCATTTGGGGTCTAAACGTATGATGGGATGAGTAACCTGGCAAGGTTAGTGTGTTCTCCACAGCTGCAAAGCAGGTGTCAGTGAATGCACAAATGTCAGCATCCTACAGGACAAGGTACGCTTGCAATGACATGGGTTTCATGCTAAGACACCTAGCTCCTGTTAGAGCAAGACATCTGCACAAAGGCACACATCACTGGTGGGCAAAGACTGGAAAATAGTGACACTTTATACATCTAACTTTAACACACTTAGTTGCTAGCAGAGACGGTTTCACATTCACAGGACTACTCATCTGACTTTCAAATGTATGTTATTATGTTGTGGCTTCAGTCTTTAATGGGTTGCCAGTGATTTGCCAGACAATACACAACTGTATGAGGCATTGACTACAAATATGAGGCAAACATGTGGTCAGTCTGCAAAACTCTGGACAGTTGACAGGTATGGGCTTAGTATACACCTTACGGTTCAATGCACACTTCTCTGCCTGTTATTTACTAGGCACATACCCTATATAAGTCTCTTACATTTGTAAGACAAGCATATGTATCATAGTAGCATTCACAGGTGACATATGAATATTTACAACATCCTAGGTAGCTGGCCTAGCAATATCACTGTCAGTATTGGACAACAGACACTCCAGTAGTGGCATACATGAGCTGACTTTTGCTGGAGTGACTCAGGGGCCAGAGCTGTGATCTATGTCACTGCAGAAAGGTCCAGCAGGAATGGCCATAAGTGCCGGACAGCATCATGTGAGTCTAGCAGGTCTTATTGCGACCTAATGTTTAACTTCCTGTTTCACATTATTGCAGCCCCCATTCTGCATTCCATTACAAGCTTAAGTGATTGGCATACCTATTATAGTGCTGAAGATTTTCTTCAGAATAATGCAAATATTTAGGTTTGTGTAGTTGTAGTCTGTCTTTGTATAGATGGGTTCAGACCTGTGTTGCATAGACAGCAGCTTACCTTTTATAGGTAATGCAAATGAGCAGGTGATGGCCTGTGCACCAATTGGTGGCTCCCACTTGCTACTTGCATTCAGTCTTTCCATTAGCCAATGCCATAGCAACACAGTGCTATAATTAAGGCCTTCATGTGGGCCTTGCCCCTTTTCCTTGCCTGTGAGGAGGACATTATGGAGGTTTGGGGGGAACAGCTTCACAGACAGTAGGTGGAAATACCTCTCAGAACAAGAAATGTGGAGACAGCTCAACAACATGGGGGACAAAGTTCCAGAATTGGGTACAGATTTAAGTATTGCTGTTATCCACATAGAGGATTGCTAGATTAACAGGGTTTGTCTGCACATGCATTTTCTGTGTGACTTGATGTCTGACAGTGATATGTCTCTGACATACCTTTCAACTGTCCACATGTCCACAGACTGCCCAGAGGTTTGCCTGTTATGTTTGGTCTGTTCCTCAGACAATTTTTGTTTTTGAGAAATCAGTAGGATAATGTGAGGATTGTAGTCAGTAAATGTTGACATCCATTTGTGTTTCAGACATCATATCCTTCATGGATGTTATGTTATAATGCACGCTGTAACACCAACTGTTTCAGTTTGTAACACCATTATGTGAGCTATGTCCCTCTTTTCAGCCTCCTGTTCTCCAGGTATGTCAGGCTTTGTCCAGCTGCCTTGCAGTAAGAGGTTCAGAGGTATGGTATATCATTATTTAGTGACTTCACTCCTGATATTATCCCAGTGACTTAGCAGACTCCTGGATGTGTTATGCAGCAGTGGCCATAAATATAGTCCCACTCCCTGGACATTCTGTGGAAATCTGTACAATTGATAGGTATGTCTGGCCATTGTTAACAGACTGTCAAGATTGTGTAGCAGTGTTGCGTGTAAATGCTTGTTGGGCTGAGTAGGGAGAGTAGCAGATGTGGGTGTCATAGATCCTTTTCTATCTGACTGTGCATGCTACTACAGTTGCTGGTGGTCTATTAGGTTTATATGTTTGTAGGGGCAGACTGAAAAATGTACTGTAACACCTCAGGATTCCCAGTAGACTGTGAGTTGGGGCAGTATATGTTGGTGTAGTGTGTGACTGGCAATCAGGATATGTTTGTTCAAACAGTCGTTATACTCTAGAGTTCATCTGGGGGACTGGTATGTTGCTGTGACTGTGGTGTAAATGGGTGTGGATGGACAATGTCTCACCAATATCTGCTTTTCCATACAGTTACATCCCTGTAGTGCATGATATATTTGCAAATACATGAGTAATTCCCCAGAGCTGATTTGGGGTAGTGTCATGTTGGTCTTATTGTGGTTCAGAAGGTGCTGGGTGAAATGGTTGGCAGCTCTCAGTGTTTTTTCTCTTCTGCTACATGACTGCAGTCATACCTCTCCATTGTTCAGATGTCTAGACACTGTCCAAATGCGTGGTTCATATGTTTGGTCTGTTCCCCATAACAGTTGTGGGTTTTTGAGAAATCACTGGGATGATGTGAGCATTGACATCAGCAAATTATGACAATCATTTGTGTTTCAGACCTGGAATCTATCAGAAAATATATGTTATATCAAACCATGCTACTCTAGCAGACTTCTATGCGTATAGCAGCCATATTTCAAATATGTCACTATTGTTTGCCCTTTTCCCCCACTTTCTTAGGCTTTTTGCAGATGTCTTGCAGTAAGAGGTTGTTCATATATATATATATATATATATATATATATATATATATATATATATATATATATATATATATATATATATATATATATATATATATATATATATATATATATATATATATATATATATATATATATATATATATATATATATATATATATATATATATATATATATAGCTCAGATGGTGTAGAGGTATGTTGCTGTGATTGTAGTGTGCACATGAACCTGGTTTCAAGACTTGGTAATATGACTTTTTTTTATTCATGTTAAATTACCATAATGCATGATATGTTTGCAAAAGCATTACAAGCTCCCACAGCTCAGATGGTGGATGGTATAGTGGTACATTGCAGTGACTGTAATGCACAGGGTCCTGGGCTCGAAACTTGGCAAGGCTGATTATTTTGTTGCTGGGCAGAACAAGAGCTGTTTCAGACAGAGTGGTTAAAGCACTTTTAAGGAGTTGTAAGTGGGTTTGCACAGTTTTGCATGAAGGTAAATGATGCTAACAGATAGTTAAGTTCTCTTAGCTTCACTTAGCGGTGTTTACTCCCACTTACACCCATGATAATTTTAATTAAAGAAAAGAAAAAAAGGGTGATAGGAAAATGGTGAAATCAGGGCAAGCAGGGGGTAAAACATTAGGAAAATCAGCTAAGGATGTGCAGGATGGGTATAGGTAAGGATCTACATTTCTTCTTCAGCAACAGCTGTGAATAATATGCAGAATTTGGAATTTACAGCCTCACACCCCACAGGAAGGGATGTTGGTGACAGACATTTATAGAATAATTTGTGGGTAGATTGATTATTCACTGTTCATGGGGTCAAAATGTAAAGCTATGTATGGGGCAATGATTTTTTTTGCAGGACAAATGCCCTTTTTTAAGGTGAGAATGGGATGTTGGAAAAGAGCTGTAGGTATGTTTGGGGAGGTAGGTTGGGTAGGATAGGTTGCATTTGCAGACAGACAAGACAGCAGACATGGGTGGTATATGACACATGAGGGGGTAAACATCTTTGACGGGGAGGGTGGTTGGGAATCCAAAGCTCATGAGCCCCCAAATGGATATAGTGGGACTGAGGTCCCCACCCATGGGCAGTCACCACTGCACTTTCATGGCCCTAAAGGTGGCTGTGCTGGGAGATGGACAGGAGGGGCAGCCTGCCCCTTGAGGTGCACCAGGTGACCCTCCATCTGGCACAGCCATCCATCCAACTCCATGCCGATGAAGCTGCACATCATACCCTGGAACTGGTGGCAGGTGATGGTCTCCTCTCCACACCCACGCTCAGGGGGGTGGACCCCATACTCTGAGGTGGTTCCACTGGAAGGTGGTACAGGACCAGTGGAGGAGGCAGTTCCAGGTTGAGTCCCAGAAGTTCTGGGCCCTGGTGTCATAGGTTCATACTAGGCTATCTGCCCTAGGGCATTTATAAGCCTAGCCAGAATGTGTTTGGCTTTCGCCACCCATTTTAAATGTATTTTGCTATGCCCTTTTTCGAGGTTAGTATACTGTGCCTCTGTCTAACAGTAACACAGAAGTGATACCCGGGGTAAACCTACGATCTCCCATCCACTCATCAAGATTCCTCTTGAAGAGAGTAAGTGAGGGACTCTGCCTAACCTGGACTGGGATTTTATTCCAGAGTGAAGGGAGCTTCTGGGTTATGAATCTGTCCCTCCAGCATGTCCTATTTATTTCAGTGCTGAGGTTCAAGTCTCTCGAGCACATAGCTCGATGGGATTTGGATTTTCTGAGGTGCAGCATGTCCATTAATTCCGGGCTGGACATGGCTTTATATGTCAGGCACAGATCGCCTCTGAACAGGTGGTATGCCACTGAGTAGAGCTGGAGTTTCTTTAACCGGGCAGCATATGGCATCTGTTTGAGCCCTTTGATCCTCTTGGTGAGGTACTTTTGGGGTCTTTCCAGTTGCTGCAGGTGTCTGGTAAGGTACATCCCAAAAGGGGCATTGTACTCAATTATGGGCCTGATGAGGGATGAGTAAAGAGGCACGATGACCTCCCCTGATCTAGATGTGAATCCCTTCATGATTAGGTGGGCTATATAAAATGTTTTTCTAACCACTTTGGCCACATGGTTGTCAAATGAGAGATTGCTATCAACTTGGGTCCCCAGGTCCCTAGTTACTTCTTCTGTACTTAATGGATATCCACCTATGTGGTAATTTGTGGGCACTTTGTTTTTGCCAAAGGGGATGACTATACACTTTTTGGCATTTAGCTTGAGGCCATAGCTCTGGCACCAGTTGTCTGTTTCTATGAGTCCCTTTTGGAGGATGCTTGTGTCGGCTGGAGAGTCGATTATGGCGCCCAGTTTGCAGTCATCTGTGAACTTGGTCAGCCACAGTCCTTTTGTGTTGGCCTGTACCTCCGAGAAATATATACCGAACAAGAGAGGTCCCAGGACTGAGCCTTGTGGGACACCACTTGTAACTGGTTTGGAGTCTGACATGGCTCCAGCAATTCTAACCATGTGGATTCTGTCCTTGAGCCAGTTTGCAATCCATCTAGTGACATAGGGGTTTATATTTAAGCTGGTGAGCTTATCTATAATGCCCGATTGGGGTATTGTATCGAAGGCTTTTGCGAGGTCCAGGTAGGCTGTGTGGACCACCTTCCCCTCGTCAATGGCCTTGGTGACTGTTTCAAAGAAATCAACCAGGTTTAAGAGGCAGGATCTGCCCTTAACAAAGCCGAACTGGGTAGGATCCAGTGTCTGTAGGTCCCCAATATCTTTATTTATGAGGTCCATGATGATCCTTTCCACAGCATGGCCAGATGAGGCAAGACAAGTTGATCCTCTGGGATCTACCTTCCCAAACATGCTATAGTGTTGAGGTTTTACAATATATATTGGTTAGTCATGAACAAAACATTTCAAAATTAGTTATAACAGCATGCGTGGGTGTTTCAATTAACCCCAAACAACAGATTTAAAACAGTTGCATAGCAAACAGAGCACATGCATACATGGAAAAACAGTATGCATTGTAACAGCATGCCAGTAGCATTAACAGCAACAGGTCACCAACAATGGTATTTGAACAAGGTATGTTAACATCCAACCAATCAAATATATGAACAATAATAGAACACAAGTCCCAACATTAGGTTTTGAGAACAACATACCGTAGTATATGAATGATAATTATCGATGCAGATAAGGGGTGGGGGGGGGACAAAAAGTCCATTAACAACTGTTTAGACTTCTATTTTTCACAACAGTACTGCTCAATACTCTACAGGTCTGCCCTCACTTTGCATCTACCTATGGCCCATAGCTTCTGTAGCACAAGCATTCCTGTTAAACTGTCACCCTAGAATGGGATGAGGCAAACTGTGCCAACTCTGGGTACATGACTAGAGAGTACTCGTACATGTTAGGGTTATATATCTGGCACAGAATGGGTACCCTGCACTGCTGTTATGTGAGTGTGCTACTGGCATATCTCACCTGGTTTTCTATGTGTGTCCAGGGTTATTGGCAGCAGTGACTACTAGCCGTGAAAGCATGACACTTGAGAGACATGTATTGGGAAGAGTGCATGTTGTATGTAGCTATCCTGCTGTCACTTGCAGGCTTGGGGTTGGACAGTGGAACAGTTGTACATGGTGTATTAGTATACCCTTCATACAGCTACTACCGACATTTATTTACTTGTAAAACCTGTGAAGAAAATATCTGTTAACACTATCTGACTGTTTCGGCATTTATTCCGGATTCCTTGTGTGTACATATGCACACATCTTACTACCACTCTGTGGATTTGAACCATGTGAGGGTGTGCAAAATTAATAACTAAACTATTTCTCATTACACTGACCTACTGGGGAACTGCTACTTCTTGTTTGACTGGTTTCTGCCTAATACTCTCTTGGTTAGACAGTCTGACCTTGTAATCCTGAGATGCATGCATGACAGATAGTGTACTGTGCATTAATCCTTTGGAATAATACAATCTGGGCAGCAAAGGTTAACACACGGCAATGCTGCATGGGACACACTGTATTACATTACACATTACTATTCAGGGTTCAGAGCTTAGTACAGTATATATTCATATTTTATTTATATCTTGTTTTACAGCTCCACAAGCTACAGTTTTTCTTAACAGCTGGTTCTCAGAACAACCTCAGTTAATGCATGCTGTCAAACCCATATCTTCTGTGGAGAACCTGTATACATTCTATTTCTACAACAACATACTGGAGTAAATACAACAGTTTTTGGTATTGATCATTATTACAGTGACATGACACAGTGCTTTATTACTACATATCCTGTACATCAATATTAGTCGGACAAGGTTAACCACAGTAACAGTATACCTACTGGCAGCAATCAATGTACTTCTTTTTAGTTATTTGCACTATATACTGCAAAATAGATTTGTACTCACCAGCCTGTCAGCGCAGCCCCAACAGTCTGTCAGCATGGGCTTCAATGTTGCTAGCCCTCTCTGCTGCAGCTGTAGGGGAGAAAAACAAACATTATGCACACCTGTCTATCACATACTCAGACTAGACTTAGGTACAAACTACTTGATACTGATACTTACACACTACTGGAGCATTCCATGCCCATGCATCTTGGATCCAATGGGCCAAGAGTGCCCCCTTCCTCTGCTTTAGGTCAGCAAAATGGTGCTGCACCTGCTTACCAGTTCGAGGGATGCCAGTAGCACTGGTGAGATCAACTGCTAGATGGTCCCAGGCCTCCTTTTTGTATTGTGAGCCCTAGTACTGGCCCTGCAGCAGTCTCTCATTATGTTTTTCTACTAGGTGTCCAGCCATGACCCTGGATTCCTCAATGCCCCAGTGCTGTGCCCGAAAGCATGCTCCTTCACCAACGCCCAACATAGTACCTGCACAGATCAACTACAGAAGATTCTGGCTGTATTCCCACCTGAGTGGTTTAAATAAGGTCATATTCCCACCCTTTGCTGTCATTGGACCATTTTGAAAATGCTAAGCTCAGCTAAGCAGTGCGCAAATCCGCTAAGCTGAGCTGAACAGTGCTTAAAGGGATAAATGCTGAGCACTGCTTAACAGTGCACACATCCACTTAGCTGGGCTAAATGCTGCTTATTATTCACATTTAAGAAATGCTTAAACTGGCTAAGTATAGCTGGGCACTACCTAGCATTACTCATTTTTCATTTTAAAAGAATATCAGAATTGTAGATTAATTCATCATTACGGACATATTAAGTGCATATGATTTACTTTACATAATATCCCCCATGTGCTTTCATTACATTACCTTGGGGTGTGATTATACTGTATGGGACACTTGTGTATATATGGGTGATTTCACATGCTATATGCACTCACACTTCCACTTTGAATCTGCTACACTACCCTGGGTAATGAATATCAATTACTACATAATTTAACATAAAAAAATAATTTTAACAATGCTTTCCCATGTAAAAATAAAGTGCCTGTCTTGGTACTTGAACCGAGAGCACCTGCATTCAAAGCCGGGACTCAAACCAATACACTATCTTGTTATTGCGATTTTAGCTATATATTTTTATTTAGCTGCTATGAGATGTTTAAGCAATGCTGAGCAGAGGGCCCTAATGTGCAAACCTGCTCAGATATGCTTAAACATACCCTAGAATGGGGAAAAAAAAGGAAATTAATAAACCCATTTTATTTACATGTATCAATACTCCTTGTCAGTCACAGTAAGGGAAATTGTAAGAGGACACATAGGGACAGATTTTAAATTGCTCTTACAAACTTAGAACATTCTTAGAATAATAGGTTTTGATTAGCATGACTTTTCAGATGGATGTGGAGTTTTAAACTCAAATGTTTGTCATTATTTAATGACTCACATCCTCTGCTATTTTCCAAGTAGGGACAGATATTTGGGGGAACACACCAAAATATGATGCAGCATACCTCTCAACTGTACAGATTTTTGCAGAATGTCCAGATGTTTGCCTCATATTTATGGTTCATTTCTCATATGATTGTGGTTTTCTAGCAAATCATTGGCAGATCACGCAGGGTTTAAGTCAGAAAATAATGACGGACATTTGAGTTTCAGACTTCATACCCTTCAGAAAATCCATGCTAATGCACAACCTGTATTCTATCAACTTTCCAAGTTTGTAAGGGCAATATTTAAAAAGTGTCCTTATTTTTGGGCCTTTGTCCCCCCATTATTCATGGCTTTGTCCAGATTTCTTGCTCTAAGAGGCTGAGAGTATGTAAGGCAGACATGTGGACATTCTCTGAAAACCTGTACAGTTGAGGGGTATGGCTGTACGGCACTTTCGCAATGCAAGGGGTGTGTCATAGTACCTGTCACACACCCCCAGCATTGCTTCCTATCTTCATAGCTGCTTTCAGTGTCTGCAGACACTGAAAGCACTTGGAAAGTGCCATACGGCACTTTGACAATGCAGGAGGTGTGTGACAGTACCTGTCACACACCCCCTGGACTGCTTCCTATCTAAACTTTCTACTTTCAGTGCCCACAGACACTGAAAGTTCTTGGAATGTGCTGTACAGCACTTTGACAATGCAGGGGGTGTGTGACAGTACCTCTCATACATCCCCTGCATTTATTTCTTGATCCCCTATCTATTTCAGTGTTCGCAGACAATGTTTTACTATATTATTTGCTTTCAGTGTCCATGGACACTGAAAAGCATGTAAAAAGTGCCATATGGCACTTTGAGAGTACAGGGGGCATGTTAGATGTGCGTGCACTACTTAAACTAAAAGATTATTGAATCCTGTGGACAATGTCTCATTAAAACAAAGTTAGTAAAAAACTTAAAACAGTTTATAAGATTTTTACATAGACAACAAAAGATTGTCTTTTTTTACATAGATAACAGATTACAACATTGAGGCAAAATACAGATTATAACAAAGCAATAAATATGGATTCTGTTAAATTCTATTTACCTTTTATAAACTGTACAGCATAGAAAGGAGATTGCCATTCTTAGGTTTGTGAGTCAATTTGTGTACGTGTGCTGGATAAACTGAATTTTTAAGGAGGTTTGTTCAAAAGATTACAGGTACATGTAAGGTTGTTAAGATAATGTTTTAATGCTGACCTAAAAGTTTTTGTAGTGTCTAGCTGAGTGACTGTGGGTAGCAAAGCATTCAAGTGTTTGACTACTATATGGGAATAAAAGCATTCACCAGCTCTCTTTTTGGATTTAGTTGTGGTTAGTAGTAATCTGTTAGAAGACCTAAGGTTTTGAGCTGTATCTTGCATAGAAGGACAGTAGTGCGGGTTATATATTAGTTCGTGAGTAAGAGTAAGTTGGGTATAATATAGGTAATGGGGGGAATTCAAGCCAATTTAAAGTTTTAATGGCTAAGCAGTGATGTGTATGAGATGGCATATTGGTGGCGAATTTTGCTATTTTGTAGTAGCAAGATTGTAATTTGGTCATGAGTGCTGTGTGTAGGTTAGTGAAATGGGACTACCATAGAGGAGGGAAGGGAGAAGCAGACTATTTGCAAGTTTTGTTTTGGTAGATGTATTTAGGAAGATTGTATGCATATAGAGCTTCCATAGTTTGAAGTGAGTCTTTTTGACTGTGCTGAGTATGTGGTTCTCAAAAGAGAGTTTGTCATCAGTTGTAATGCCTAGTAGTTTTGCTGTTTTAACAAGCTCAATTTCAGTATTGTTAAGTGAGACTATCTTAAAGTCAAGAGTTACAGGTTTGCAAGAGAATAGTAAAATGGTAAATATAAAACAATCATCCAAACATGGAAAATGTGAATGCTTTGAAGTCATTACAAAGCAATTACTGGAGCCAGACACTTTGTGAATACCCATGGAGATGCAGATAGTCCAAAAGGTAAGACAGAGAATTGATAACATGAGCCAGCTATAGGAAAATTTCAAAAATAAGCCACACTGGTAGAACCACAGTGTAAATATGTTATATAACAAAAAAAAAGGAAAACCATGTCCAAAACAGGGAAGGGGTTGTGCAGCAAAGTAAAAACTCCCTCATTAATATGAGCAAGCAACCCAGGGGACTAATATAGTCCCCAAAGCCAAATATGAGTTACAAATAGCCTCCCAAACCAAGGACAGCCATAACACTTTCTTTAGGTATATCTGCAGCCTTAGTGAATGGAACCACCTATACAGAGCTGGCTGATAAATTTAGCTTCAATTTTACCCCCCCCCCATCACCACCATTCACTCCTCCAATTAATACTCCCAGCATTTCTCCAACAATCACTAGGAAGCAGGTCCTCAATGCACTTTCTAAGGCCAAGAACACTGCTTTGATGGGTTCTGATAGAATCCCGTGATGTCTCTTTTAATTTCTCCAAGCCTTTTGGGTTTCTAATACCATGAAGGGAATGGATCCCACTCTTAAGTCAAAGCATGATTAAAGTTCATGAAATTAGTATTTTTCAATATTTGATGTTAGCCAGAAGTGCTCTTCACAGCACCCGCAATGTGCCAAGTAATGACTCCTGCAAGACATAGACTATGAAATAATGGCCAGAGAGATATGGAGTTAGGTGTATCTGTAACATATCTAAGGACAATTGTAAATTCTTTTTTATAAGACCCATTGTTCCTACTACTACTGGAACTGTCTTGGTATCCATCTTCCACATTTCCCTCATTTCTGCATGCAAATCTTAGTATTTTATGCCATTGTGTCTCTCTCTCTCTCTCTGTACATACTACATTGTAGTCAGTGACTGTGGCAACTTCAGTGATTAATGCTACTTTTGTCTTCTTTTCATATACTGCTATATCTGGTTTTCTCACATCTTTTTTTGAACTGTTGGTAATGGATGATCCCATGTGATATAAACTTCATTTTCCATGATGCTTTGTTGCTCATATTTCCAGTGTTTTTCATCTACTTCAGTATTATAATGCTTGCACAATCCCCAATGCAATAGTCTTGCCACATTATTGTGCCTTTCAGTATACAGTCCTTCTGCCATTAGCATATCACAACCAGCAACAAGATGTGCGACTCTTTACAACTCTACAAAATCTGCATATGTCTGTTTTTCACATATGCTCAATGGATTTTGTAAACTAACATGTACATAGTCCACTATCTTGGGCCGCCAATATTAACCTTTTATCTTTTGTTTTAAATTCACCTCTCTTTAACCATTCCTGCATTCGATCCTAATCAAAATGAGGTTGTTCCAAGAGTTTTCTATACTTACAACCATATGCATCTTCCATATTTCTTATCTTCTCATCTGATCCTTCACCTTGTATTCTTTTTTTGTTTTTGCCACATTCAGTTGCTGCCTGATTTTTATCTACTTCTGGTTTGATTTCGATTTCCACTTGACACTGATATGCTTCTCCTAAACTAAGCAGGGAAGTCATCTTAGACTTATTCTCCTCATGTTGAAAACTTTCACTATGTTTGGGTCTTGTGAAGTTAGCACATATGTATGCAGTCCCATGATTGCAGATTTATACATGTAATCAGTTTCGAGGAGATCCATACTTCCTTCAGAACGGGGAATATATAATTTTGGTATGCACTAATTTTATAAATCATTTGCTGAGCATGAAGCATCCTTCCTGTTTTCCTGTCCAACCTATCCAACACCTTTTAGGGCCATTCAATCACTCCAAAACTGTACGTTAGGACAGGAAGAGCAAATTGGTTTATAGCTTGGACTTTATTCCTAGATGTCAGCGCTGTTTTCAGTATTAATTTAAGTCTTCTAAAATATTCCTTACTAAGTTTTATTCACATTTGTTCATGTTTTATTGTTGATCCTGCATCAATTCCCAAATATTTATACACTCCTCTAAGTCTTTTTCATATCACATTCCTATCCCAAACTGATGTTTTCTTGGTGCTGCAGCTTTCCTGCTTTAAAGGTTGCTTTTGCACATTTATCAAGACAAGATGACATTCTTATATAATCTGAAAAAGTTTTGATCACTTGCAGTTATGTTTTCACTTCCTCGTCTGATGAACAATGCAGCTTTAAATCATCTACAAAAAGAAGAAATGCCTTTATACTATGTTGTTTTCCGGGAGCCAAATTGTAGCCATAATCTATTCTGTTAAGGAGACAACTTAATCAGTTAAGGGCAAGACAAAATAGCAGTGGTGACAGATAGTCACCCGGGAATATCCCCTGTTGAATTTTTATCCCTGGAATAATAATTTGTCCTTTATCATGGCTTAACTGTAAAGTAGTCTGCCACTATTTCATGGTTGCTGTAATGTAATCAATCAGTGTAGTGTGTATCTTATACAGTTTTGCGTACTCTTATCCATGAATATGGGATACTGTCAAATGCTTTTGTATAGTCTATCCATGCCATACGTAGATTCTTCCCCTTTTTTTACAGTTCTCCATTATGACTTTAAACAACAAATGATCCTTTGTTCCATATGACTTTATTTTATTACTTTTTTAATCTATTGCCATGATTGAGTTTTCTTCTGAATGACTATAAAGTCTGTCAGCATCAATTCCAGTGTATAGTTTATATGCTGTCAGAAGGCAAGTTATTGATCTACAGTTTTTAGGATAGCTTGCAAGTTCACTCTTAAGTAGGAGTATTGTTTTTCCTATTGTTAATCAGTCTGGTGTCTGGTCAGGGTGTGCATATAAATAGTTCTTACTCGTAGCTAAATCTTCATGTAAAGAGTTAATACTTTTAGCTAGAAGTTAGGTACTGCAACTGGACATGGGGTTTTCCAGTTAGGAGCTTTTCTTAATTTTGTTTCAATCTCTCTGGCCATTACTTCATCCCATTTCATATCCTGTACATTTGAACTTGTTATTTCTTTTACTTCTTCTATCCATTTAGCATCTTTATTATGTTCCACAGGATCTTAATAGATATTTCTCCAAAGTGTATCTATTTCTTCTTTTTTAGGTGGTGTTTCAATTCCTTTGCCTTGTTTCCCAGTTCTCTATAAAACTTTATTGGGTCATCAGTAAACTGTTTATTTTGTTCTTTTCCTTTATATTTATCTGCATGTCTTCTATGTTTTTCTGCCTGCATGTGCTGATAAATTTTAGTTTATTATTTGTAATAGTGCAAGACAGATCCTGATCTGTTCTGATACTGTGCATTGCTTTTATCACGTCTATCTTTCTTCATAATTTTGTTAATCTGTTCCCATTTCTATACTCTTATAACAGTGATGATTTTTATCTTAATTGTTTTATAGTTTTCCCTATTCAATACTTATATGATGGCATTCGATTTCTCCCCTTCCTTTACCTTACAACTCTGTGTTTTTATGGTAAGCCTTTATCTGTCATTAATTTAGCTGCACAGTGATATATCCTGTTTAGTTCTATCACATGAATCTCTATGGACAGTCATAATTACTGTGTTAATTTGTCTCCTGAATAGCATTAAATATGTCCTGTGTCAGGCCTGCTAGAATCTCTGTTTAACTATAGCCACTATACAGGTTTTGTGCCAAATGAATGGAGGCCTTTAAAGGTTATCCCTCTGCACAACGAGAAGCCTTCCACCATCCCAGGGAACTACAGACCCATAAGTCTGACTAATCTCGTACGCAAGGCCATGGAAAGAATTATCAATGATCTGATAAACAATGATATGGGAAACCTGCAGATCCTGGGCCCTATCCAGTTCAGTTTTGTCAAAAGTAGGCCATGCCTACTAACCTGATGCACTTATTCGAGAAGGTTACTAAAAATATGGATGATGGCAAAATGCCTGGCCAAGGCATTTGGCACAATACCTCACTCAGGCATTGTAGATAAACTTAGAAAATTAGATATAAACTCATATGTCAACTAATGGATAGCCATTTGGGTCATTGATAGGACACAAATAGTTAGGACTGGAGAATCCACCTCCACAAAGAGACCAGTTGAGGAGTCCCACAGGGATCAGTACTGGGGCCTCTCCTTTTTGTCATTTACTTTTCTGTAGTCAAGGGAGACATCAATTGCTTTTGGCTGACAAATTATGTAGACAACTGTAAACTAGGTGTGATCACTGAATCCATTAAAGATACAGATACCCTTCAAGAGGGTCTGAAGCAGAGAAACAACTGGTGTCAGAGCTGTGGACTAAAACTCAATGTGAGAAAATGCATTTTAGTACCTCTTAGAAAGATGTTCACACCTGGAAATTACAACATTGACAATGCACCCTAAAAGTAGAATTAGTGGTCAGGGATCTGAAAACACATGTTAACAATAACCTGAAATTTCACAACCGCATGCCTATTGTGGTGAGAAAATCATTCTACATTGTGCAACTTATAAGTAAGGGCATAGCATCCAGGTCCAAGGACCACTGTTCTTCTGTACTTTGCTGTCCCTGACCAGGCACTTGCAACAGCTTGAAAGATCACAAAGATTACTCATAAAAATAATTCAGGAAGTAAACAACAAGTTCTGTGTGGACCATCTCAGAACCCTATCCCTGTAGTGGTATCCTACTGATTGCTGCATGGTAATCTATGCCTAGCTTGCAAGGCATCCTCTGATCCCACACTGATGGATTTGTTGCACATCCACAAAGAAACAGCATTAGAAATATCCATTCAAAGGACCTAAACCTCATCTGTGACATAAACAGGACATGTTTGAGGGACAGGCATGTGTCTCAAAGATTACCCTTTCTTTGTAACAGGCTTCATATCCATGTGAAACAAATCTCATCCCTAACCCTATCGAAATGCAGTTTGGACAAATGGATGTGAAACTGCAAATTTGACCCTGGTTTGCCACCTATGTCCCTAACGGAGAGGGGCAGCCTGTGAATGCTTGATGTGTACAAGCCAATATTGCAACCATAAAATTCCTTGGGATATTGATACATATCAGCAATATTTTGTTAAATTTAGGGTTTGCTTGGCTACAATTTTATTATTTATTTATTTATTTATTTACATTTGTTGACCGGGAGTGTCCGACTGGACGTAGGTCCATTTTCAGCGGAGGCCCAGGGAGAAAAGCTCCACAGTTAAAATAAACAGACAGTAGTTACATTGGATTACATAGCGATTAACAATTTAACATAGCAATTACTTACAACATATGTACAAATGAAGAACATAGTACATCAGTAGACAAACTAGAATCTTTTTCTGCGAAGTACATAACAGACATTAACAAATGTTACAATAAGAAGTTCCTGCTGTATAATAAGTACTAGGTTTATGAGCATCTGAGCTTGCTATAATCAGGGTAGTTAGTGGCGTGGAAAGAAAGGTAGTGGTTGGATGGGGTGGGTGATATTAGAGTGGGAGTTGCAAGGACATAGCCAGCATGTTTTAGGTGCGCTTTTAGTAAAGTTTTGAAGTGGGTGCATGATGGTATGGAGGTAATTGTGGGTGGGAGGAAGTTCCATAATTTGGCTATGGTGCAAGAGAATAGCGCTTCACCAGCAGAGTTATTGGCTTGCTGGATTTTAGTGGTCTGGTGGTGCGATAGGGTTGGAGTAGATTCATTATCACGATTAAAATGGCTCTTGGGCCAATAGCTTAGTAATCACCTCTGAACCTATAAGTTTGAAATGTTTGCCAATGGGAATACAATGGTAGCCATCTTTTAAATCTAGCTTTACCATGAAGGCTAGTGGAGGGACAAGAGGTAACAAGGTCTGAAGGCATAACATTTTGAACTTTGGAACTTTGACAAAAAGCTTGAGAAAGAATAGGTCTAGCACAGGCCTCCAGGTCCATTCTTTCTTTGGTATATGGAAAATCATTGAATAAAATCCTTTGCCCCACTGGTCTGAAGGCACTAGTTCTATGAGCAGTTGAAATAACATTTGTTACAAGTGACAGGAACAGGGATAATTTGCTCTTTGGGCTAGGAGATGTCTCTGTAAAAGGAGGGAAGAACTCCCATTGGCAAGTGTACTCTTGTTTATTGACTTTTCAGAACCCATTTATGTAAAACAATCTGGTGCCACAAGGGAAGGTTCAGTTTCAGGGAGAGAGAAAGAGTTTGCTGGGGTAGGAGTGGGAAGAGCCTGAAAAAGCCAATAGCTACTCTTATTTTTAGACTGTCCTTGATTTTGAGAGACTTTTCTTTTCTGTTTGGAACCTCCTAGCCATTGTTTTTTTAAATCCAATTTGGGGTTTTCTTTTGCAGAGGAAGGTTGGAAAAGTTGTGTCACCACATGAATCAACTTTCTCCTCCAATCAAACCTCTTTAGTACCTCAGCTGCAAAAGGAACTAACATAACTTCCTTGTTCAGGAAGACTTTAAAGTTGCAGTTTTAAAATCGTCAAGAAGATTTCGAGAATGTCACAAAGCAAATCTTCTCTTGACTGACCCAGAAGTAGCAGCCACAGAGAGAGTACCATCAGTATTATAAGAATACATTAAGGCATGTTTAATTACATGAAAAGCATGCACAGAAGAAGCATTCAAGGAGCTTTTCACTTTAAAAGGGAGAAGGTTAATAGTTAGTTTGTTCATGTTCTCCAGGGACAGAAGTAAAAACTTTAGCATGTGAGCCTGGCACTTTAAAGTTCTGAGTGTTAACGTGGTAGAAGAATAAACTTTCTTTCCAAATTTGTCAAAAGCTTTCTCATCTTTGTCACAAGAAAAGGGTTAGTCATAGTAACCGGTCTAGCAGTTTGGGTAGGGAAATCACTGCAGGGTCTGATTTAGGGTTAGAACATAGCTATTTGAGTCTGTGGTACCCTGTACAGCCTTAAGCATCCTATGGACAGAAGACTGACTGTCAAGAAAAAGCTGTGAGAAAAAAAAACATTCTCTGAAGCTGATAAAATAGGAGGAGCAGCTGTATACTGAGGTACACCCAATAGTAGAAAATGATATTACATTTGCTGAGCAATAGGGGTTCCATTATGATCCCACTGAAAAGCCTCTTTCATTTCAGATAGTTTCAGAAAAAAAGAAAGGTCTTCTGGAAAGAAATCTAAAGTAACACTTTCCTCAGAATCAGAATCTGATTGAGAAGAAAATCCTAAAGCATAGCATTCACCTTTCAGTTGTTGTTCTAACTGAAACTCAGAGCCAGAAAGTGAAAGAACCCTTTTATTTATCTTGCCTGACAAAAATTGCATCCAAAAACTTTGCGTATACTGAGAGTGAGTCATAAGACAAGTACATAATCCATAGCAGAAATACGAGGAGCTATCCCAACTGTGAAAATAGCGAGCCATCTTCACTTCCTTGTTATTTGAGAAAAATGAAAAATAAAATCTCAGACTAACAGTCATAAACAGTACAAAATATCAGATTTTAATTCATCTATAAAAGTGATAAGGAAATAAATTCAAGCATCAACCTCCATAAAGAGGCCAGTCACTAGCATATTTGGGATTGCTATATTGAATCTCAATGCAAATTATAACTGTTGAATTTTGTGTGTGTGACAGACAGAACTTAAATTGTTTGACTGTCACTTTTGTCAACATTTGTTTAGTCGACAAAATTTGATTGACTAAGCAGCTGATTGACGAGTGTGCAAGATTGCACAATATTTGGGGTAAGGGAACATGCCCTTTTTCCCGATATTGTGCGATCTAGGAGTTAACAATTAACAGGTGGTGTGACATAGATCTCCACCTGTTAGAGCAAGAAATATGGATAAAGCCAGAAATAATGGGGGGATAAAGGCCCTAAAATAGGAACAGTTTTTAAATATTGCTCTTACAAACTTAGAAAGTTGATAGAATAACATGTTTTGAATTTGCATGAATTTTCTGAAGGGTATAAAGTCTGAATCTCAAATGTCTGTGATTATTTTCTGATTTTAGTCTTTAAAGATTTGGCAATGATTTTCCAGAAAAAAAAAACATAATTTCATGAGTAACAAGCCAAAAATATAAGATAAAAATCTGGAAAGTCTAGAAAAATCTCTACAGTTGTGAGGTATGCCATGTGGAGGATGTAAAGGGCTTACCCCCTGAAAAAAACATTGTCTTTTGTTTATTTTTTTACGTTTTATTTTTACATACATCAAGTCTGTTGCTTGACACATGCATAGTAGCATGTCAACATTTGCAATGTTAATATTTTTACTCCATGATATTCAGTAGACCCATAGGCATGTGTGTGTGTGTGTGTGTGTGTGTGTGTGTGTGTATACATATATATATATATATATATATATATATATATATATATATATGTGTGTGTATGTATATATGGATACACAACCACACAAACACACAAATACACCCACACACACGCACACACACACACACACACACACACACACACACACACACACACACATACACACACACACTAGTACTTGATTACTATCTTGCACTACTACATTGTCATGGTACAGGGGCTTCTGTACCTCTGTGAAGCTAACAGCTGCACAGTGTAGAGCTACTCAAAAAGGGCAGAAGAAAGATGATTCACTGGACGGGGAAATGGCAAGCCACATCAGTATTTTTGTCTAGGAAACCCTAAAGCCAAAAGCAGCTAGAGACATGTCAAAATGATACCAGAAGATGAGATCCCCTATTAGAGGTGCTCAGCATAGTACTGGGGGAAGAAGACAAGTACAAATAGTGCTAGATGATGTAATATGGATGGATTAAAGTAAGACAGAAGCTCATCTGCTGAGGTGCTGAGAGATAAATGGAAAGTCTGATGCTGCAAAGAACTATATCATTGGAATATTGAATGCACAACTATGAAGCAAGATAATCATTAACTTGTTAGCTAATTAATATCGATGTGGTGTGTAATGTCACACCATTAGCAGCCTATACGTATCTTGCATTCCAGAGCATTTTCTGAAAAATAAACTTAAAAATTAGAAGCTGTAGTAATTGGTTGTTTTGGACCATTTCTAGCTCTTTTGTAGTTCACTGTTTAAAATCTGCCTCTGGGCGTTTCTTTCTGGCTATACTGCTCAGACAAGCTCCTAGTGGTCCTGCCGAGTGGTCCTAGCTACAGGGAACTCAGAAAAGCGACTACTTTCTGGATTTAAGTATCTTTGCTTTTTTTTCACTTGGAATAGCTTCTGTAGCTTACCCTGAACTAGCTTGAACTGTTTTATAACTGTTTGCTGCATTATTTTAAAATCTGCACTTAAAGTTACATTTTAGTTGAATTTGATCAAAAGTTTGTTTGTTTGTTTGTTTAATTTAACTGTTGAGGCTGCCCACTAAAGTGTGCTAGCCTGTGTAACTGATTTATCACTGTTTCTGCATTTTCTGTGTGTTTCTATAAAAAAAACAAAAAAAAAATCCTTGTTTTCCCGCCTCTCCTCGACTAGTTTAGACCAGTTTACAGGCATTGCTGTATTCTGGGCTGTGGTGTAGTTCCTGTGTTGTCCATTACCTTGCTTGGATAGAAGGAAGTCTCTTTGCTCACCAGTGGGAGTGGGGTGCCTTGAGCAGCCTACCTGTCCCTGTAGGAAGTGACCTCAGCACAAGAAGCTGCAGTAATTGGTTGTTTTGGACCATTTCTAGCTCTTTTGTAGTTCACTGTTTAAAATCCGTGTTTGCATGGCTTTGCGTGGTTATGCGCATAGCGCAGCGCCGGTTAAACAAGGTTAAACTTCTTCTGGCTCCGCCAGGTCTGCTCTTCAAATTTTCCCTTAAGGAAGCTCTACTCTTAGTATAATCAGACTACTCACTATATTATAAGCCTAGCACTTGTTCTCAATACTTCTCTACTAAGTAAGCACTCTCATACTAAGTAAAGCACTACATCTACTTACCACCCCTGTGAATATCCACTTCCCTTAAAGGTACAGCACTCCCTTATACTGTTCTAGCATGTCGAGTGGTAGATTACTGGCGTCTTCTCCAGTTCAGCTGGTCAATCTGGGTATCTTGAGACAATGCTACAATTGTCTCATGTACACAGACAACCCTCTCCTCCTCCCAACAAACACAAATACATGTGAGAGATGCAACTATATAGCCAAACTGGAGGCTGAACTCTCTCAACTCAGGGCTGGCATGACCAGACAGGAGGAGATGGTAACCACACACACAACAATCCCAGTCCCACATAGACCTACCACAACTGCAAACCAAACACATAAAAACACAAAGACATACTCGGAGGCTCTAATAAAAAACTTACCAAAATAACAGAGGCTCCCAAAGCAGACATCTAAAAATCCACCACCTCAAAACAAAACACATGCAACACATACTTCAATAAATCAGTGTGTCAACCAATCACAGCCCTTAAGGCCAAACACCATGCCTGATACACTAGTAATAGGTGACTCTATAGTCAGACACACTGATGTCCCGCTGACCAGGCTGAAAAAGGAGAGGGTGACTGTGAGCTGTCTATCGGAAGCTAGGATCCGCCACATAGCACACACACTCAAGTCACTCCAAAGCAAGTACAAATATGACTCCGTCATTGTCCATGCTGGTGTGAATGACCTGAGACGTACCTCCCTGGACAACATGAAAAGAGACATAGAGGAGCTCTCTGATTATGTAGCCCAGGCTGGTATGACCCTGACCCTGAACAGCATCTTGCCCTCACCAAGAATGATACCACAATACAAAGACAAGATGATCAGCTTTAATAATTGGCTCAAGTACTGGTGTCATTCTAAGGGGATCCAATGTCTGTCTGCCTGGGATGACATGTTGGACAAGCCACGCTGCTTCGCAAGGGATGGCTTACACCTGTCACCACTGGGCTTCCGGATATTGGCTAAGACTCTTGCCACCCCCATAGTGCCTTTTGTAGGCAAGGCTCAAAAGACAAAGATAGTTGTCAAAATCAGTGTTTTGCCACAACCCAGAAACTGAAATAATAACCTCAATCAGATGACAATATACCACTCAACGTTACAGTTTGTGCTTCAAAACTTATGCTGAAGAGGAGGAATATAGGTAACTCTATGAGGACTTGCAGCAACTTGGAAATGACAAAAAGTTGAAACATTTTATGTCATCCCAGGTGACTTGAATGTCAAACTTAGTAGTCAAGATACACTTGGAATAATAGGCAGGTATTACCATGGAGTATAAAATAAAGTGGGGCATAACTTAGTTGAATTTTGTCAAGATAGTTTACTGGTCACAGGAAACACCATGTACTCTCTTTCAATAGCTAAGAGACAGATTTACACATGACTATCACCAGACAGCCAATGCAAAATGATATTGACTATATACCTTGTAGTCAGAAATGGAAGATTTATACAGTCAGCAAAAACAAGACCTAGAGCTATCTGTGGCTCAGAGCATCAACTTCTTATTGCTAAGTTTAAAATAATATTAAATAAATCAAGAAAAGCATTCATTCTAGTGAGATACACACCTGACAATACTCCAAATGAATAGATTTAAGGGATTAAATCTGGTGGACAGAGCATCTGTAGAACTATAGACATACGTTCGTTAGAAAGCATATTAAGAAGACAAAATGGCTATCTATGGTGGATAATAAAAATGACCAAGGAAAGAAACAAAAGACAATGGAGACTGGAAAATATATGCAAACTGAATGAATAGTTTCAAAGAACAGCCAGGAGAGAGGAGGAAGAGGTATTTTTTTAAATAAGCAATCCAAAAGAAGTAGAAGGCAATAAAACAGGAATAACAAGACATTTATTGTAGAAGATTAATGATATTAAGCGAAACTTTCAGGTAAAAATTGGTATGATAAAAGAGAAAGATAGGAAGGAAATGACAGAAATAGAAGCTATTAATAGAAAGCAGCAGGAAGATGCAAGAGAATTATATAAGAAGACCCCTAATATCATTGATAAATACAATGATATGTTCTGTGATCTAAAGTCAGATGTCCTGGTAAGTGAAGATTAATGAACCCTAGAAAGATATGCTTTTTAAAAAGCTGCTGGATATGATGGAATTCTAAATGAATTGTAAAATTATGCTGTTTCGATGATTGGAATTTGTCTGCAAATTTGGGAAATATTGCACTGGCCATTAGATTGGAAAAGGTCAATTTATATCCAAATCCCCAAAAAGTGTAAGGTTAAAGACTGTTCAGCTTATGAAACACTTGTACTTGATTCACATGCAAGCAAGGTAACGCTCAAGATCATGCAAAGTAGCCTCCAACCATA
Source organism: Protopterus annectens (assembly GCF_019279795.1). Taxonomy (NCBI): domain Eukaryota; kingdom Metazoa; phylum Chordata; order Ceratodontiformes; family Protopteridae; genus Protopterus; species Protopterus annectens. The sequence continues at coordinate 1,161,176,454 of NC_056729.1, read as the reverse complement.
TATGGATTGAAACTACCAGATGTACAAGTTAGCTTTGGAGTGGGCAGAGGCATCAGAGGTCAAATTGCCAAAATCCAAGCAATATTGTAGAAAGCAATGCAGTTCTAAACAAAATATTTACTTCTACTTTATAGACTATTCTAAAGTCTTTGACTGTTCATGCCATAACAAGCTGCGGCAAGTTCTTAGAGAAATGTGTATACTGAGTCACATTATTTGCCTCCAGAGAAATCTTAATATAGAAGAAGAAGCAAGATATGGAATTGAATATGATGTTAATGACTGAAAGATTGGGATACGAGTATGACAAGGCTGTATATTGTCATTGTATTTACTCAGTTCATATGTTGAATATATCAGAGGAAATGCTGAGGTAAATGAATCCGAAATAGCTGGGAGAAATATTAACAACCTCAGATATGGATTATACCACCCTAATGGCTTAGAGTAATGAACAGCTGAAGCTGATGAAGGTGAAAGTGTTTAGTACGAAAGCTGGCTTGTTACTCAACATTAAAAAAATAACTTATTTGCAAATCTATGATCGGTAGTGCCTATGTTCCTTATGGACAGAGGCAGTCTGCAAAAATTGTCAAAACCCCTTTTTGCTGACTCATGTTATCTTTTCCCTGGGAATAGAAAATTGATAAAATCTGGGTAAAACTGGGTAGGATTCTAAGGGGTCTTGAGCCATTAGCCTAGTAATCTCCTAGGAACCTATAATGAAGTAGTAGAGGCAGTGACAGATTTTTATTTTACTGGGTTCACAGACCTCTGCAGTTGGTGATTGTAGTCATGAAATTAAAAGACACTTGATTCTTGGAAGAAAAGCTACAGCAAATCTGGATATAATTTTGAAGAGCAAAAATGCTATTGTCAAAACAGGTCTGTATAGTCAAAGCTATGGCTTTCAAAGTAGCAGAGTATGACTGTGAGGGCTGGACTGTAAGTAAGGATATGCACCTGAAAATAAATGCTTCGGAACTATGGTGTTGGATAAATCTTTTAGAGGATTCTGAGGGTTGCAAGAAGATCAAATCAACCAATACCTAAGAAAGTAAATCCAAACTGTTCACTGAAAGACCCCTTAATACGAAATAAAACTTGAATACTTGGCCACATAATTTGAATACTAGATTAACTAGCTAAGACACATGCTGGGAAAGATGAAGGTCGAAGAAGAAGCAGGGATTAGCAGAGACTAAGGAAGATGGAATGCATTACTGAAGTAAAGAAAATGAACTTAAACACACACACACACACACACACACACACACACACACACACACACACACACACACACGCGTATATATCTAAGACTGCACAGACAAACCTTTCTGTAAAGACTGCAAGAAAAACTCATCCAAGCAAAAGTCTTCACTATATAATACTTTATACCTCCTGTAACTGAAGCCCATGGGATATACGTACGTGACCCTTTAAGGACATACCAGTCTTTCAGCTACATGGTTTCTGAATGCCCCTGACATTTCACCTTTTAGTTTTTAGGGTTCTATGGGGGCATTCAGGCCAATAAAGCCAAAACCCAGTAGCTGTAGACAGGTTATGCTTCATACTTTATTTTACCTTGTCAGTACAGTGTAAGTGGATTGTTTTGCTATACTTTAGAAACACAGTGATTTACATCCAGCTGATGTCCATAAACTTTAAGGTGCCAGCAATATATCCCTAAAACGTCCAGACAAATGGTAAAAATCGCCTGTAGTGGAGATAGAGGAGAGGCAGATTTATATTTTGCATACAACAACTGTACAATGGCCTGTAATAATTGGGTCACTAACTGCATTGTATAGACATTGGCAAAGCCAAGGTTAAGTTTTCACAAATAACAAATGAGAAAAATTATCTCATAACATTGATTACCTAATATGCTTTTCTGCTAAACCTGCACACATGTACTACATCATTATACAGGGCATGCTCATAGGGGCATACCATAATGAATGTATTAATATGACCTACCCAACGCAAAACCACAAGAAAGTATAATAACATGTCCAGTCATACTTTGTGACCACTTTGCGGCATCAAACACCTCAAGAACTGATGAATAAGCTATTCCTTCCTTTAATCACTCTATTGTGAAAAAATAATTAAAGGCATACTTAAATGTTTCCATGAAGTCATACACTAAGTAGCATTCATTTTGGGTAAGCAAATCATACCTGTAGGCATTCTCTCACATACTCAGTAGTTACACTTTGCCAGACTTGAACACCTATTTGAGATCATACCTCACAGAACTGTATAGCAACCACCGACACCACAGAATGATACATATCTGATATGTCATGAAACACGCACTTGAAAGCAATACATCAGAAGTGTGTTGGAATGGTAACAGATCCCTTAAAATGATGTCTGGAACCTAAAAAACAGTGACCCATTAGTGTGCCATATCACCACTGTTATTTTAAGCCACTCATCTCTGTTACTATTGAGTGGCATACATAAATTACAAGATTCAAACCCTTGTCTCTCAGCTTAGTACCACAGAGCGTTATGTACTACCCGTTTCTGCCACAAGATCTTTAATATACAGGTGTAACACAGGCCACACTTCAAGGGCTGTAATAAGCAATATTCTGAATGCTCATGTATCCCCTAAAATATCTTTTGAGGGGTCAAAATGCTTTAGCCATATTACATTCACACATCTGTTGTGTGAGACAATATTGTCTGTCAATAATGTTTATATACATATGTGTGTGTGTGTGTGTGTGTGTGTGTGTGTGTGTGTGTGTGTGTGTGTGTGTGTGTGTGTGTGTGTGTTTGTGTGTGTGTGTGTGTGTTTGTATATACACACATATATATATATATATATAAATATATATATATATATATATATATATATATATATATATATATATATGTATATATATATATATATAGAGAGAGAGAGGGGGGATAGATATAGATATAGATGTATGTATGTATATGTGTGTGTGTGTGTGTGTGTGTGTGTGTGTGTGTGTGTGTGTGTGTGTGTGTGTGTGTGTGTGTGTGTGTGTGTATATATATATATATATATATATATATATATATATATATTACCAGATTTAGACAACTGTGTAACTAAACTAAACATACTATAGAAGCCAGAATTAACTGCATATGCCACAAGAGAAGTCCTACCAGAAGTGTCATAGCACAGCTATTTGAATGGGATGAAATCATGAATGTGTTGAAAGGCCTGTATTGCACCTAAAAGGGATGGAAATAGTTTGTGGGAATGTTGCATAATACAGTGTTTCATATCACTATACTTGCATTATTTTGCTCTGTACTGGATTTGATCAGCTGCTTATGCAAGTCCACAAAATACAGAGCTGTGTATTAACCACACATGCCATAGGTGAAGTTTTACAGCAAGTGTGAGACAGAAAATATTTGAAAGTATGCTTGCAAAGCATATTTGTGTGTATGGCTTAAAAGTGAGTTAAGGCATAGTGAGAGTTATACCTCCACGTTAAGTACTTGCTGAGTGGAGGTGTACACAGCACAAGCCTTACATAATCCAGTCAACCCTGTGAAAGTACTAACACTGTACAGGGTGAGGAATATAGAGAAGGGAAATGTTAGTGCATGCATTTCATTTCTAATATGCTTTCACATCAAAATGAAATTGTGAGTGTCCTTTGGTATGCATCTGTTAGCTTGATTGCTGTCTAATTTTAGCAAGTGCTGACAGGGTTAGTAAAGCATAATATTTGTTCTGAGTAGAAAGCTCTATCATGGAATTCAGAACTTGGGCCTAATATAGAATGTCATAAACAAGCAGTTGGGAGATCATTAATGCTGTAGTGTTCATTTCTAATTGGTCAGTGGTAGTTTTAATAATTGCTACAATAATGTTGATTTTAATGAAAAAAGTACAAAACATGTTGATTCTTCTAGTTCAGTGTGACAGGCTCTTGATTTTCTAATCTCCTACATACGTGTTTTTCTGTACAGTAAAGGAGATTGTTATACCCTGCTGAACTG
>NC_056729.1:1161149949-1161167449 GCF_019279795.1 Protopterus annectens | reverse complement strand
CAAATTTTAAATAAAAATAAATAAATAAAAATAAAATAAATAAAAACCGTATGAAGCAAGGCACTATGTGTGCAGCATACTATATAACAGCAATGATGATAGAAACATCTTATGTGCTGTTTATTCAAATCTACAGCCTGTTTAACATATGGTAAACACTGTGTTTTCATAGTGCTAACAGGGTAAGCACAGTAGTTTGAGGGGCAGCAGAAGAATGTGGCCGAAGGCAAAAACTAAGCAGTTTTTGCCACAAGAAGTGCACTATCATTTATCATCAGTTACCATTGCTCCTCAATGTCAGTCACTGCATAGATGCTGAAGACAAAGACTGACAACATAGAAGGGGGATAGAGAAAGAGAGGGGTGAAGAGAGAGAGAGAGAGAGAGAGAGAGATGAGGAGATGGCAGAGAGACAGAGAGAGAGAGAGAAAAAAACATTTGTTTATGGGTCATTTCCGGACATCTTTGTGGTATGTTACACTTAGGTTGGTCATCATAATGATTCTGCCATGCTCTGTACAATGAAGTGTTTACAACAGGGAACAAGCAAGGGTAGGATAGCAGAGCCATGATTAAGACATAAGCAGGATATGTGTAGGTTAAAAACATATGTAGCCAACACTTAAACATAATGTTAATATGAAAAAAAAAATTAGATAATATTTGACACACTTCTGGATTTGGACCCATGCCATTATGCATAAAGTGGTCAAGCATAAGAATTATCTGAGCAGAGCACACAGAAAGTCATACTTCATATAGTTAAAATCACAAATTTGAAAGAGCAATGACAAAATATTGAAGCAAGGGAGAAGGTAGGCATCAGGATTCATCACAGTAATTACAATGTTAACATCTTATAAAGTGTGCATTACATCCTGCAGCCTACTAAACAAATTAGGATAACTCAACTGCCTGCTCATAGTGCTATCAGGCTGTACTGCTATAGCACAGAGGGGCTAAGCAAACTGACCTGATGACAACCATGCTGATATAGACAAAGGTAGAATATTCAGTTTTTGCCATAGGATGTAGAATACCATTTACTGTCACTCAGCAATGGAACATGATGCCAGGCATCATGCGAATAATGAGGACTGAAGCTGAAGTTGTTATTTTTATGGACCATTTTAACCATGTTTGTTGTGTGGTATTCTATTTTTTGACCACAGTAAGTGTATAGAAAAAGGGGTGATTGGGCAGTGGTGTAAATGGGGGCAAGCAGAGGGTAGAATAAAGGGGGGAGAGGAATGTGCAGGATGGTAGTAGGACCATAGCTATCCACGTCTTCACAAGATAACTTTATACTTGTATAAATAATTTGATGAATTTGGATATCCACCACATGGGGGGGGGGGTGACAATAGCTGAGTAACATATGACAAATTGGACTTAAATAATGTGTGTTAGCTCTCCATTTTTCCTATATGTGTAACTATGTATAGGGTGCATTTTTTTTATGTGGGACCAGTGTCCATTTTATTTATAACATTAAACTATGGATAGTAAGGATACATAATTTCATACAGACATCACCATCTCTACAACTAAACCATAAAACCATGGCATTATCATTACATATTGACAAGATTAACAGTCTTTGCCACATCAATATAGACATTATGAGGTAGAGAAAGTAGAGCACATAAACTCAGCTTTATAACTATAAAATGTTACACTGAAGTTCTCACACTGGTCCACTGTCCTTTCGCAGTAGAAGTCTGGCTAAATGGGATATTTGGGCACATTATGCTTCTGAAGCATGACACATAACAAACATGTTTGCAGTGAAGAGTGTGCTCTTCCCTTTTGTTTGTGACCATTAGTCAGTTTTGATGCATTTGTAACATACTTGCATTATAATTTCCCTTTATTTTGAACTTTTCTGTTTGCATGTTCATTTTTTACATACTTGATATGACTGACAGACACTTTATTTGGAAGCATGGTCAACTCTTAAGCATATTTTCATAAAAGTGCTATAAAGGCTACCTCCCAAGTCACTTAATGTCATCACAAACTTTGCTGCAAGCCTATTCTCTCTGATACACCCTCTGTAAGTGTACATCAGATTTTCAGGAGTGTTAAACACTTAATTAGTCATGGAGTATTGGTAATGAGTCACACTTGCAAGCCATTAAATAGCCCCACTTCGAAACTGTTGCTCTTGTAGTGCCAGGGCAGCATTGTATAGGTTCCCATACTATGTTTTCCTGCCCAGCACTTTGAGCACATTGAGTGATTCAAGAATAATAATGAGCTGACACCTGATTTACATATTCAACTTTTCCAGAGGGGTTAATCTACACAATGTAAGCACAATCTGTGGCTAAGAAACTTGCATCTGAAATTCTCCAAGTGCAACTAACACTAGGTAAGACTGCAATCCAAATTGTAACTTGCTACAGATCCCCCACCATGCCCCAATATTCTCACTACACCTTTCTAAACATACTGGGAAATATTAAGATACAATCAAACACCCTAATACTGGGTGATTTCAACTACCCTGCCATTAACTGGGAAAACTACTCGGGTACCAACACCTTTTCCCAATGGTTCTTGGAATTTATAAATTCCAACACCCTGGATCAACTAATCCATTGCCCCATCAGGGGCTTCAGTATCCAAGACCTGGTCATTACCAACATGGGAGATAGATGCTCCACACCAGTGGTCACCCCCTCATTGGTCAGGTCTGACCATAAGCAAATCACCCTTGACATCCACATCCCACCCCCACCCCCCAGTAAGGAAACCTCCGTAAAAAACATCTCCAAAGCCAACTTCATGCTACTCAAGTCAGAAGTGACAAACTTCATGACACCCATGCAGACTGGAGCTGAAAGTTCAACTGCTGAATCCTACACTAAGGCACTGTACGAGCACATCCACTTGTGCATGAATCGTGCCATCCCAAATAGAACCAAGACGCTCTCCTCCAAAAAAAGGAAGCCAATCTGGTGGTCCCCTGCCATAAGCAAACTATACAACAGAAGGAAGAAACTGTTGCAGAAAAGAGGAAAATCCCAGAATGCAAAAAACTCCCTTACCAGTCTCAGTAAGAAGCTGAGATCCCTCATAAAATCCATCAAAGCTAGTTACGAAAATAAAATTGCCAAACATTCCAAAGACAACCACAAGGCATTCTACAGTTATGTCAAGAATCTAAATGGCAATGCTCAGATCTGCTCTGAGCTACAATAGAATGGCATTAAATATACTGATCCCAAGGATATTGCCAATATCCTGGCAGATCAATTTAGTGCCAACTTCACTGCCTTTCACCCCCTAAAAAGCCCATCTCAATACCAAAAGATTGTCAAATTCCAGTAATCACGGCCACACAGGTAGAAACTGCAGTCTCCAAAGCTAAGAATACAGCATCCATGGGACCAGATGACATCCCAGTCTGTGTACTACATGAACTACAAAATGAACTGGTACCTCACCTAAGTGTCATGTTTAATCATAGCCTCACCTCACGTTTTGTGCCCACTGAGTGGCACACAGCTACAATTATCCCACTCCACAAGGGGGTATCCACCTTGGATCCCGGGAACTGCCATCCCATCAGTCTGACGAGCCTGATCTGCAAGGGCATGGAATGCATTATCACAGAACATATAAACAAAGACACTGGCAACCTTCAAACACTGGACCCCCCCCCAGTTTGGGTTCGTGAAGGGCCGATCTTGTCTCCTGAACCTGATTGACTTCGAATCAGTCTCCAGAGCTGTGGACGAGGGTAAGGCGGTCCACACAGCCTATCTGGACCTTGCCAAGGCCTTTGACACCATCCCCCACTCTGGAATCATAGATAACTGTACTAAGCTTGGCATAAATCCCAATGTCACTCGATGGGTTGCTAACTGGCTTACTGACAGAACCCAGACTGTAAAAGTAGCTGACTCCAAATCCAGTTCCAGACAAGTGACAAGTGGAGTACCTCAGGGTTCAGTCCTGGGACCACTCTTGTTTGGCATCTACTTCTCTGAAGTACAGACCAAAACTAAGGGACTCTGGCTAACAAAGTTCGCAGATGACTGCAAACTGGGAGCCATTATTGAATCCCCAAATGATGTGTATATTCTACAAAAGGACCTTACAGAAACAGATGCTTGGTGCCAGAGCCATGGGCTCAAGCTTAATGCCATGAAGTGTATAGTTATCCCCTTTGGGAAAAACCATGTACCCATGAATTACCACATAGGTGGCAGTACAGTAAACACTGAAAGTGTGATGAGAGACTTAGGGACACAGGTGAACAGTGGCCTCACCTTCGATAACTACATCACCACAACAGTCAGGAAATCCTTCTATGTGGCACACCTCATCACTAAGGGCCACTGTACTCATCCCTCATTAGACCCATTACAACGCCCTGTTTGGTATGTACCTCAGAAGACATCTGCAACAACTGGAAAGGTCACAGGAATACCTCACTAAAAGAATCACAGGCCTAAAGCAGATGCCCTATGCTGACCGTCTAAAAAAACTCCAACTATACTCTGTGGCATATCGTCTACTCAGAGGTGATCTCTGCTTAACATACAAGGTGATGTCAAACCCTGAGCTGTTGGACATGCTCCACTTAAAGAAATCCCAATCCCTCAGAGCCACATGCTCCAGGGATATAAATCTTGTCATCACAATGAACAAAACATGCTGGAGGGATAGGTTCCTGACCCAGAGACTCCCCATACTCTGGAATAGACTGCCCATACATGTCAAGCAGTGCGCCTCCTTGGCCCTCTTCAAAAGGAACCTTGACGATTGGATGGGAGATAAGAAATTCACCCCGGGGATCATGTCAGTCGTCCTGCTAGACAGGGGTCCAGGGAAGTAAATATTGTGGAAAGAAATATCCAGGGAATTGTTATAGCTAGGCTTGTATAGGCCCTAGGGCTGATAGCCTAGTACCAATCTATGAACCTATGAAGACTGTTTGGATTCACCAACTTCAGATACTGCTGTTTGACTCAGTGTAGCAATAGCAATTTTTGCAGAACTTTATTACAATTCCTCTTAAGGTGTGTTATGCTCTTTATAATTACTACTTAGAGTTCTGATTTTATTATTGTTTTCCTAGAAAATGGAAAATGATGTCTGCACTTTGCTCATTTGTGTTGGTATGGAAGCTATAACACATGCTATTACAATGATTCTCATCTTTTTTTACATGGGTTTATGGATAAATTTATTTGAAGATGTGAACATATTTCTTACTTAGGAGAAGTTTCAATGTTGGTGTTGCTTCTGAAAATGTTCTGTGGTAAGATTGCTGTATTTGCCTCACATAACCAACTCTTATTGCATTAAATGTGTTCTTGCCATTCATGGTTGCTGGGGAGATGGTTTATTTGTAGGAGGTCTTGGTTTTTTATTACATAACTAATTGCTGACTACATTTTGCAATGCTCTTTTTGTAAGAAAGGTTAACAGCTGCTATTACAATGATCACTGACTTGCATTACATAGAAGAGTTATGCTCTGCCCTCAAGTCCTTAGAACTGTCAACATCTGTCTGAATTTAGAATGTTATTTTCATTTAAAAATGTAATGTTGTGCACTTGTTTCATTGCTAATGGTATTATAGATTTTAGACTTCAACACATTTCTTAACACAGTAAATTCTGTTATTGCTGGGGGAGGGGGGTTACAGTTATGTGTAGATGTCTGTATTCATATACATCACCTGTGTACAAGTTTTTAATGATGATGCCTGCATAAATGCATATTTGTTTTGTGTCTAGTGTAGATCATCTTGTAAACACACAGCCACTGCTGATTTGTCTCATATCTATTTTTTTATTCCCATACAGGGAACTGGCACATAAAAAAATCTGAGTCACGTAAACCTGTATTCTCAGATGCTGAGAATGAGGTTATAGTCCAGGCCCTCTGTGATGTCCCCATGCTGGGCCAGTAATTAAGGAGCCTAAAACCTCACCACTGACACTAGAGGGGGCATGCACTTGGAATACAAATGGATACACTCAGTAGTTCTAAATGCAGACCTCTCTGCAAAAAAACTAATTTCCTTTAAGAGCATAGAGGGAACATACTCAGTCTAGGGTATGGATCTCTCTGTCTCCCTACAGGTCCCTCAGTAAGACTCCCCACTGGTACAGCTGTAGGGTTAGGTCCTCAGCATAGTATCCAAGCCAAGTCCTCCAATACTCTCTCTGTAAACCCAGTGCTTTGTGTCTCTGCCCCAAGTAGCTCTCACACACACTCACACACACACACACACACACACACACACACACACACACACACACACACACCTGTGAAAGGATGGCACAGGTTTACCTGCTGTTCCCCCTTCTGCCCAGAGTATAATGTAGTTATCATTGCCACCAGTCACTCTACAATCAGCTACTCTAAGGCCCTTAACAAAGGCTGTCCAATTATATGTGTAATATTAATATAACTGGTAGTGATTGACCAAGACAGCTAGGCCTTCTAGAGTGGCCCACAGAGTGTTATCAAATAAATATAAGCACTCTCAAAGGTTAAATACTTTCTACAAGGACCAACCGCAATAAACGTTTTAAATTTATTGAATAATAAATAATAAAAGAACAATAAAATACTAAATATACATTCACACTAAACCGCAGAGTTCAAATCACAGGAAATATTAAAAACAACATTGATAGGCTCAGACAGATAAAGAAAAACAATATCTAAACTAAGCTTCACTATATTCCTGATTGAATCTAGGAGAATTACTATTCCCTAATAACTTACTTGATAGAGCAAAGCACAAGGAAATACCTAAGCAGTCTTTCTAGTTAAGTTCCCCAAAACATAACACTCCATACTCAGAGTGTATTACCTGTAAAATATAATATCCAAGATGACTTGCAGAATGACCTCATCTGATCACCTGACTCTAGGTTCTCACAGTATCCCCCCATTGAATCCGAGACAGGAATTTAGCACATATTGCTACAATATACATCTAAATGGTTATAGCAGTGCCTGGGGCTTCCCTTCTTTCACTGAGTTAATGGATAAAGGTTTCTTTCAGATCCACCGTCTCCAGTCCTGTTCAGCACTGTGGGTTACCATTTTAATGGTTTAACAGCTCATTTACAATTCCCTTATTTTTGTTAATGTACTTTGGCTGGTTAAACTTTACTGACTCAGTATCCTCTATTAAAAACATATACATTTAATTTAGTTACAATAATGCATGTACATTTCTTTTCATTCCAGCAGGGTGCACTGTTGATGCATTTTAACACAAGTAAACCTCACAAATACACTTTCAGCACAAGCATCTGTACAAATCAGTTTGATATACAAATGACATATAATTATTTACAAGATTCCAGCTAGCTGTGTTGGAACAAGTCATACATCCACTGCTCTACTTCTGGTGTGGCTGGCAGTACCTCCTATCACTACACCTCTCTCTCCTTTGAAGACTCTAGCTAGTTTTTCAAGTGACTCTTGAGAAACATGGCTTGATAGAAATAAGCATATCTGGGAATATGTTACCCCAGTCCCTGTCTTCTGCCTTGGCATTGCTGACCCCACTACAGTGCTGCATTGTCATATCATATGCCTGCAAACCTAGGTTCCACCATAGTTACTTGGGATTTTTCTGACTGACTCACTGCAGTGACAGATCTCCCTCAAATTCCTCCTGCCTCCTACTGCAAATGCTCATCACAAGGCCCTCCCTATCATGGTAAGGCTTTGCCATCTTAACATGGTATAATTGGTGCCTTCTACCTAGCAGTTATACCATGTAGTTAACATCACTGACTTTCCTTACCACTTTGAAGGGTTACTCCCAAGCTGACTGCTGCTTATTGTGTCTGACAGGAATGAAAACCATCATCTGCTGTCCCACAGCATACTCTCTGGCTTAAGCATTACTGTCATACCAGAACCTTTTTCTGTTGTTGAGCTCCTATCGGTTTCACCTGGGCCAAGAACATGAGCTCCCTGAGCCTTGTACTGAGGTTTAGGACATATGTCACAACAGACCCCTTGTGGGATTCACACTCACTCTCCTACTCATCATGAATCAAACCAAGAGATCCCCTCACCCTATGCCCATACAGCAACTAAAAGTGTGAAGAACCTGTGGATTGGGGTACCTCCCTGTATGTAAACAATAAATTAGGCAAATATTTGTCCCATTCTTTCTTAAACTGGTCTGCAAATGCCCATAGCATGGTCTGTAGTGTAGAGTTTAACATCTCCACAAGACCATTAGTCAGGGGATGGTAGGGGGTTGCCTTTAGGTGCTTCACCCCATAACACTCCCACAGACAAGTCAGCATGTCTGGCATGAAATTGGCACCTCTGTCAGTCAGTATTTCTTTTGGGAAACCTACCCTTCTGAAAATCTCTCACAAAGCATTTGCCACCATCTCTGCTTTGATGGAGGACAGAGCCACTGCCTCAGGGTATCTAGTAAAATACTCTACTACCACTAGGATACAATTCTTCCCTGTGGGACTTGGGGCACTCAGAGACCTCACAATATCCATATCTACCCTCTGAAATGGCTCCTCAATAACAGGCAAAAGCATCAAAGGAGCTTTGACCTTGTCTCCTGCATTGCCTACTTTTTGGCATTGCTCACAGGTCCTGCAGTACCCTGGTACATACCTGGCAATCTCAGACCAATAAAAGTTCTGCATAATATGTCTCTCAGTAAGCTTTTTGCCTATATGACTTGCAAAAGGAATGTCATGGACTACGTCAAGAAGTGCTAGACAGTAGGGTCTAGGCACTACCAACTGCTTTATAATCTCATCCTCTAGCCCTCCCTCAGTGCTCCACTCTCTATGCAGTAACCCTTTGTTCCAGTATACAGAACCCCTCTTCCTTGAGAATCAGTTGCCCTCCTAGCTACCTCCCTCATCTGAGAGCTGAGCCAGTCACAGCTCTACTTTCGTGACTTTTCCCAGCTCCCCTTCCACAGAAAGTCTGATATCTTTTGACAGTGGCGCCTCACTGTCAGCCTGGGTACTACCACTCACCTCTGTTCTTGCAGTCACCCTGTCCAATAGAACATCAATGTCTACCAGCAGCTGTGGGTCATCGTCAGGCTCACTGCTACAAAGTAGCTCCCTCCACAAATCAGCCACGTCACCAGTCCTGGCTTTAGGGATGTGGTCTGTCTGGGTCTCCCCCAGGCTGCCAGACCCACATGCCTGTCTCCAAGCCTGATCGCATGTCACTGCATGCACACAAGGTACTCCATTATCAAAAGCATTCCCTATCAAGACATCTGCAGGGATATCCTTAAACACAACTACTTGCTTGCTTCCTTTTTCACCCTTCCAGTCAAGGTGAACCCTGGCCAAAGGCATTTGGAATGGATTGCCTGCTAAAGCTCTGACTGGAGTGGACTGGCCAAGCAAGTACTGTTCCTCTTTAACCATTACAGGCTTCACAGTGGTTATAACAGGGGATGTGTCTCTCTTGGCAGTGGCCTGTTTTCCATCCACCAAGATAGGATGCAAACTCTGGTGGTAGCTTGATACCCCTGTCATCTCCAGACAACTTAACACTTGCATTCTCTTATTCTTACTTGCTGGTTTCCCCCAACTTTTGTTCCATATCTTGCATCCATGGACAACTATATGTTACATGGCACCACTAGTTACATTTAAAACATTTAACCCTTGATCTTGGCTGTGTACCTGAACTAGTGTCTCCCCCTGTTACTGGAGGACTCTGTTGGGGAGGGTTAGGCTTCGCACCATGGGTTCCCTTATATCCACATGCAGCACTGGGTATCCCTTTACTGTGCAGTGATGCCTGCTTGCTAAGTCGAGATGCCCGTTTTTTTTCCCATGCTCATTTGTCAAGTTGCATTCCCTGTTTGCCAACCAGATTCTCATGTCCTCCGGCCAAGTGCTAAGGGCTTGTTCCCTCACCAAAAGGTCTGCCAGCCCTTGAAATGTGGTGACCTGACACCCACTTACCCATTTATGAAAATAAGTGCTTAACTCAGCAATATAATCACACACTTTTATCTGCCTTGCATCTATGCTGACTAAACCTTTTTTTCTGTATGCTTCAGGTGTTAACTTAAAGCATTCCAATAAACATTCTTAACTGTAGCATAGTTTAAGCAATCAGTATCAGATAATTTAGAAACTGCAGTTAAAGCTTTACCATGGAGTAAGCGGGTCAAGAACCATACCTAGAGCCCTTGGTCAACATTAAACTGTTTACATGCCCTTTCAAATATATGAATAAAACTATCAACATTATCACCCTATGCAAATTGTGGAAGAGCTTTACTGACCTTTATTGCTTCTGGGGTTCAGTTATTCCCTTCCCCATTACCTCCATGACCTGGGAAAAAGTCAGCATTTCCCTCTTATGTTGACACTGCTTCTCCTTTTCTTCAGCATCCAACCACTGCAGTTGAATATTCTTCGGCCTCCATATGCCACAGTTTCTCATTTTCTTCAACCTCTAAATGCTGCAGTCTCTCTGATGATTCTAGTTCCAAACAGTTGGCCTCCAGTTCAAGTCTCTTTAACTCCAGATGGATTTTTAAGTCCTCTGAGGAAAAGTTGAACTGTCTTGTTTCTGAGAGCTGTACATCCCCAATGCCAGACTGGTTGCCTTCCTGGTTGCTGGTCTGTGCTGCCACTTTGGCATACACCAGTCCATTGGCTTGGCACATCTCAACCAAATGCTTCCTTCTCAGCTTGCCATAATCCTCTGCTGGCATCCTTGCCTGCTCTCCCTGACTAACTAAGCTAACAAAAAGTAAATAAATAAAACTATTGTGATATGAAACTCTGAATGTCTACTTTGTGGCTCCTCCAGCATCCTCTCTGTAAACCCAGTGCTTTGTGTCCCTGCCCCAAGTAGCTGACACACACACACACACACACACACACACACACACACACACACACACACACACACACACACACACACACACAGATTTGATTTTTCATACATACCTGAGAAAGGCTAGCAGAGATTTACCTGCTGTGCCCCCTTCTGACCAGAGTATAACATACTTATCACTGCCAACAGACACTCCACAATCAGCTAATCTAAGTCCTTAACAAAGGGTGTCCAATTATACTCTGTAATATTAATATTAATACAACTGGTAGTGGTTGACCAGGACAGCTAGGCCTTCTGGAGTGGCCCACACAGTGTCACCAAATAAATATAAGCGCTCTCAAAGTTTAAATACTTTCTACAAGGATCAGCCACAATAAAAGTTTTAAATATAGTTAATAATAAAAGAACAAGAAAATACTAAATATATATTTACAGTAAACCACAGAGTTCAAATCACAAGAGATATTGAAAACAACATTGATAGACAGGTTCAGACAGATAAAGAAAAGCAATATTTAAACTAAGATTCACTATATTCCTGACTGAATCTAGGAGAATTACTACTCCCTAATAACTTATTTAACAGAGCAAGGCACAATGAAATACATGTACAGATTTTCTAGTTAGGTTCCCCAAAACAAAATAGTCCATACTCAGAGCTTACTCTCTGTAAAATATAATATCCAAAAAGACTTGCAGAATTACCTCATCTGGTCATCTGATTATAGGTTCTCAGAGTATCCCCCTTTGAAACTGAGACAGGAATTTAGCATAGGTGACTACAGTACACATCTTAATGTTTATGGGAGTGCCTGGGGCTTCCTGTCTTTTTACTGATCTAATGAACAAAGGCTTCTTCCAGTTCCAGACCCACTAGCTCTGATCCTATTCAGCACTTTGGAGTGCCATTTTAATGGTTTAACAGCTCATTTACATTTCCCTTAGTTTTTTTTTAAGTAAGCTGGCTGGTTAAGCTTTGCTGACCCAGTATCCCCTATTAAAACATATACATTTAATTCAGTTACAATAATACATGTACATTTCTTTTCATTCCAGCAGGGAGCACTGTTGATACATTTTAATACAAGCAAACCTCACAAATACATTTTCAGCACAAGGGTCTGTACAAATTAGTTTGATATACAAATGACATATAATTATTTACAAACTTCCAGCTAGCTGTGCTGGCACAAGTCGTATATCCATTGCCGTACTTCTGGCATGGGCAGTACCACCTATCATCACATCCTCCATCAGCACGACTCATGCAACTTAGTGAAAACCATAGCTAACAAGCTCCTCCATGATGGTATTTAGCATCAAGTGGTTGATGATGTGAATTCTGTGGGTGGCCATGGCAATGATTACTCATCAATAAAATATTGGGCCAGTGACATGATCACCTAAGGCAAAAAAAAGAGAGCCAGTACTGTTGCACAGAAACAGTGAACTGTTGGAGGTGATCCTGCTACTGAACTACTACTCACTGAGACAAAATTCTTCCTGTCAACTCTAAAGGATCCAGGCAGCTCAGAGGAGTTGCCCAGTGCTGTGCTGTTTTTGTGTGCAGTGGTGAAGGCAACCAAAAGGTGTCTACTGCTGATTCTTCATGTATATAAAATCTGCATCTATCTATATCTATATCTATCTATACCTATATATATATATCTATATCTTTATATATATATATATATATATATATATATATATATATACACACACACACACACACACACACACACACACACACACACACACACACACACACACACACACACACACATTTACACACACACACACACACACACACACACACACACACACACACATACACACACACACATACACACATATACATATATAGATGGCAAGAAGAACTAGAGAAGGTGATAAAAAAGGTAAGAATGAATCAGCACCAGGATTAGATAGTATAAGTTGTGAGTATTATAAGGAAATGAATAAAGATGAAAGAGATTTTTTTAAATATTAAATGAATGGATGAAGGAAGGTATGATGGAAGAAGACCTGATGGAATGATAAAATTTATATGGAAAAAGGATGAAATAAGATATAAAAAATTGGAGGCCTATGGCACTAGGGAATACTGACTATTAAATATTTATGAAATTGCTACAAACAATGATGGGATCTATGGTATGAAAGTAGGAGAGTTGAAAGAAATGTTATTTATAGTGAAAGAAGCAGTAGAGATGATACTGAAAAAAATAAACAAGAGTGACAGTCTGATGTAGATAAAGCATTTGATAAAGTGAGCCACGAAAAAAATATGGCAGAGTTTAGAGGCATATGACAGGAGAAAAATATTAACATAATAAAGAAATGTTATGTGTTATTATAAATGGATGACAAAAATAATAAAACAGAGATGCCCAATGGGTATGGGCTCATTTGTATTAGTATTGAATGCACTAGTATAGACAATCATATATGAAATGAAAGGAAATGTTACATTACCAATATGTATTGCATATGCAGATGATTTAGTTCTAATAAAGCAAGGGGATGGAGAAGTGAGGCTGTAATAAGCATTGAAAAGTTGTTAAAAAGGTGGCCTGCAGTTAAACAAAATAAAGTTTAAGGAATTTGCTAAGATAAAAAAGATAAATAGAATATAATTCACAAGAAAGGGAGTACAGGTCTTGAGAGTAATATTTGGTGAGTATGAAAGTGTAGTAAGTCAACTGAGAGAGATGCCAGAACAAATAAAAAAAGAATGTTAGCTGCATGGAAAAGTTTTTACTTATCATTTCAGAAAAAATACATATACACTGAATATTGATATATTAGAAAAAAATTGTATATTAAGGGGGAATATATATATTTTCCCAGTCAAATGGAAAAAAAAGTTATTAGAGATGTTCAGCTTCATTTTTTGGCTTAAGGCTGAACTGGGTGAGAAGAGGGATAACATAATAAAAAGAAGGTGCTTTGAGTTTAAAAACTGCAGTGGTGCACATAGCATTTATGCTTTTTTGGCGGGGCAGTAATAAGAAAGGTAAAATAAAGGCAAAAAGAAATGATAGTTAAGATACTCCCCCAGATTTACTATTCCTCCGTGCAGGACTAGCTTAGTCCTGCATGGAGACGGCCATTTAGGAGCAGGATGGCAGCGCGCCATGCATAGTAATGAGGTGCACTGCCTGAGCTCCTAGTCTTACACAGAGTGTGTAAGAGTGCAGGGGTTGTGTCTGAGAGCACAGCTCTCAGAACATACATGCCCCTGCAATGAAGAACAGCAGAAAGGGGTCAGAAATGAGCGAGACCACTCATAGGTGTCCGCATATCCCCACCAACAGTCCCCCTTGTGTACAACAGCACCAGCATAAATAAATGAAATGAACAAACCCTTTATTATTTTTTTTTATATAAAAATCCCATTAAAGCTAACCGTAGGTGCAGGGGGTGTGCCCACCAGTTAGCTACGGTGAATGCAGCTTAAATGGCTGAAAAGGATAACAAGGAAGATATATGCAAATGAAGCAGCATAGCAATAGTGTAGTGGGCAGCGCATTCGCCTTACGAACAGGGATTCCCGGTTCAAGTTCCACTGCAGTACATTCCATTTTCTATGGCAAAGCGCATTATGATCAATATTTATGTTGCAAAACCCACTAAATAACATATATTTATGAAACGGAATACTGCAGTAAATGCACATTTGAATAAAGCACAAGTAAGCAGTTGAAGCACAGATAAGCAGTAGTAAGCATATTTAAGCACTAGTAAGTGAGTTTAACCCTGTTTGCACAGCGGTAAGTAATGTCTACACTCATTAAGCAATCCTGAAGCTAACTCTCTGTAAGGAGATGTAACGGCAGGTTAGCAGTGCTTACCATCGCGCAAATCCATGCAAACACACTTACAAAGGCTCAAAAGTGCCTTAATCATTCTGTATCCAATGGCTCTTGTTCTGGCCATCAACAAAATAAACAGCCATGTAGGTCTCGAACCCAGGACCCTATACACCATAGTCACAGTAGTTAACCACCAAGCCATCACAGATGTACAGATGAATGAGCTATCAGCAAACAAGTATTCACCATAGTAAAACCAAACTGAACCTGTGAAAGGAATCAGTATACAGACATATGTTCCCTAACCAACTACATAACATAAATATGTGAACCCAAGTACAGCAGTAAGGCCAGAAGTCAGGTGTAATTGTAATAGAGTGTTGAAGTCCTCAGTAAAACACAAGGACTCCATACAGTGAATGTACATTTGAATCATGGATACCAGCCATACATATAAGGTGTAATGAATAATAACTCAATGCCAAAAAGGAATTATAATCCAAAGTGTAATGTAAGCAATGCTAAGCACTGCACAGGCCAGTTTAGGAGGTGTAAGCAATGTGTATGCCAGCTAACTCAATGTGCCCAGTGTTATATCCCTTTAAATAATGCCAACTATAGGTAAGCAGGTTTGCCCATAGCTTAGCCTTTTCAAAACCGCCCAATCACAGAAAAGTGCGGGAAATTGTCCCTACTTAAGCCCAAGAAGTGTGAATACATCTCATAACTGGTTACAGCTTCCCTTTGCAGGCATAATGGCAGTAACGGGAGAAGGCTTGCACTTTTGCGTGCAGTGCTGGTGCATCCAGGAGTCCTAGGTCATAGCAGGACTCCTTGTCAAAGACCATGATCAGAGACTGCTGCAGGGCCAGTACCAGGGCTCCCAATATAAGGCGGTGACCAGGGACCATCTCACACGTGACCTCACCAGTGCCACTGGCATACCCCAAACTGGTGAGCAAGTCAGGCATCACTATGCCGACCTGAAGCAGCGTAGGGGGAACCTCTTGGAGAAGTGGCTCCAAGAGGCTAGAGCATCAGGGGATGTTCCAGTCATGTGTATCACCCTACTATCTGTATAATAATTGCCAGCTCAGGTATATCATGGATAGGTATGGCTAAATATTCCTCTTATGTCCCCCACAGCTGCAATGGAGCAGGCCACAAATCAGGAGGCCCACGTCAGTCGTCTGGTGAGGTTGTGATGCAAGGCAGGTCAGTAATACTCATGCAATTATCTGTCATAGGAAATAAAACTAAAAGTAGTAGTAAATTAATTGCCTGTATAAAACCTGTATAGTTCAAGCCAAGTACTGCATACACTAGAGATTATGGCAGGATGAGTCTCATATTGTTTGTATGTCAATAAAAGTGCAACATCCTGACAATAAAGGTCTAACTGCTGGACTGCATGTGTATACTCTGGTATCATATGGTAAGGTAGATTAGCAATCATGTAATAGTATTGTAGCACTGTTATCCACACTGTGCACCATAAATTGAATGTGTAGGAATGCCTGTATATGGCAGGTGTAATCCCCACAGGCCATTTAGTACAATTGAGAGACAAATAGACAGATAACAGGGAAAATGCAGACATAAACCTGAATAGCACATGCAACTGAGATGTGAACTGCTGTTCTTTTAGCACACACAGCCATGGTTCGAATCCTGCCAGTGGTAGTATTCTGCATACAGAATCATGCTCCACAACTGTACAGAAATATCCAGAATATTCAGTAAAGTGGCCCATATATGTTGCCTATCAATCTGTCCCTCTGGGAAATCAGTGGGATGATCCCAGACGTATAGGCAGTAAACAAGAAATATAACTGATTGACATACATCTATGAGGACAAAGCTGGCACACTAGCTACTCCCACTACGTTATGAGACTAAGAAGCCATGTATGTCTCATTTACACCCAAACTTGTCAAGCTGTGGTCAGAGTGTGTACAGTAACAGAGTGAGATGTATGTGCATAATAGTAATGTTGAATCTGGTACTGTGTGTGGGAACATTCAGAAAGTGCTAATAAACATTTCTCCCACACATCTCTCAGATACCAACACTGTGCCCAGAAATACAAGAATGATACCCAGTACTGGTACTGTTTACATCGGTATTGTATGGCAGTGTGACTGATGCAGTTGCTCTGAATAATGAGGTATTACACATCACTATCACCCACACTGTCCTACAACATATAACTGTCTACGAATTCTGTATAAGAGTGTTGTAATACAAGGTCAGAATGCAAAAGCACAGGGGATTAATAAGACAGAAAGCAGATAGGAGATATACAGCAATATCTATATAGCAGACACAACTGTGATGGACAGTGTTTAAGTTGCAGCAGACACAGCCATGGTCTGAATCCTGGAAGTGGATGTAGGCTGCATACAGAATCATACCCCACAACTGTACAGATAGAATGTCTAGTATATCAGCCCATATCTGCTGCCTGTCCCCCTGTCCCCTTGGTAAGTCTGTGGGATGATTCCAGATGTTTATCCAGCAAACAGGGAATAAAAGTGATTGTCAAACACCTATGAGAACAAACCTGTCACTGTAGCAACCCCCAAAACTGTTAGGAGAGTAATATTTCAAGTGTGTCCTGTCTACACTCCCATTTTGTAAAGTTGTGACTAGAGTGTGTACAGTGTGCATAATACTAATGTGTAATCTGGAAGTTTGTGTAGCAACAGTCAGGTACTGCTAACAAACATTGCTCCCACAGGTACGTCAGATATGAACACTGTGCTGAAAAATACAGACCATTATAACCTGTACTGGTACTGTTCACTCTGGTACTGTAGGGAATTGTGAGTGTT
>NC_056729.1:1161092449-1161144949 GCF_019279795.1 Protopterus annectens | reverse complement strand
TGTGAACACAGCCACAGCTACATATGGCATGCTAGCGTATTATTACAGTATGTGGACTATCTGTTCAATACTAACCTCATATGTGCCACTCACACGCTAACGCTATATATACTGGGCTGCTACACAGTGTGGTCCGCTGCCTGTCTGTGGTATGGGACATGTGCATGTATGGCCCTACAAACATGTTAGCCGAAAGGGTAAAATACAGTGGAGCAGCATGTAACATCAGATAAAACAGGACCAAGAACATTGACATCTACCACAATCTGTACACAGGCCAAGGTACATATTAACAATACACACACTGCCGATAGTCACCATAAGTACACAGACCTCAGTACTGTACACACAACCACAGAATGTCCAGGTTATGTCATCAAATATAACCCCTACTATACATTACATGTGTAGCAGTCTGATATCTCACTGGCTTGTTATTAGATATGATGTTACTAACTATGATGTACAGTACATATGCACCCCTTACTGCATGACATATGTACAAAGGTTGTCAGAGTTGTGGCTGGAGACACATACACAGGGCCAATATTGACATGTTGCTGTGATAACCTCATACATTTACTGTTGTAACAGGGTTTGTTGAACCATATGTCCTGTGAGGGATATGAAGTCAGTAACTCTCATGGCTATCACCATCTACAGACTGCTATCCTCACACTACCTTCTGCAGTTCACAGATAGGTGCTCTGTGGGTAACACCTGAAACAAAAGGCATCACATACTGGCCAGTTTGCAGATGGCCTACAGATGGGTGTTCCCTCATTGACATATCACTGACATTGCAGCTATGTAAACATGTAGGACAGCCATATCCACACACATCCTATTAAACCAACATTACTCCAAATGCAGTATAGCAGCTCTTACAGTCTGTCGTCAGGTCAGGCACACCCCCCTACTGTGTGTTGGCCTGTTTCCACAGTGTATGTTGTTAGACGTAAACCCCAATCCATCCGAGATGCTGCTTGCCAAACAACAGATCTAGTTCCTGCTCACAGTGAATGAACGGCCCACCACCAACATGATGTTCCTAGATATTGGTGTGTGTTTCCATGCAACTGGCTATGGGAATGTTACCACAGCAGTTCCACATGCAATCAGCTAGAGGAGGGCTGCAATTCATGTAGAGACTATCAACTGATCCTGAGCATCACTTAAAATACACATGCTGCTGCTGACTAAACAAAGCAGGTGTAAGTCTCCACATTCACCAGAGAGGGAGTAAGAGAGGCAGACAGAGGCACAGAAAAGCCAGGGAGGGGTGGGAGAGTAAAGCTTATGCATGTTTGTGTCACACACCTACCAGTACATGGTATCAAACCCCCGATGACTATGCAGTGCTATCACATGTCCATGCAATCATTGGAAGCACCACATAGGTTACATGTTGGGGTGCCCCCAGAACGTATATGTGATGGTGAGTGACATCTGTAACAGGGATATGGTAGCTATGTGGTAGGTGTACTACACGTGCCTGCCCGCATGAAGAGCATCAACACAGCCACACTCTCACAGGGATGCACACACATTGCCACTCTTGGCAGGGCCAGGAATACAACTCATTACTAATGAGATTGCCACAACACAGTACTGTGCAGGTATCACATGCACCACAGGGGTCATACGGAGGCTATATGTGCAAAGGGTATGTAGGTATCTGACATCAGACAGCATGCTTCAGTATGCCAATGGGGATTGTAGCGAGCATGAATGTGGTCATACGCATCATACACCACACACACTGACACGGGTGCCAGTACTGATATGCATGGGTGGCCTGCTTCATGGGTGTGTTGTGGTTGACAGTGTCAGACAGCTATACAAGGCTAGGTGGTGGGCCTACCTTGGCATCAGGTCACATGACAATGGTCTGCATTGTGGCTCAGGGGTGTAGTGTCTGGAGTTGCCCACACAGGTGGGTATTGTATTCACCATCCAGCCACCTGGGTGACTATTGCATGTGGCCAATGCTATGCATTGCTTGCCATGTATGTGCTCCTTAGTCCATGATATGGACAGTGTCTGGGATGTGCACATCTCCCACATGCATGTACAGTGACATGTGTAACTGTACCTGGGGTGTCTGGCCCATGTTATGTACACAGATTGTTATCATCAGATGTGCCAGTCCTGGCCTTATGTGGCAGGAACTGTTCATGGACAGCAGGTTTGCCCTGAACCTACATTGATAGCATGATACCGGTATTCCCTGGTGTCAGTGGCATCTGTCCATACAGGGCTTGTGTTTCAGGCATGTTATGTCCTTTGTGGGTCACATTTGATGGCACCACAGGTGTTGCAGGTGTCCAGTGGGGACGATGGGAGAGGTGCACTGTCGGCATGTACATGCCTATTGGACTGATGAACAGGGTGCCATGCCCTCTGTAGCCCACTGCAGTCACACCATGGGTACTATCAGTGGGCAATATGCAGGGTACTACCAACATAGCAGCTGTTGCCTAGGCAAGTGTGTGTGAGTGTGTGTATGAGACATGGGTTGAGAGTGTACCCTGGGTAATTCAAGGGTTGTTAACATTGTTCAGTTGGCATTGATGTCACATTTAGGGGTATAGATTTGCACCCCAGCCTATTGGCTATTTCACATCTGTTATCCCTGTACGATGGACATTGTGATATATACGTGGCCCACCATATAAGAAGTTTGCAAAACTCACTCCACATTGAGTTCAGTTGTTACACACACACACACACACACACACACACACACACACACACACACACACACACACACACACACACACACACACACACACACACACACACACACACACACACACACACACACACACACACACACCTGTCATGTCTGGGATTAGAACTCCTACCTAACTAGTATATTACACTACAGAACTGCATCATTATAGGATGTGCCACAGCGATTACTGAAGTTCTCCTTCTGCAAAGGTGCATTTCATAGTGAATGACATCAGCAGGATTGCCAAAGTAGGGTATTTGAATTGTAGTGATTGTGACTAGCCTAAAATGCATTGCTCCCTACACAAACATAGAAACACACACAAAATAGCCACAACTACCATGTGTAGGGATAGAACCCCTACCAGAGTTCTATATCACACTACAGCATGAGGCTGTTATAGGATGCACCATGGAGATTACTGGAGTGCCCCTTCCCCAAAGGTGTATTTCACAGTGAATGACATCAGCAGGATTGCCAAAGTAGGGCATTTGAATTGTAGTGAGTGTGACTAGCCTAAAATGCATTGCACCCTGCAGAAACATAGAAACACACACAAAACATCCTAAATTGCCATGTGTGAGAATAGAACCCCTACCAGAGTTCTATATCACACTATGGCATGATGCTGTTATAGAACACACCATGGAGATTACTGGAGTGCCCCTTCCCCAAAGGTGTATTTCACAGTGAATGACATCAGCAGGAATGCCGAAGTAGGGCATTTGAATTGTAGTGAGTGTAACTAGCCTACAATGCATTGCTCTCTACACACACAGACACACACACACACACAATTGCCAAATCTGGGATTAGAACTCCTACCTAACTAATTTTTCACACTACAGCAGTACACAGTTATAGGATGCGCTACAGAGATTACTGGGCTACAACCTTCCCAGAGGTGTATTTCTAGGTGGATGACATCAGCAGCATTGCCAAAGTAGAGCATTTGAATTGTAGGGTGTGTGACTACCCTAAAAAGCATTGCTCTCTACACACACACACACACACACACACACACACACACACACACACACACACACACACACAGACACACACACACATACTTGCCAAGTCTGGGATTAGAACTCCTACCTAATTATTTTATCATACTACAGCAGTACGCAGTTATGGCACTCGCTACAGAGATTACTGGGCTACACCTTTCCCAGAGGTGTATTTCTAGGTGGATGATATCAGCAGCCTTGCCAAAGTAGAACATTTGAATTGTAGGGAGTGTGACTACCCTAAAAAGCATTACTCTTTACACAGACAGAGTTGGACAGATGCACACACACACACACACACACACACACACACACACACACACACACACACACACTTGCCAAATCAGGGATTAGAACTCCTACCTATTTTATCACACTACAGTAGCACACAGTTATGGCACATGCTACAGAGATTACTGGGCTACAACCTTCCTAGAGGAGCATTTCTAGGTGGATGACATTGGAAGCCTTGCCAAAATAGAGCATTTGAATTGTAGGGAGTGTGTCTACCATAAAAAGCATTGCTCTCCACACAGACATTGTTGGACAGACATACATACACACACACAAACACACACACACACACACACACACACACACACACACACACACACACACACAATTGCCAAGTCTGGGATTAGAACCCCTGCTAACAATTTTATCACACTACAGCAGTACGCAGTTATGGTACGCGCTACAGAGATAACTGAGCTACAATCTTCCCAGAGGTGTATTTCTTGGTGAATGACATCAGCAGCCTTACCAAATTAGAGCATTTGAGTTGTAGGGAGTATGACTACCCTAAAAAGCATTGCTGTCAACACAGGCAGAGACACACACACACACACACACACACACACACACACACACACACACACACACACACACACACACACACACACACACACACACACACACAGAGTTGCCATTTCTGGGATTGGAACTCCTACCTAACTAGTTTATCATACTACAGCAGTATGCAGTTATGGGATGCACCACTGAAATTACTGGGCTACATCACTCCCAAAGGTGTATTTCACAGTGCATGATCTCAGCAGGCTTGTCACAGTAGGGTTATGGGGAGGGCAGTGTGTGTGCATGGGCCATAACCCATTCATCTTGAGGTTGACGCACCACATGCGGGGGCACACACAGTGTTGGATTTCACATGTATGTGTATATAGCTGCTAGATGACTACTTCCTTGTATAGTCATGTTGCACAACTAGCACGGGCACCACATAGTCTGTAATGCAGACATATACCGGTGGCTAGTATCTACAGTGAGTGACATCTGAACTTCATGTGGTTGTGGACTTTTGGCTGTGTGCTGGGTGGGACAGGCCTGGGTGGCTCCTTGTCACAGTTACCCTCTTCCACACATCTATGTACATCTACCTTTGGCTTATTGTAGTGTGTTGTCCTTAGATATATGTCTGCATTCCTATCCACTGTGTGTGCAAAGCATGTGTGGTGCATACTGATGAGTGTCTGCACTAACATCTGTGACTGCCAGGTATGTCTGGTCCACTGGTGTTTGCAGACATGGCTTTCATGTGTTTAAGTGTGTGAGCATGCCCAGTATGACATTTCAGTATGTTGTTGACTGACATTGCCTTCATTTCTCTAAGTGTGTGAGCATGCCCTGTATTCCCGTCTGTACTGAATGTGTGGATCGAGTCCAGGTAATTTGTACTGCAGTGCTGACCTTTGTGTTGTACACCTACAGGTAGCATACTGTTTCTGCAGGGTATCCCGTCAATCATTTGGCATTGACTGTTACTACATTTCTACATAGGATGGGGGGGGCACACCTGACTATTTCTACATTTATACACAGGATTGGGGGGGCACACCTGACTGTTACTACATTTCTACATAGGATGGGTGGGGGCACACCTGACTATTTCTGCATTTCTACACAGGATTGGGGGGGGCATACCTGACTGTTACTACATTTCTACGTAGGATGGGGGGCACACCTGACTATTTCTACATTTCTACACAGGATTGGGGGGGCACACCTGACTGTTATTACATTACTACGTAGGATGAGGGGGCACACCTGACACTTGTATACATTTGCTATGACTGTACTTGTATGTCAGGTACTCCATTTCATTCTGTATTCTTACCTATCATGCTGACTAGAGGCATACCAGTGTACTACAGATCTTAGCTTTGATTTACCTGCATATTAGTTTCTGACTTCCTACCCTTCAGAACTAACATCCCACTGCCTGACCTACTGTAGTCTGTCTGTGTTGGGGGGAGGTTACTCATAGGCATCATTCAGAGGCCATAGCACAGCCTTTGTGTTTGTCTACACCTGTCCTGCTGGCTGTGATTGTTGTTGGGTATGTGAATCCCCCTGACTGGCATGTGTGAGTCACTTACCTTGTGGGTGTCCCAGTATTGAGGGTGGTGCTGCAGGGCTGCCTATGTTGAATGCACATAGTACACTCCCTACACATGGTTGAGCACAGGTAGTGTAATGTTTGGCATCTCTTTTACTCCATGTGAGAGTCTGAGAGAGGTGTTATTCCCTGGGTCCCTCCTGTGTCAATGTATGTGCTATGTGTTGCCTCTTTGCCAAGGCCAGGGCATACTGAGCATGCCTTCTTCTGCCTACTGGGGTAGGCTCAGGTTGTTCCTCCTCCGAGTCACTCTGTACCTGTGCAGGCCTTGGCAATTGTGGGGGGCTGTGCGGCCCTGCCTCGTGCTGTTCCTGCCACAAGCTGTTTCTGCAGGATCATATTGTGTAGCATGGAATATACGAGGACAATTTGTGTACATGTAGCTGGTGAGTACTGCAAGGCTCCACCGGATGTATCCAGGCACCAGAACCATGACTTGTGCATCTCAAACACATGCTCTACAATAATTCTGGTCTATGCGTGTGCCTCATTATGGAGTTCTTGTTCATGTGTGTGTGAATTTCTGATGGGTGTCATCAGCCATGGCTCCAGTGCGTATCCAGCATCCCCCACTAGGTGACCTTGAGAGATGTCCCCATTGGAAAATCTCTAGTGCAGCTGTGTCAGATGCCAGATCTGGGAATTGTGATAGCTTCCAGGGCAGGCAGCACACCTATTCATTATTATGCCCTGGGCATTGCACATGACCTGGCAGTTGATAGACGGGAAGCCCTACCCTGCTCATCAGGTGGTACTTTGATGCATATGTGGGTGCAGTCTATAGTACCCACTACCTCAGGATATTCTGCTATTTGGTGGAACAGTTGCGTATTGCTGGCCAATGCCTCACGGGTGTTGGGGAAATATACATGCTCACCGACATGTGCTGACATGGCATCCAGGAACTGGTGGAGTACCCTGGATGCTGATGCCTGTGAGATCCCATCATATCCCCAGTTGGCCTTTGGAAGGTACCTGTAGCTAGTATTCTTAGGCCTACACATACCTTTGTATCCATTTGGATGGATTCCCCTCTGTTAGTTCTGTGTGTGAGGTGTGGCCGGCACAGCTCAACAATTTGCTGTAGGAGGTCCCTGTCCACCCTACAGTGCTCCACTATCTTCAGCTCATGTAGCCCCTGGTAGGTTACCCTGGGTCTGTACACTCTTCTCTGTCTCCTCACTGTGGGTTGGATGACAGCATTCACATCTTCACCACCTTCAGCCTCTTCCACAAGTTGTTGTATGATAGCTATTGCAGCCCCTATCATTTTGCTGTTGTGAGTGTTAAAAGTTCCCCGCTTGTTTACACCGGTGGTGTACAGTGTAGGAAAAAACATTGGGGAAGGTGTTTGCATAGTTTATAGCAGTGTTCTGGGCTGGGCTGGTCTGCTGCCTGTGTAATTGGCTGATTCTGATACACTGAACAACTGTTGAAACGATCACCATCCACTTTTACTGTATTCCCAGTACTTCGGCATCAAGCCTTCCAGGGAATAATCATGCACAATAATGGTGTATTTTATATATATATTTCACTGCATTTATTATTCAATTCAATTATATAATAATTGATCAATTAATCAGTAAGTCAAGAAAATTAAAATCTAAAGTTCATCCTGAGCAGTAAAGTGCTTCAGAAACATTCAAAGTGCATCAAAACATATAACATGCAACCCCTTACATTCCTATAGCATTTAACATTATAATTTAAGAAGTTAATACAAAAGCACTTATGCATCTAGATTAACAAATACTAAAACATTTTGCCCTACAATAGTTAATCAATTATTCAGTGAGGCAAGAAAATTTAAACCTAAAGTGCATCCTGAGCAATTAAAATGCTTAAAAAACATTTAAAGTGCATCAAAAAACTTTTAAAATGCAACCCATTACATTCCTATTGCATTTAACTTAATAGTTTAAGATATTTATACCAATGCACCTATACATCTTTAGATTAACAAATGCTTAAATATTTAAATATTTTACCCTATACATATAAATCATACATCCTATATGTCTATGCATTTATAAAATAATGCATACTGAAACATTTCATGCTATACATGTAAATATAATTCCATATTAAGCCCATGGGGCCACAAAGTTCCAAAATGAATAATATATCTATTTTCCATCCTTAACAAAATACCCCCATATTCTATGCCTTGTACTGCATAAGGTTTGTTTAATACAGAAAAAAAATAAACTGCTAGTGTTACCATTGTGAACAGCATGGAAATGCTGGGCCACAGGATTATTAAGCCTAACATGCCTCACATCCCCCAAATGCCCCATAATTCTTCTTTTCACTTTTCTTCTGGTTTGGCCTGTATACCACTTTACAGTTAGACAATCACATCCAGTGGCATAAACAACCCCACTGGTACTGCAATTGTAAGATCCCAGGGCAATGAACTTCTTTCCATTAATCAAAGTACCCGAAATGTTCTTGACTTTGTCACACACCTTGCACCTTCCACATCTAAAGGTGCCTACTGTGTTAGAACCAGTTTCCATCCTACGTACCCTACTGTTCAATAACTCATTCAGGTTGTGAAATCTACTATGAGAAAAAACAACCCTGCCCTTGAAAATGTTGCCCACTTCCTCATCCTGCTGTCTAATAGGCCAAAACCTATGCATTAATGCCTGCAATGTAGCTGAAAAAGGGGAAAATTTGTTAACAAAAAAATATATCATCCGTGCCCACTTTATGATAATCTCCATGCCCATGATATATTGCATGACTCCATACTCTCCGACCAGCAATTTGCTTTCTCACTTTTTCCTCAGCCCTATTTAACACCTGGCTAGAATACCCTCTCTTCGCCAACTTGCATCTAACAATGTTAAATTCCCCATCCAATGTGGTTCTGTCATGAACATTGTCACTAAGGAATAGAAATGTAAGGGGGTGCGCTTTATATGTTTTTATGCACTTTGAATGTTTCTCAACTTTACTGCTCAGGATGCACTTTAGATTTTAATTTTCTTGACTCACTGATTAATTGATCAATTATTGTATAATTGAAATGAATAATGAATGTAGTGAAATGTATATAAAGTACACCATTCTTGTGCATGATTATTCCCTGAAAGGCTTGATGCTGAAGTACTAGGAACACAGTAAAAGTGGATGGTGACTGTTTCTCCAGTTGTTCAGTGTGTTTTTTTCTTTCTTTGATGAGTTGGTTCATGGAGTGGTGTTTTAGATTCTGATACATTTCACCTGCCAGCTATGCTAGTTCTCTTAGATTACCTTCCTACTGCTGTTTTCCCTTCCCATTGCCTTCCTGTTTAAGCCCAGGGGTGCACCGTGCAAACAGAGTGCTCAAATGTGCACAGAGCTGCTATTTCCTGGTTTCACTTTTTTTTTTAAAACCTTTAAAACCCGGTGCACGGCGCGCACACCTGCTTAGACAATGTAAAGAGTGCTAGGCAAACTCAGACACACCACCTTGCTTAGCTGTGATTAGCTAGGAGCAAACCTGAGCCACAGGGCTCCAATCCGCTTACAGTATGCCTGACACCCCCCACCATAATGTCATCTAACTCCTAGGCTTACACCAAGCTATCCCTGCTCTTACACTGTTGGGACCTGACTAGCATGCTGGGGGAAACTGGAATTCACTATCATTGCCCTCATTTGCATAGGATTGCCTGCTAATGCATAGCTACATGTCTCTCACTGAGCCTCTCCCCTTAGCAACCACTACTCACTGGCCATGTTGTCTTCTGCCTGCCATTGACTTTAATGGCAGAATAGTGATTTTAGTTAGAATGCTTATTTTAGGTTGATTTTCTTATTTCCCCCCGATCCCATTTGCGCGCTACTGCCCTACTCTTAAACAGCCGAGATTGGCTAAAAAAAAAATAAAAGTTGATTTTTTTTTAGTTTTTTAAGCTGTTTTCAATGGCAATAGCCTTATACTTGGCCATTGGCATGCTTCCTGACTGATATGCAGCCTTTATTTGGAGCTGTCACGGCTCCATTTTGGAATTTGCAGAAATGGACTCGGTTACTGAGTACATTTCAGCAGATTACACTAGTCCTACATGGCCGATTTCCAGCAGGATCGCAAATTCACCTCATTTGCATGGATTTCTCCTGCAAATGGGGTAATTTGCATACAGGGGCTGAGTCCATGCAGGACTAGTGTAGGAGCGCTCGTGCACACCTCTACAGGCTATTCCTGAATCGCATGGCAGACATATTGCCTGCTAGAGCTCCTGCACTAATCCTGCATGCCATGCAAGGCTTGCAGAATCTGGGGGTATGTATTATAAGGTGATGAAGGTGAGGAAATCTGTTGACTGTAGAGAAGAAGAACCAACAGAACATTGCTTTTTGAACTGAACTACAAAAAGAAGAAAGAATTTGGAGAAATGTTTAAAAATGAATACAGATGGGAAGAGTTTGAATGTATACATTTATTTATTTATTTATTTATTGACGTTTGTTGACTGGGAAAGTCCACCGGATCAAAAACCCATTTTCAGTGGAGGCCTGAGGGGAAGCACCAACATAACGTAACAAGCAAAAAAAAAATTACGAGACAAATTATACAGTAGAAGTTGAAACTATTAAATACAATAGACAAAGTTAATGCATAGTATATTGATACATATCACTTTAAAGGTTAAGTAAAAAGAAACAAACGGTGAAAGGTCAGCTACAATGCAAATATAGTCAGCCTGTTTCACATTTGATTTACAATAGGATCGGGATTAAGTTAGACAGTCTGTTGTAAGAGTTGACTCAAAGGTAAAAAAGAACCATGGTTAAGACATGCGATTTGGAGGTAATGGCAGTAGAAATAACAGAATTGAGTGCAAGCTCATGACAACTTGTTTGCACAGTAATGGAAAGAGAAAGTAGTGGTAATGTAATGTAATGAAATATGATATATGGGAAGTGATCTATGCCTCTGTTATATATACTAACTTATCCAAAAACAACCTCTCTAAACTCTCCACCTGTTGTAATAGCATAGCTAGATTCATCACAAGCTCCCCCTTTAAAACTCACCACTGCCTTAAACTCAAATAACTAGGATGGCTAGAATTGAAAAACCATATACCCTGTCAGCAATTACTTATTACTCAAAAGATCCTATACCACCCTAACAACACCCCTATCCTCACTAATCTAATCACACCATATACAAATCTATTCACACTACGCTCTGCTAATAAGCTACTAGTTTCCTTAAATAAAGCTAATAACAAAGCTGGGGATTCACTCTTCTCAAACACTGCAGGAAAAATCTGGAACCAGCTTCCCTCAGAATTATCTACCCTTGCTTCTACTTCTCTTTTTAAAAAACATCTTAAAGAACATCTAAAAACTCATTGGCTTTGTCCATGCGCTAACCCAGACTGATATTTTTCTTCACTTTTACTCTTACCCCTTTCCCTACTCCTGTAACCTATGTCTCCAAAACTAGTTACTACTCTTTCTTTGATTTATGAGAATAACATTTATGTTCTCTTCCCCTACCTGATACTTGCTCATACCTTCTACTGTGTTTTGTATAATTATTTAGTAGAATTTTTACTAAATTTGTTATAGTTTAAAAATGTATTATTATAACTGCTTTTAAGACTAATACTACACTGTACTGTGATTCTTTATGTTACTATGCATTGTTAACTTTGTCACTGTTCATGCTTGGAGCTTTTCTCCCCGGGCCTCTACTGAAAATGGACATATATCCAGCTAGACTAGCCCGGTTAACAAATGCAAAATAAAATAAATAATAAAGTATGATAAATTAAAGGAATATGATATTGATACATCGGATAAAGTACTGCTTGTGACAATATGGGTGTTATGGGGAAAAAAGATGTGAGACTTTGTTATATAACAAGAAAATGGAAGAAGAAGATGTATTAGCTGAAATAAGAAGTTTGTAGAAGAAAGGGGGATAGAAGGTAAATATAAAAGAAAAATAATGAAAGAAATATAATTATTTACTTACTTTCATTTCTGTTGATAATTTGTCTTTTGTGTTGTTAAATAGTAAATAATTGATTTAGTTTTTTATATGATATAATATGAATGTTAATAAAACACCCCACTCTTTTCAATAGGTGCTGTGGGATCTTTTACATGCACCCCAGATACCACCAATTCAGGCAGATGGGACTTCGGTTTCATGTCTCATCTAAAAGACAATGCACTAATGATTACAGTAACCACATATGCTACACTGCTGTGTCACCAATCCATCTAGCTGGTGTAGGAATAGAACCCACAGTCTTTTTCTGCAAAAGTGAGTGTGCTACCTGTTGTGCTACTGACAACATAGCATTTTTGCCTTTAGATGTAATACTGTGATAATTAGTTATTTTAAGTAGAAGGATTTTCTGACTACAGGTGCCACATGATGAGTAAAGGAGCATTCAATTTAACCCTCATTATTTGTACAACAGGTTTTTAACTACAGTATTGTCTTTCTGATTGGTACAGATAACTGAAGGAGGGTTGACAATTGCGGGAAAAGAAAGAGGTCCACAATAATTTCAAGTTTGTTTAGCACACAAGTAAAAAAAGAAAACAAGCAAACAACACGGTCAATAAAGACATTTAATGTAGAAAATAAAATAAAGGTGAGCGCTTTCATATATACAATACTTCTTCAGACCAACTAACAAACACACCTCAGTGCTGAGTTTTATGAGAGAGGCTATGGTTATAAAGAAGTTAATGGTGTTGGCAGACAGGTTATGGCATTGAGGGAAACACAAGGGAGGCCCTATTTTGTGAAAGGTAGGAGAGAAATGATATTGTTAAACATATAAGTTGCAGACAACCCAGAATAGGACTTACTTTTTCCAACAATGTGAGTGATGTTTGTATGGTTATAAAAAGGAATTGGCCCATGTTACTGATTGATGAGGGGCTAAGAAAGATCGTAGGGATGCAACCAAGCTTCTATTTTAAAATTGCAAGGAATCTTAAGCAGAGACTTTGTTTGAAACATAATTCTTTATGTGTTAAATGACTGTTATCTTCTAGGTTAGATGCCTATCCTTGCCGTAGTTGTGAGGTCTGTGATTATAATTTAGATACTCCATTCTTTGTACATCCACTACTATTATTAAGTATGAATTTAGATTCTGTGCTGATTGCAATGGTAAAGATCTGGTGTATCTTGCCACCTGTATGGACTGCCCATTTTTTATGTTGGAAAGACTAATCATAGTCTTAAAGAAAGAATTCTGGAACATCTGGGTAAAATTAGAAGGAAATTTAAAACGAATGCACTGAGTAAACATGTTGGATCAAATATTAATCATACTTTTCTCTTTAGAGTGGTACAATTAACTTCTAAAACTATTAGGGGAGGATGTGTTGTTAACAAAACAGAGAACAATTAATTGAAATGGGTCATCATCCTGCAGGCAGATAGATGCTTTGGTTTGAATGATAATATTTCACTTAAACCTTACTTGCTTTCAAGGAAGCTCAAACACTAATTAGTGGTTATGGTAACAGTGATGAGGGTTTGACTTGTTAATTGATTTGCCTATTTATTGATGCAGCTTAATGTGTTTGCTAGTTGGTCTGAAGAAGTATTGTATATATGAAAGTGCTCTCCTTTATTTTATTTTGTACATTAAACGTCTTTATTGACCGTGTTGTTTGCTCATTTTCTTTTTTGGGTTGACAATTACCCCAGTTTGTAATTGTCTGCAAATTTGGTTAACCAGCAGTCCTAGTTATCCATTTTGAGATCAGAGAAACAGATGCTGATCAGGACAGAACCAAGTACAGAACCCATGGAATAATACACTGGTTATCTTAACACTAATTGAAGAGGCACATGCCATCTGAACCACGTCAGTTCTGTCTTTCAGCCAATTGATTATCCAGCTACCTGAATAAGAATCCCTGTTTAAGTTAAACCGTTTCATTATAATTTTGGCATGAGGTATGTTATTATATGCTTTAGCCAGCTTAAGATAAGCTGTATGCAAAACATGTCCACTGTAAACAATTTGCATGACTCACTGAAAAGAAGTTAACATGATTTAAGAGGTATGGGCTCTCCTCAACAAAACCAAATTCTTGTAGGTCAAGCCTAATGAGAATCTTGATATCATGCTTAATGAGACTAGTTTTGAAAAGTTCTACAGTCTTATCTACACTGAAATACTGAAGTGACAGTCACAAATGGACATATATTTTCAGCGCTTTTTCCTTTTACTTTTAATAAGACTTCTTCAGAAACAGTGATTAAAATGGCTGAGCATATCACTTCATTTTAAAAAGTAATGCTGATAAAATCACATGCTTCAGCTTTGCAGATCAGAGTTTTAAGGATGACTGCTCTATAATTTCCTGGGTCTGGGGTGCGGCCATCCCCGTGAAGCAGCAACACTACAGCAGTGTACCAGTATTAAGGAATGTAGTCTGTGGCTATGCTTAGTTCAAACAATTTAAGAAGAGGTTTGGAAAAGCAAGTTTGACTTTCTTTATTAAGCAGCCAGGTATGTTGTCAGAACCCATGGAGGAAGAATTTTTGGTCTTTGACAGCACCTTAAGAACATGTTCCTTAGTGATGATAGGGTGTTGAACTCATTACAGCTTAGTGACCCCTCCAGGTATTTCTGCAGTTGCATCCTACTGATGCTGCTAGGCATCCAATATTGCTTGTTCATAAAACAATGCTACATACAAGGTATTAGATGATTTCATATTAGAGCTTACATGATGGTAAACACAACTGGATTAATACTTGACCCCTGTCTAGTCCAGATAAAGAGATATTGAATATTATTTAATAACTATTTATTTTTTATTGTAATAATGTTCATATTTCTCCAGATATCGCAATAGTCAAATAACACAGACAGAAGTGCTTAGCCTCATATGAATGCTCACAGCTGTATGAATAAGATGCTGCTGACAGTATGTGTGTTGCTTGAATGGTTACTGAAATATAAGCAGTTTATAAAAATACGTAATTCATATTCACTGTGGTTATTGTGGCTTATAAAATCCTGTTTATGACCTAGAATTAAATGAATGCAACCACTGTAAAGATCACTTTGTGTTGAATAGTTTGCCATTGATGGTCTTCCAGTAATGCTAATGGTTCTAGAGATATGAATATTTGTTTGAACTGTGAAGTGAAAACTTAATTTATTAAGGGCTCAGGCCATGCCCACTGGGAGTTAAGAATACAAATTCTGGAGGCATGGCCAAGATGATAAGCAGTAAGCAGCACAGGAATTTTGCTCAGCTTCGCCTATACATTTTTGACAAGATTAAATTGTCATTTTCATCAAAAATCATTCAAATAAGTTGGAATATCATGTTGGAAACATCTTGGGGCATTTTGGTGGAAAAAATAATTTACATTTCAGATATATTATTGTCAAATCTTCACAATAAAGATTTACCAAATGAAGATGAACCACTCTAAAGCAGTTTCACAAGAAAATTCAGTGAACAAAGAGTTACAGTCTGTTCTTCATAGTTTACAAGACCTATCCTTAAAGATAGATAAACTGGACTCCAAAGTGGACAAAATAAAAGAAGATTGTACAAAGTAGATTGAATTAATCAAGGAAGTGGTGAAACAACAGAAATTCCAGATATCTGCTATGGAGGATTATACCACTGACATAGACAGCAGGCTTACAGATGGTGAACATAACATTGATTTGATTCTTCACAAAACCACAAGTTCCTGGACAAAATTGATGACCTGGAGAATAGGGTGAGGAGGAACAACATTTGGATATGTGGAGTCCCTGAGCAACTAGAAGGAGATAACATAGTAAACTTCTTATCTACTTGGATCCCTAAAACATTAAACCTTCCTGCAGCCCTGTCCTTTAGCATAGAGAGGGCTGATAGATCTTTGCCTGTAGTGACACCAACCAAAAACTTTCAAATCAAAGATGTATAATAGTCAAATTTATTTTTAGTCAAGACAAGAATCTAGTTTTGAAAACAGCCTAGTTTGCTTCATTGGTTGGTACTAGGCTATCAGCCTTAGGGCCTATACAATCCTAGCCATAACAATTCCCTGGCTATTCCTTCCCATAATATTTGCTTCCCTGGAACCCTTCACCCATATGACTTGGTGATTCCTTCATCAGATTTGACAGTGACTATTCCTCTCTGGTGGTTTTGAAAAGAAAAGTTTGTATTTCTCTGTTAAAATCATTGAAGAAAGCCTGAACAAAAACTAACCTAATCTAACCTGCAAAATAAGATTATTCTTACCAAAGGGGGAAAAAACATTTGATTCCTTAGAAGATGTAATTTCCTTTGTCCAGAAAAAAAAATATTTAATTCTACTGATGATATGAACCTGAGTGTATCTTTAAAAAGACAGGCTACAAGGAATGATTGGTCAGTTAATGAGACAAAATTAAGCTCAGAGACAAATAAAACTACCTGTTAAGTTGTTTATATTTTATTCATCTTAAAATAGGCTGTTTCTGAAACATCTTTTACATGAAATCACCTAAAGGTAATACTTTTCAGTTCAAAAACCGTTTCTTCCACAGGAAAAACAGATATTTATTTAGATCTATTTCTAAGGTTCTCTACTCAGACTTCAATCACTGCAAGGGAATACCTCAAGATTTTGGGTCTCATGGTATCTATGATTCTCATAATACCCCTGACAAGACCCCACATGAGAAAAATAAAACAGTATCTGAAATCTCTTTGAACCCAACATCAACATCCTTTATCTTTTCAGATCTCAGTACTGGGGTTTGTCAGAAGAGAAATCACTTAGTGGAGACAGCAGATATCTTTAAATCAAGGTCTCTCCTTCTTCCTTCCTGCTTCAAAGCAGTCAGTCACCACAGATGCTTCAGACTTTGCTTGGGGAGTAGTTTCAGGAGAGATAAAAGTGCAGGAGTATGGGACATCAAGGATAGATACAAGCACATAAATATCAAGGAGATGCATGCCCTGATCAAGGCACTCAATTGTCTGAACCATCACTGGTCCCTGAGACCTCTTCAAGTGACTATAGACAACACCACAGTAATGTGGTGCATCAACAAGCAAGGGGAAATCATGTTGTGGTGCATCCTATACTCCATTAGAGCAAAACTGTGTGGCAGACAAACTCAGCAGGACCAGGGCAAACCCTCACAAATGGAAACTACATCCAGGTGTCTTCCAAGATGTGACCCATCTGTGGGGAGTTCCTCAAGTAGATGTCTTTGACTCATCCATTAGCAATCAACTGGCAAAAATCTGTTCCAGGGCTCCATGCCAGAAGGCCTAAAAGACAGATGCTATTTCTTTTCTTTGGGCAGGAATGTTTCTGTATGCCTTTCCACCCCTTTCAATAATATCCAGGATACTTCTGAAGATTCTGAAGGAATCCTACAAGATCATTGTGGTGACTTCCTTCTGGACCGGGCAACCATGGTTCTCACTTCTTTGCAAATGGCCAGAGACAATTACCACAAGTGTCCTCACAGAATGGATCCATTAGCACAAGAACAGGGGTGTTTGATACATCTTCAAATGACTGCCTGGATGTTAGGGTCTTCATTCCTTTTAGGGACCTGTTTCTGAGGACTTGCAACAGGTACTAATGGAGGCAAGAAAGCCTGCTATTAGAAAATGCTATATTAGCAAATGGAAAAGGTTTTCTAGTGCAAACAACATAACCAGGAGGACCCATTCATGGCTAATTGTTCTCTGGTTTTACAGTATGTCTTTCAGTTACTATTCTATGGCTTTTTCTAATTCCCCTATCAAGTTTAATTTATAGGCCATTTTAGGACATCTGCCATGGATCCTCCTCTTTCAAGGCATTGCAAAATGTTCCTGAAAGGGGCTTTGCATAAGAGCCCTCCAAGTAAAACGGTGGCCTCTCCTTGAGATTTTAATTTTGATTTAGAGAAACTAACATTTTCTCCATTTGAACCAGCTAATCTGTCTGATTTGATGTTCTTAACATGGAAAACAGTTTTACTGATTACTCTGACATCTGCAAGAAGGGTATCTGAGTTGCAAGTTCTTATGGTGAGTCAACCCTATCTCATTTTCCACAAGGACAGTGTTTATTTAAGAACTAATCTCACTTTTATGCTTAAAGTGGTTTTTGAGTAAGTCAAACAATCCATTTCCTTGTTTTCATTCCTGAACCTAAAAAAATGAGGGAGAAAGGATATTCCATACATCAACAGACAACTCAGGTACTATCTTGATCAAGTGTTCATTTCCTATGAAAGTAAGAAGAAGGGACAACCAGTGTTAAAACAGAGTATTTTCAAATGGTTGTCTAAGGCAATTACCTTTTGTTATACTCATCATGATATATCTATTCCAGGCAGGGTCAAGGCCCATTCTTCATGGACTTTGGCTTTTCTATGGCTTTTTGGAAAGACTTGCAATCTACTCATATAGCTAATGCTACTGCAGCAGTGAACATTAGGAAGAACATAGTACAGCTGTGTAAGGTGAACTTACCATAACTGTA
Source organism: Protopterus annectens (assembly GCF_019279795.1). Lineage (NCBI taxonomy): Eukaryota > Metazoa > Chordata > Ceratodontiformes > Protopteridae > Protopterus > Protopterus annectens. The sequence goes on along the minus strand of NC_056729.1, from coordinate 1,161,126,308 downwards.
GATGTCCCTGTAGGAAGTGACCTCAGCACAAGAGCTGTAGTAACTGGTTGTTTTGGACCAGTTCTAGCTCTTTTGAAGTTTCCTGTTTAAAATCCACCTCAGGGCGTTTTTTTCTGGCTATGCTACTCAGACAAGCTCCTCGTGGTCCTGCAGAGTGGTCCTAGCTACAGAGAACTCAGAAAAGCGACGACTTTCTGGATTTAGGTATATTTGCTGCTATTTTACTTGAAATAGCTTCTCTAGCTTACCCTAAACAGGCTTAAACTGTTTTTTTAGCTGTTTGCTGCATTATTTTAAAATCTGCACTTAAAGTTACTTTTTAGCCGAATTTGATCGAAAGTTTGTTTGTTTATTTGTTTAATTTAACTGTTGAGGCTGCCCACTAAAGTGTGCTAGCCTGTGTAACTGATTTATTACTGCTTCTGCATTTTCTGTGTGTTTCTATCTAAAAACAAAAAAACAAAAAAATAATCCTTGTTTTTCGGCCTCTCCTCGACTAGTTTAGACCAGTTTATAGGCATTGCTGTATTCTGGGCTGTGGTGTAGTTCCTGTGTTGTCCATTACCTTACTTGGATAGAAGGAAGTTTCTTTGCTCACCAGTGGGAGTGGGGAGCCTTGAGCAGCCTACCTGTCCCTGTAGGAAGTGACCTCAGCACAAGAACTGCAGTAATTGGTTGTTTTGGACCATTTCTAGCTCTTTTGAAGTTCCCTGTTTAAAATCCGCCTCTGGGCATTATTTTCTGGCTATACTACTCAGACAAGCTCTTCGTGGTCCTGCAGAGTGGTCCTAGCTACAGAGAACTCAGAAAAGCAACTATTTTCTGGATTTAACTATCTTTGCTGCTTTTTTACTTGAAATAGCTTCTCTAGCTTACCCTAAACAAGCTTAAACAGTTTTTTAGCTGTTTGCTGCATTATTTTAAAATCTGCACTTAAAGTTACTTTTTAGTCGAATTTGATCGAAAGTTTGTTTGTTTGTTTAATTTAACTGTTGAGGCTGCCCAGTAAAGTGTGCTAGCCTGTGCAACTGATTTATTACTGTTTCTGCATTTTCTGTGTGTTTCTATCTAAAAACAAAAAAAAAAAAAAAATCCTTGTTTTCCCACCTCTCCTCGACTAGTTTAGACCAGTTTACAGGCATTGCTGTATTCTGGGCTGTGGTGTAGTTCCTGTGTTGTCCATTACCTTACTTGGATAGAAGGAAGTTTCTTTGCTCACCAGTGGGAGTGGGGAGCCTTGAGCAGCCTACCTGTCCTTGTAGGAAGTGACCTCATCACAAGAGCTGTAGTAATTGGTTCTTTTGGACCATTTCTACCTCTTTTGAAGTTCCCTGTTTAAAATCCGCCTCTGGGCGTTTTTTTTCTGGCTATACTACTCAGACAAGCGCCTCGTAGTCCTGCAGAGTGGTCCTAGCTACATAGAACTCAGAAAAGCGACTACTTTCTGGATTTAAGTATCTTTGCTGCTTTTTTACTTGAAATAGCTTCTCTAGCTTACCCTAAACAAGCTTAAACTGTTTTTTAGCTGTTTGCTGCATTATTTTGAAATCTGCACTTAAAGTTACTTTTTAGTCGAATTTGATCGAACGTTTGTTCATTTGTTTGTTTAATTTAACTGTTGAGGCTGCCCACTAAAGTGTTCTAGCCTGTGTAACTGATTTATTACTGTTTCTGCATTTTCTGTGTATTTCTATCTAAAAACAAAATAAAAAACAAAAAAATAATCCTTGTTTTCCCGCCTCTCCTCGACTAGTTTAGACCAGTTTACAGCCATTGCTGTATTCTGGGCTGTGGTGTAGTTCCTGTGTTGCCCATTACCTTACCTGGATAGAAGGAAGTTTCTTTGCTCACCAGTGGGAGTGGGGAGCCTTGAGCAGCCTACCTGTCCCTGTAAGAAGTGACCACAGCACAAGAGCTGCAGTAATTGGTTGTTTTGGACCATTTCTACCTCTTTTGAAGTTCCCTGTTTAAAATCCATCTCTGGGCATTTTTTCTGGCTATACTACTCACACAAGCTCCTCGTGGTCCTGCAGAGTGGTCCTAGCTACAGAGAACTCAGAAAAGCAACTACTTTCTGGATTTAAGTATCTTTGCTGCTTTTTTACTTGAAATAGTTTCTCTAGCTTACCCTAAACAAGCTTAAACTTTTTTTTTTAGCTGTTTGCTGCATTATTTTGAAATCTGCACTTAAAGTTACTTTTTAGTCGAATTTGATCGAAAGTTTGTTCGTTTGTTTGTTTAATTTAACTGTTGAGGCTGCCCACTAAAGTGTTCTAGCCTGTGTAACTGATTTATTACTGTTTCTGCATTTTCTGTGTATTTCTATCTAAAAACAAAAAAAAAAAACAAAAAAATAATCTTTGTTTTCCCGCCTCTCCTCGACTAGTTTAGACCAGTTTACAGGCATTGCTGTATTCTGGGCTGTGGTGTAGTTCCTGTGTTGCCCATTACCTTACTTGGATAGAAGGAAGTTTCTTTGCTCACCAGTGGGAGTGGGGAGCCTTGAGCAGCCTGCCTGTCCCTGTAAGAAGTGACCTCAGCAAAAGAGCTGCAGTAATTGGTTGTTTTGGACCATTTCTAGCTCTTTTGAAGTTCCCTGTTTAAAATCCACCTCTGGGCATTTTTTTTCTGGCTATACTACTCACACAAGCTCCTCATGGTCCTGCAGAGTGGTCCTAGCTACAGAGAACTCAGAAAAGCAACTACTTTCTGGATTTAAGTATCTTTGCTGCTTTTTTACTTGAAATAGCTTCTCTAGCTTACCCTAAATAAGCTTAAACTTTTTTTTAGCTGTTTGCTGCATTATTTTAAAATCTGCACTTAAAGTTACTTTTTAGTCGAATTTGATCGAAAGTTTGTTTGTTTGTTTAATTTAACTGTTGAGGCTGCCCAGTAAAGTGTGCTAGCCTGTGTAACTGATTTATTACTGTTTCTGCATTTTCTGTGTGTTTCTATCTAAAAACAAAAAAAAAAAACAAAAAAAAATCCTTGTTTTCCCACCTCTCCTCGACTAGTTTAGACCAGTTTACAGGCATTGCTGTATTCTGGGCTGTGGTGTAGTTCCTGTGTTGCCCATTACCTTACTTGGATAGAAGGAAGTTTCTTTGCTCACCAGTGGGAGTGGGGAGCCTTGAGCAGCCTACCTGTCCCTGTAAGAAGTGACCTCAGCACAAGAGCTGCAGTAATTGGTTGTTTTGGACCATTTCTAGCTCTTTTGAAGTTCCCTGTTTAAAATCCATCTCTGGGCATTTTTTTCTGGCTATACTACTCACACAAGCTCCTCGTGGTCCTGCAGAGTGGTCCTAGCTACAGAGAACTCAGAAAAGCAACTACTTTCTGGATTTAAGTATCTTTGCTGCTTTTTTACTTGAAATAGTTTCTCTAGCTTACCCTAAACAAGCTTAAACTTTTTTTTAGCTGTTTGCTGCATTATTTTGAAATCTGCACTCAAAGTTACTTTCTAGTCAAATTTGATCGAAAGTTTGTTTGTTTATTTGTTTAATTTAACTGTTGAGGCTGCCCACTAAAGTGTGCTAGCCTGTGTAACTGATTTATTACTGTTTCTGCATTTTCTGTGTGTTTCTATCTAAAAACAAAAAAACAAAAAAATAATCCTTGTTTTCCCGCCTCTCCTCGACTAGTTTGGACCAGTTTACAGGCATTGCTATATTCTGGGCTGTGGTGTAGTTCCTGTGTTGTCCATTACCTTACTTGGATAGAAGGAAGTTTCTTTGCTCACCAGTGGGAGTGGGGAGCCTTGAGCAGCCTACCTGTCCCTGTAGGAAGTGACCTCAGCACAAGAGCTGTAGTAATTTGTTGTTTTGGACCATTTCTAGCTCTTTTGAAGTTCCCAGTTTAAAATCCGCCTCTGGGTATTTTTTTCTGGATATACTACTCAGACAAGCTCCTCGTGGTCCTGCAGAGTGGTCCTAGCTACAGAGAACTCAGAAAAGCAACTACTTTCTGGATTTAAGTATCTTTGCTGCTTTTTTACTTGAAATAGCTTCTCTAGCTTACCCTAAACAAGCTTAAACTGTTTTTTTAGCTGTTTGCTGCATTGTTTTAAAATCTGCGCTTAAAGTTACTTTTTAGTCGAATTTGATCGAAAGTTTGTTTGTTTATTTGTTTAATTTAACTGTTGAGGCTGCCCACTAAAGTGTGCTAGCCTGTTTAACTGATTTATTACTGTTTCTGCATTTTCTGTGTGTTTCTATCTAAAAACAAAAAAAAAAAACAAAAACATAATCCTTGTTTTCCCGCCTCTCCTCGACTACTTTAGACCAGTTTACAGGCATTGCTGTATTCTGGGCTGTGGTGTAGTTCCTGTGTTGTCCATTACCTTACTTGGATAGAAGGAAGTTTCTTTGATCACCAGTGGGAGTGGGGAGCCTTGAGCAGCCTACCTGTCCCTGTAGGAAGTGACCTCATCACAAGAGCTGTAGTAATTGGTTGTTTTGGACCATTTCTAGCTCTTTTGAAGTTCCCTGTTTAAAATCCGCCTCTGGGCGTTTTTTCTGGCTATACTACTCAGACAAGCTCCTTGTGGTCCTGCAGAGTGGTCCTAGCTACAGAGAACTCAGAAAAGCGACTACTTTCTGGATTTAAGTATCTTTGCTGCTTTTTTACTTGAAATAGCTTCTCTAGCTTACCCTAAACAAGCTTAAACTGCTTTTTTAGCTGTTTGCTGCATTATTTTAAAATCTGCACTTAAAGTTACTTTTTAGTCGAATTTGATCGAAAGTTTGTTTGTTTCTTTAATTTAACTGATGAGGCTGTCCACTAAAGTGTGCTAGCCTGTGTAACTGATTTATTACTGTTTCTGCATTTTCTGTGTATTTCTATCTAAAAACAAAAAAAAACAAAAAACATAATCCTTGTTTTCCCGCCTCTCCTCGACTAGTTTAGACCAGTTTACAGGCATTGCTGTATTCTGGGCTGTGGTGTAGTTCCTGTGTTGTCCATTACCTTACTTGGATAGAAGGAAGTTTCTTTGCTCACCAGTGGGAGTGGGGAGCCTTGAGCAGCCTACCTGTCCCTGTAGGAAGTGAACTCAGCACAAGAGCCACAGTAATTGGTTGTTTTGGACCATTTCTAGCTCTTTTGAAGTTCCCTGTTTAAAATCCGCCTCTGTGCATTGATTTCTGGCTATACTACTCAGACAAGCTCCTCGTGGTCCTGCAGAGTGGTCCTAGCTACAGAGAACTCAGAAAAGCAACTACTTTCTGGATTTAGGTTCATAGGTTCATAGGTTTATACTAGGCTATCTGCCCTAAGGCATTTATAAGCCTAGCCCAAATTTTTGTGGCTTACGCCACCCCTTATATGAAAAAATACTGTGCCCATTAGTTTGTTGTGCCTCTGTCCAGCAGTGACACCGAGATGATTCCCGGGATAAACCTACGATCTCCCATCCACAGGTCAAGATTTCTCTTGAACAGAGCCAGTGAGGTGCTCTGCCTCACATGGACTGGGATTTTATTCCACAGCATAGGGAGTCTTTGAGTGATAAATCTATCCCTCCAGCACGTCCTATTTATATCTGTGCTAAGGTTTAAGTCGCTTGCTCTAGTGGTTTTGGTGGATTTGGATTTTTTGAGGTGGAGCATGTCCATTAATTCCGGGTTGGACATGGCCTTGTATGTCAGGCACATGTCACCTCTGAGCAGACGGTATGCAACTGAATAGAGCTGGAGTTTCTTCAATCTGGCAGCATATGACAGATTTTGGAGTCCCTTTATCCTTTTGGTGAGGAACTTTTGGGGTCTCTCCAATTGCTGCAGATGTCGGGTGCGATACATCCCGAATTGTGCATTGTACTCGATCATTGGTCTGATAAGTGAAGAGTACAGGGGAACAATGACCTCACTAGATCTGGATGTGAATCCCTTCATGATCAGGTGGGCAATGTAGAAGGTCTTTCTAACCACTTTAGCAACATGAGTGTCAAAAGAAAGGCCACTGTCAACCTGGGTTCCCAGGTCCCTGATAACCTCTTCTGTGCTTAGTGGATTGCCACCTATATGGTAGCTTGGGGTTACCCTGTTTTTCCCGAAGGGTATGACTATACATTTTTTGGCGTTTAACTTCAGGCCATGGCTCTGGCACCAGCTATCTGTTTCCATGAGTCCCTTCTGAAGGATATCCATGTCCGATGCACTTTCCACTATGGCGCCCAGTTTGCAGTCGTCTGCAAACTTTGTCAGCCAAAGTCCTCCCATGTTGGCCTGTACTTCTGAGAAGTAGATGCCGAACAATAGGGGGCCAAGGACTGAACCCTGTGGGACACCGCTTGTGACCGGCTTGGAGTCTGACATAGCGCCAGCAACTCTAGCCCTGTGGGTTCTGTCCTTAAGCCAGTTTGCAACCCATCTTGTGACATATGGGTTTACATTTAAGCTGGTGCTTTTTCTACAATACCGAGTGGGTATTGTGTCGAAGGCCTTTGCAAGGTCAAGGTAGGCTGTATGGACTGCCTTTCCTCATCAATGGCCTTGGTGACTGTTTTGAAGAAGTCGACCAAGTTCAAAAGGCATGATCTGCCCTTGACGAAGCCAAACTGGGTCGGGTCCAATGTCTGCAAGTCCCCTATATCTTTGTTTATGAGCTCAATTATGATCCTCTCCATAGCTTTGCAGACTAGACTTGTTAAGCTTATGGGCGGTAATTACCAGGGTCCCAGAGGCACCGCCTTTGTGGAGTGGGACCACAGTTGCCGTACGCCACTCCTTGGGCACGTATCCTGTGGTAAGGCTGAGATTAAACAGCTGCCTTATGTGCGGGTTTAATTCCTCATTTAGCTGTAGCACACAGCCGGGGACACCATCGTCCCATTGATGCTGTGTTTTTAGCTTTAGAGAGCAGCTTTCACCTGCGCATTTGAGATGTCTGGGAGGCTACACTCTGCTGGGATAGTTATCTCTCCTTTAGGGGGGGAGAGGGGGGTGAAGTTTGCACTGAACCTGTCTGCCAGTATGTTGGCAATGTCTGTGGGTTCAGAGATTTTTTGTATCATTTTGGACTAATTCTGAGCATATCTGGGAGTTTCCACCCAGGTTCCTAACATAGCTGAAAAAGGCCTTATGATTGTCCTTTGAATCCATGGCAATTTTTCTCTCAAAATTGGCCTTAGTTGATTTTATGAGTACTTGTATTTTTTTACTAATAATGATCAGGGGTGACTTCCCTTTTATGGATTTTGTTCTATCATGTAATAGCTTTCTCCTCTTATTGTAAAGTTTGTTAATCGCTGGGGTCCACCAGACTGGACATTTGCCCTTTGTGGAAAGAGTCTTGGTTTTATTTGGGATTGCCTGATCCATGCAGTCCTGGAGGTGTTCATAGAAGGCATTTGTAAGGGCTTCCACAGCTTGGGTTGTGGTTTCCACTGGCTCAGGGGCCTTGAAGGATACCACACCAGTCTTGAGTAGTGTGAAGTTTGCTTTAGAAGTTCTTCACTGTGGTCTTTTTGTTTGGGGTGGGGCGGGATGTGGATTTCCAGTGAGATTAGTTTATGATCAGATCTCACTAATGAGGGATATACTTCCGGTGTGGAGCATTTTGTCCCCATGTTTGTGATAATGAGATCTAGTATATTTTCTCCTCTCGTGGGAACAGTCATTAGCTGTTCCATGGCATTTGAATTTATGAACTCCAGGAACCATTGGGCTAGAAAGTTAGGGCTTGAGTAATGTTTCCAGTCTATATTCGGGTAGTTGAAGTCACCCAATATGATGGTGTTTGGAGATACATTTATACCCTCCAGTGTCTTCAGGAAGGCTGTGTGGGGTTCCTGAGTTTGAGAGGGTGGCCTGTAGCATGCTACAATTTGTAGAGCAGTTTTGCCTATGGTTAGTTGCACCTGGATGGTTTCCAAAGCTTCGTGCGTTGCCACCAACGTGGAGGTGTGGGTATCCTTTATGAATATGGATACACCCCCTCCTTTTGTGGTGTGGTCCGGGTTTTGGGGCCGGAACGCATGATATGAGGTAAAACCAAATAGTGCCGGGGTGCTCTCAGGAGCCTTGAACCAGGTTTCAGTTACAGCACAGACATTGATGTTCTCCATACTGAGAAGGGCCTCGAGTGCGTGCATTTTGAGATTTAGACTTCTGGCATTGAGCAGCATTACCCTCAGTTTCTTCCCATTTTTGTTTTCTAGGGTGGTAGTTTTAGAATTTGAGCCTTGCCTAAAAAAGGCACTATGGGGGTGGCAAGAGCCTTAGCCAATATCCAGAATCCCAGGAGTGACAGGTGCAAGCCGTCCCTTGCGAAGCAGTGTGGCTTGTCATGCATGTCATCCCAGGCAGACAGACACTGGATCCCCTTTGAATGACACCAGACATTAAGCCAATTGTTAAAGCTGATCATCTTGTCTCTATATTGTGGCATCATTCTTGGTGAAGGAAGGATACTGCTCAAGGTCAGGGTATCTTTGCTGCTTTTTTACTTGAAAAAGCTTCTCTAGCTTACCCTAAACAAGCTTAAACTGTTTTTTTAGCTGTTTGCTGCATTATTTTAAAATCTGCACTTAAAGTTACTTTTTAGTCGAATTTGATCGAAAGTTTGTTTGTTTGTTTATTTAATTTAACTGTTGAGGCTGCCCACTAAAGTGTGCTAGCCTGTGTAACTGATTTATTACTGTTTCTGCATTTTCTGTGTGTTTCTATCTAAAAACAAAAAAAACCCAAAAAATATAATCCTTGTTTTCCCGCCTCTCCTCGACTAGTTTAGACCAGTTTACAGCCATTGCTGTATTTTGGGCTGTGGTGTATTTCCTGTGTTGTCCATTACCATACTTGGATAGAATGAAGTTTCTTTGCTCACCAGTGGGAGTGGGGAGCCTTGAGCAGCCTACTTGTTCTTGTAGGAAGTGACCTCATCACAAGAGCTGTAGTAATTGGTTGTTTTGGACCATTTCTAGCTCTTTTGAAGTTCCCTGTTTAAAATCCACCTCTGGGCATTTTTTTCCTGGCTATACTACTCAGACAAGCTCCTCGTGGTCCTGCAGAGTGGTCCTAGCTACAGAGAACTCAGAAAAGCAACTACTTTCTGGATTTAAGTATCTTTGCTGCTTTTTTACTTGAAATAGCTTCTCTAGCTTACCCTAAACAAGCTTAAACTGTTTTTTTAGCTGTTTGCTGCATTATTTTAAAATCTGCACTTAAAGTTACTTTTTAGTTGAATTTGATCGAAAGTTTGTTTGTTTGTTTGTTTAATTTAACTGTTGAGGCTGCCCACTAAAGTGTGCTAGCCTGTGTAACTGATTTATTACTGTTTCTGCATTTTCTGTGTGTTTCTATCTAAAAACAAAAAAAACAAAAAATAATCCTTGTTTTCCCGCCTCTCCTCGACTAGTTTAGACCAGTTTACAGGCATTGCTGTATTCTGGTCTGTGGTGTAGTTCCTGTGTTGTCCATTACCTTACTTGGATAGAAGGAAGTTTATTTGCTCACCAGTGGGAGTGGGGAGCTTTTAGCAGCCTACCTGTCCCTGTAGGAAGTGACCTCAGCACAAGAGCTGCAGTAATTGGTTGTTTTGGACCATTTCTAGCTCTTTTCAAGTTCCCTGTTTAAAATCCGCCTCTGGGCATTTTTTTCTGGCTATACTACTCAGACAAGCTCCTCGTGGTCCTGCAGAGTGGTCCTAGCTACAGAGAACTCAGAAAAGCAACTACTTTCTGGATTTAAGTATCTTTGCTGCTTTTTTACTTGAAATAGCTTATCTAGCTTACCCTAAACAAGCTTAAACTGTTTTTTAGCTGTTTGCTGCATTATTTTAAAATCTGCACTTAAAGTTACTTTTTAGTCAAATTTGATCCAAAGTTTGTTTGTTTATTTGTTTAATTTAACTGTTGAGGCTGCCCACTAAAGTGTGATAGTCTGTGTAACTGATTTATTACTGTTTCTGCATTTTCTGTGTGTTTCTATCTAAAAACAAAAAAACAAAAAAATAATCCTTGTTTTCCCGCCTCTCCTCAACTAGTTTAGACCAGTTTACAGGAATTGCTGTATTCTGGGCTGTGGTGTAGTTCCTGTGTTGTCCATTACCTTACTTGGATAGAAGGAAGTTTCTTTGCTCACCAGTGGAAGTGGGGAGCCTTGAGCAGCCTACCTGTCCCTGTAGGAAGTGACCTCATCACAAGAGCTGTAGTAATTGGTTGTTTTGGACCATTTCTAGCTCTTTTGAAGTTCCCTGTTTAAAATCCGCCTCTGGGCGTTTTTTTCTGGCTATACTACTCAGACAAGCTCCTCGTGGTCCTAGCTACAGAGAACTCAGAAAAGCGACTACTTTCTGGATTTTAGTATCTTTGCTGCTTTTTTACTTGAAATAGCTTCTCTAGCTTACCCTAAACAAGCTTAAACTGTTTTTTTAGCTGTTTGCTGCATTATTTTAAAATCTGCACTTAAAGTTACTTTTTAGTCGAATTTGATCGAAAGTTTGTTTGTTTGTTTGTTTAATTTAACTGTTGAGGCTGCCCACTAAAGTGTGCTAGCCTGTGTAACTGATTTATTACTGTTTCTGCATTTTCTGTGTGTTTCTATCTAAAAACAAAAAAAAACAAAAAAAATCATCCTTGTTTTCCCGCCTCACCTCGACTAGTTTAGACCAGTTTACAGGCATTGCTGTATTCTGGGCTGTGGTGTAGTTCCTGTGTTGTCCATTACCTTACTTGGATAGAAGGAAGTTTCTTTGCTCACTAGTGGGAGTGGGGAGCCTTGAGCAGCCTACCTGTCCCTGTAGGAAGTGACCTCAGCACAAGAGCTGTAGTAATTGGTTGTTTTGGACCATTTCTAGCTCTTTTGAAGTTCCCTGTTTAAAATCCGCATTTGCACGGCTTTGCGCGGTTGTGCGCATAGAGCAGCGCCGGTTAAACAAGGTTAAACTTCTTCTGGCTCCGCCAAGTCTGCTCTTCAAATTTTCCCTTAAGGAAGCTCTACTCTTAGTATAATCAGACCACTCCCTATATTATAAGTCTAGCACTTGTTCTCAAAACTTCTCTACTAAGTAAGCACTCTCATACTAAGTAAGCACTACATCCACCTACCACCCCTGTGAATATCCACTTCCCTTAAAGGCACAGCACTCCCTTATACTGTTCTAGCATGTCGAGTGGTAGATTACTGGCATCCTCTCCAGTTCAGCTGGTTAATCTGGGTATCTTGAGACAATGCTACAATTGTCTCATGTACACAGACAACCCTCTCCTCCTCCAAACAAACACAAATACATGTGAGAGATGCAATTATATAGCCAAACTGGAGGCTAAACTCTCTCAACTCAGGGCTGGCATGACCAGACGGGAGGAGATGGTAACCACACACACAACAAACCCAGTCCCACATAGATCTACCACAACTGCAAACCAAACACATAAAAACACAAAGACATACTCGGAAGCTCTAATAAAAAACTTACCAAAACAACAGAGGCTCCCAAAGCAGACATCCAAAAATCCACCACCTCAAAACAAAACACATGCAACACATACTTCAATAAATCAGTGTGCCAATCAATCACAGCCCTTAAGGCCAACCACCATGCCTGATACGCTAGTAATAGGTGACTCTATAGTCAGACACACTGATGTCCCGCTTACCAGGCTGAACAAGGAGAGGGTGACTGTGAGCTGCCTATCGGGAGCTAGGATCCGCCACATAACACACGCACTCAGGTCACTCCAAACAAGTACAAATATGACTCCGTCATTGTCCATGCTGGCGTGAATGACCTGAGATGTACCTCCCTGGACTACATGGAAAGAGACATAGAGGAGCTCTCTGATTATGTAGCCTAGGCTGGTATGACCCTGACCCTGAGCAGCATCTTGCCCTCACCAAGAATGATGCCACAATACAAAGACAAGATGATCAGCTTTAATAATTGGCTCAAGTACTGGTGTCATTCTAAGGGGATCCAATGTCTGTCTGCCTGGGATGACATGTTGGACAAGCCACGTTGCTTCGCAAGGGACGGCTTGCACCTGTCACCACTGGGCTTCTGGATATTTGCTAAGGCTCTTGCCACCCCCATAGTGCCTTTTTTAGGCAAGGCTCAAAAGACAAACCCACCTCCTTAGAAAACAAAAATGGAAAAAAACTAAGGGTAATGCTGCTCAACGCCAGAAGTCTAAATCTCAAGATGCAGGCACTCGATGCACTCCTCAGTATGGAGAACATCAACGTCTGTGCAGTAACTGAAACCTGGTTCAAGGCTCCTGAGAACACCCCAGCACTACCAGGCTATACCTCGTATCATGCTTTTTGGCCCCAAAACCCGGGCCGAACCACAAAGGGAGGGGGGTGTCCATATTCATCAAGGACACCCACACCTCCAGGTCAGTAGCAACACATGAAGCATCAGAGACCATACAGGTGCAACTAACCATAGGCAAAACTGCTATACAACTGGTAGCATGTTACAGACCACCCTCCCAATCTCAGGAACCCCCTCAGCCTTCCTGAAGACGTTGAAGGATATGAATGTATCACAAAATACCATCATACTGGGAGACTTCAACTACCCAAACATAGATTGGGTACATTATTCTAGCCCTAACACCCTAGCCCAAAGGTTCCTGGAATTCATAAATTCAAATGCACTGGAACAACTAGTCACCTCTCCCTCTAGGGGAGATAATATACTAGACCTGATCATCATGAACATGGGGACAAAATGCTCCACACCGGAGGTATACCCCTCACTAGTGAGATCTGACCACAAACTAATCACCCTGGATATACATATCCCACCTCCACCCCCAGCACAAAAGACCACAGTGAAAAACTTCTCAAAAGCAGATTTCACTCTTCTTAAGACTGAGATGGTATCCTTTAAGCCCACTGGGCCAGTGGATACCACATCCCACAATGCCGAATCCTTCACAAATGCTTTCTATGGACATCTCCAAGAATGCATGGATCATGCAATCCCAAATAAATCCAAGTCCCTCTCCACCAAAGGCAAGCGTTCTGTCTGGTGGACCTCAGCCATTAACAAATTGTATAACAAAAGAAGGAAGCTACTGCATGACAGAGCAAAATTCCATAAAGGGAAGACATCTCTGATCAACACTAGCAGAAAACTACGTTCTCTCATAAAAACATCCAAGGCCAACTTTGAGAGAAAAATCGCTAAGGACACTAAAGATAACCACAAAGCCTTCTTCAGCTATGTTAGAAACCTGGGTGGAAACCCTCAGATATGCTCAGAGTTAGTTCACAACAACAAAAAATACACTGAACCCACAGATATTGCCAACATTTTGGCTGACAGGTTCAGTGCAAATTTCTCCCCTCCCTCACCCCCAAAAGAAGAAATACTTATCCCAGCTGAATGTAATCTCCCTGTCATCTCAGATGTCCAAGTGAGAACCTCCCTCAACAAAGCTAAAAACACAGCATCAATGGGACCTGATGGTATCCTGGGTTGCATGCTACGTGAACTCCAAGAGGAGCTAAACCCGGACATAAAAATGTTATTTAACCTTAGCCTTACTACAGGATATGTACCTGAACACTGGCGTACAGCAACAGTGGTCCCACTCCACAAAGGGGGTACCTCTACAGACCCTGGGAACTACCGCCCCATAAGCTTAACCAGCCTGGTCTGCAAAGCTATGGAAAGAATCATTATGGAACTCATCAACAGAGACATTGGGGACCTACAGACACTTGACCCCACCCAGTTCGGCTTTGTAAAGGGCAGATCCTGCCTTTTGAACCTGGTTGACTTTTTTGAAACAGTCACTAGAGCCATTGATGAGGGCAAAGCAGTCCATACAGCCTACCTGGATTTGGCTAAGGCCTTCGACACAATACCCCACTCAGGCATCATAGATAAGCTCAACAGCTTAAACGTAAACCCTTATGTCACTAGATGGGTTGCAAACTGGCTAAAGGACAGAACCCATAAAGTTAAAATCACTGGAGCAATGTCAGACTCAAAGCCAGTCACAAGTGGTGTCCCACAGGGATCTGTCCTGGGACCCCTCTTGTTCGGCATTTATTTCTCAGATGTTAAAGCAAACATGGGAGGGTTGTGGCTGACAAAGTTCGCAGATGACTGCAAACTAGGCGCCATAGTCGATACACCAGCGGACACATACATCCTACAAAAAGGCCTCACAGAAACGGACAACTGGTGCCGGAGTCATGGCCTTAATCTAAATGACAAAAAATGTATAGTCATCCCCTTTGGGAAAAACAAAGTACCCACAAATTATCACATAGACAGCAACCCACTGAGTACAGAAAACGTAATCAGAGACCTAGGGACCCAAGTCGACAGCGACCACTCATTTGACACCCACATTGCCAAAGTGGTTAGAAAAACATTCTACCTTGCACACCTTATCATGAAGGGATTCACATCCAGATCCAAGGATGTCATTGTACCCCTATACTCCTCCCTCATCAGACCCATGATTTAGTACAATGCCCCATTTGGTATGTACCTCACTCAGCATTTGCAACAGCGGGAGGGACCACAAAAGTACCTCACCAAGAGGATCAAGGGTCTCTAACATATGTCTTATTCTGCCAGACTAAAGAAACTCCAGCTCTATTCAGTAGCATACCGCCTGCTCAGAGGTGATCTCTGCCTGATGTACAAGGCCATGTCCAATCAGGAACTGATGGACATGCTCCACCTCAAAAAATCCAAATCCATCAGGACCACGAGAGCTAAAGACTTAAACCTCGGCACAAGTATGAATAGAACATGCTGGAGGGATAGATTTATAACCCAGAGGCTTCCCATGCTCTGGAACAAGATCCCAGTTCATGTTAGGCAGAGCCCCTCACTGACTCTGTTCACGAGAAATCTTGATGAGTGGAATGGAGATCGTAAGTTTACCCCAGGGGTCACATCTGTGTCACTACTAGACAGGGGCACAGTAAACTAATTCTATTATATAAGGGGACCTTCACTGTGTCACTACTAGACACAGGCACAGTATTCTAAATCTATTCTGTGCATTTTTGTACCATTTCATGGAGTGGCGAAAGCCACATCACTATGGCTAGGCTTACAAATGCCCCAGGGCAGATAGCCTAGTACTAAACTATAAACTATGAAACTATGTTTGAATGACCATTGCTGCAGTAGCCGCTTCCTCCCTCCACTTCCCTTATTTTTTTGTGTGCTTTTTATTCCATGGTGTGGACATTTTTTTTTTTGTTATTTTTAGCCTTGTCTTTTCAGGAGTCAGCCTCCCTCTCTCTGCTGACAGGATAGGTCTGAAGGGCTTCACACCAAAACATGGCTTTTAGTCAGCTCGGCTCAAATTGCTTGACAGTTTGGGTCCATGCAAGTTGCCTGGATGCTTTGAAGATGGCCAGCTCTTATATCCTTGGCAGGATATAACCCATATAGCAAAGGCTACTGCAGCAGTGATCATTTGAACATCTACTGTTATGGTAAGTTCAACTTACACAACTGTACTTTATATCTTGCCAATGCATTTTTTACAATCTTGATGTAACATGTCATAAAGGATCTCAGAATTATTAGCTCCCTCATCATTTCAAAGCTGAAGACAAAGAGGAGACAAATTCTAGAACCTCTCCTACCAGACTTAAATGGTTGCACAACTTGCACTCATGCACACCAGGTTGTGCTGATGTTATGAGCTGCTACCTGTGAATAAGCTTTTCTCAAGCTACTCATTTCTGGGTAGCTCAGTCACTTTACTGCACAGTGATCATAGATCAATCAGCTGGTGAGTATACTAGCTTAATAATCACTGGGAGTAATGGGGGTGGGGTTCCTGCTTAACAAGTCCCAAATGCATTTAGCAAGAATTATTTTATACAATGCAAAAAAAGCTGTGTTTCATGCTTACAAGAACTGAATAATACTACTGTAGCAATATATATGCCCACCCACCACTGCTATCCATTATCTAAATAAAACATGACTCTACCTTAACCACTGTTCTCAGAGAAAAGGGGTCCTACACAAACTGAAAACGAAATACGGATACTGCAATATGGACTGAAGGAATTCATACTGGAACTCTTAAAACAATGAAAAGATCTAATAACTCTGTAAGGCACTGTTTTCATCAAACTATAGGAGAGGATTATGGAGCCAAAGGGACAAAGGACAAATACACATTTTTAAGATAACTGATAGTTAATTTTCTAAGTCTCATGACTGTAAAATTTAAAAATATCTCCACTTGCAATGCTACTGATGGACCTGCTCCACTGTAAACAAGCAGAGTCTAGCCATACTAAGCCAGTCTAGAAAGGGAATTAATAAATGGACTGAATCAGTCAGTCACTTGGTCAATCAAGCAATCGATACATAAATTAGCAAAGGAACATAAATGTGATTCCCTCTTTACAAAGCTGAAAATACAGATGAGATAGAAAACTGATAAAGTGTTAACTTAGTCTCAAGGATAGGAGATAATAGAATTAGTTTTGAAAAACCTTGCTGTCCTAGAAGATGGTTTGCACTGCCACTGATGGCCTGACCCTGCAACAAATATTGAACAGATGACTGGCACTGATGTAAACCAGTGTACTACCCAGGCATGTGAAGGACAGGAGCTATACCCCTGGGATCTTGTCCAGTGTCCCAAATAGGTCTGATGGCTACCCAGAAGGAAGGTCTCTTAAGTCAAACCACTGACACCCAGCATGGTAAAGTAGAGTAGAGTAAAGCATACAAAAACCTGATTAAATAACCATTTCACCAAATGCAACCAGGCCCCAGAAATATAATGGGGATATGCACTTCCCTCCTTTGTATGAGCACTGCACATTGATCACTTAAAAAGCTATGTCTTTGGCATACTATCCTAGGTCTCTTTCTCAACACTGACTCATAAGCCACAGTGTCTTCCAGTGCCCCTTGTCCATGATAATGGCTTTGCAACAAATTATTTTCATATATGCACAATACCCAAGGAAGGCTGCCAGAATTTTCTTACTCCTTACAGCTTTCTTTCTGGCATGGCAGTACTACTTTCACTCTGTATACAGCCACAGACCACATACATTATCATCTGACTACTTTTTTATTTATCCAAATACAAATAATAAAAACTTGTATCTCTTACTGTCAGTATTCCCATGCAATCTAGCTAACAGAGGTGATGAGTACCACAACTGTGCCAACCTACAGTGTTTAATAATAATAGTAGTACTAGTAATAATAATAATAATAATAATAATATCATCCTCTTCTCTGACTATACATAATAATACATAAATAAATACCATCCATAAGATCTTAAAAGTGAGTAGATAAAACTTTACTTAGCCACTAGAGACAGTGTTGATACAGATTACATATGCAGCTGCCAGAACAAAGCATAGAGAATATGAAAATAGACAGTTTTAGAAAACAGGACACTTAAGGAGAAATCTTATCTACAGCTAAATAAATATCATAGCCGTCTCGATCTGAAGAAATAGTGGCTCTGTTTTATTACTTCAAAGCAGAATTAAAAAAGAAGAAAACAAGTCTTCATTGATGTGTCACTAGTTTCCCAAGCAAAGAAAAGACAGTTACCTAATTTCAGTTTCAAAAATATATACTCATTTTTACTCATCCCTCCTGTTCCACAGAACCCCGGGGGTCAACAGATTATATTATTTCCTTCCCACAGAAGATCAAATGCAATCATATTATATCAGATTACATTGGTTTCTTTCGTACACAGAGGAAACTAGAATATTGGTAAACAGGATACATCTATTAACTACTTGCATATTAATCACTGCTCCTTTTCACAGTTTTGTCCAGCTGCTTCTTTGAAGTTCACCTTTTATTACATTTTGTGATCCTTCTCTTTCCCTTCCTTTCACTTTCCTGATGCAGGAAAGCAAGGAGTTGCATTTTGCACTTCAAATAAATTGTCCATACAGTCCTTCCTTTCATCTGCTTTTTTTTCATTCCTAGAGAAAGATTACAAAGTTACACATATTATCCTGCCATATGAAGCAAATGTATTACTTTAGAAATGTGTTACAATTATGAAATAACACAGAAAAAATACATCACATCTTTAATTCAGTTTTAACCACCTGGCACCATAGGCACAAGGACCCAAGGCAGACCCACACATTTTGAAGGACATGACAAACAAACACAGATTCCATTGTAAGGATGATTCAAGTAGTAGACCACAGAAAGGCCGTGAGCGTGGTTAACAGAATCATATAAACCAGCAAGTATTTTACTCAGTGTGGACTACATACCAGGATATCAGTCAGTTTAACAGGTATCTGGTGATCATATTAAAATAGTATACACTCTGATAAACATCAGGATAAAATACACAAAGCATGGCTTAGGACAAGAATTTGTCTTTTTCATTGTCTTCATAGGAAATATTGCAAAGTGACTGTCAAAAAAGTAAATCTTTGTAAAATGTGCAGGGGACACACGTTTTCAGCAAGATTTGATATTGATAACAGTGATAGATATTAGAAAAGGCTTAGTGTGTTTAGTTAGAGATACAGGGAATGATATTCAATGTAAAGATGCAAGAAAATATTGCAAGAGCAATAACGATGAAAAAAACATGGGTTACTTATTAACAACTTTCATTAAGGCAAGCAGTGTAAGGAAGCAGAAAGAGTGGCTGGGAATAACATGACAGTGATAAACATTATAGATATCAAAAGATGTTCCCCCGGATTCATGAAGCTCGGCGCAAGTCCGGCATAAGGCTTGCACCAGCTGTGCGGCGTAGATATGGAGTAGTCGCGCCATATGCATATTAATGAAGGCGTGCAGCTGCCACAGCCGCGTGCATAGGAAACGTGCGCAAGTGCAAGGGGTGTATGGAAGTTGCACAGGGAGGCGTGTCAATGTCGGCTGTCGAGGAGCAACCTAAACTGCTGAATATTATATTCCGCCAGCAATAGTAATCGTACCTATCAGTGTCTGTGGAGACTGAAACGTATGCAAAGCAGAGTCCCTGCAAACAGAAAATGAAGAATCAAACACAAATTCACGGTAGGGAATAACGGGTCCCTACCCATGAACAAATGACATGAAAACCGTGTGCCTGTAGTCCAACGTAGTGTTGATAGCTATACCATGTGGAAGTGAAACGTATCATATGTTAGGGCGCCGCCAGTAGGTACGTCCAGTCTAATGGAGAGGGTCACCAGCTGACCCATAATATGAGGGAGGGTACATAGCTGTGCAGATGTGTCCATAACAAAATACATGAGGAGAAATGTAGATATATGTAGTGACCGTATGTCTGAATCATATCCCACAAGCCATGTAATAGTCACATACAAAAGGTATGTCCATATTTCACATAACAAATGTGATAGGAAATAGCATACGCATGTAAACGAAACAGAAGGAGCATATAAAAAGCCATAACAATACGGACGCATGTAGGCTGAAAGCAACAGTATGATCCGTACCGTCGACCAAGATTACCACCTGTCCCACTTTGTGAGCGACAGTCCCTCTGTGGGCAGATGTGTCCTGACACAAACATGTAAAACTGGCAAATGTCCAGAGAATATAGGACATAATTCTTCCGTAGACATCATGCAATAGTTGCATTAAACATATTTCACTGGACGTATATTAAATAAATGTCATAACAAACCGAATAAGATACCAAAATGCTACAAGAATAAGCTTAGATATAGGCAAGAATTGTAAGTTCTAGCTGCCGAACTGACCGTGGGTATGTGTCGGCCTGTAAAATATGCTGTGTTCACCGCAACTGTCACAGTAGGGATGCCACCTTTACAAATGGCCAAAGTGGGACATGTTTGGTACAGACATCAGATTGTACAGGCCGACACATACCCACGGCCAGTACAAAGGACAGAACATAACTGTTTTGCCTACAGAAAAGTGTATTCTTGTAGCATTTTAGTAGCTTATTCTGTTTCCCATAACAGTCAGGTATTTCAGATACAGAATTAACTGTTTAATGCAACTATCACATAAAATATAAGAAATAAGTTTGTCCTAAAATCTCAGGACATTTTCCATGTTTACAATTACATATCAGGATGCAACTGCCCAAAGAGGGACTGTCCCTCGCAAAGTGGGACAGGTGGTAACCCTATGTCACACTATGGCCAATTGAAAAGGTGGAAACACAACCGTCGACTGTGGGGTGGCATTGTCCGCAACAGTCGGACATGTGTAAGGAATAGCTTGAACATAGGAAAAGGTGCCATCCTACCAATGAGTAGAACAGGCTGGCAAAATCCGGAAGGCAGCTGTTTAATCCAAACGTGTATGTGACACAGTCGAACGGGTAGTACCCGGATACACCAACCAAGTAATAAAAGTGAAGTTAGGGCATGTACCTATGTGCGTGAGGCATAGCATGTGGAAAGCAAACATGGCAGGGTAGTCCACACAACCATAAAGGTACCCGACACATGTAGGGTAGTCAGTGTGTAACTCTGGCTGTGTCATGGGCCAACAACCAAAGTAGTGCTCTATGGGGTGTGAGGAATTCGCGTGTGAGGGGTGGATGTTTAATGGTAAATTCCTCAAAGGCGATACTCGTGTCGTATGCAGAAAAGGTGAACTGGAGGTGTATGAGGGGGCAGCGGGTGAAGTGGAAAGAAACACAACCTCCTGTAGAAACAGCTGCAAGACAAGCAGACAGGCCATAGTGTAGAACACAATCCCACAAACATATGAATATGGAAATATGCAAGACAAATGTATAGATACAGCACTGTCACATACCCACAGATGGGCCCTGATGGAACTGGCCATAACAAACGCAACACACCTGGATGCATAATAGCCTACCCAGCATACCCTCCACAACATACAACCTGCCACCATACCAGAACGTCCACCAAATCCAGCCGTACGTGGTCCACTGGTTTGTTGCAGAAACAGCTACACACAGTGACCCTTACGCATATGTAGTAGGTATTGTCACCCTAGGCAGTGTCAGGATTGCAAACCATGTATCCCCTGCAGGTAAAACCCCCTGCACATTTTCGTGAAACCACAAAAATCTTCGGTATCTAACTTGTTTTGGTCTTGTCCAATTTTTGGGATATCCCTCATGGGATGACTAACTTGTGTAAATAGTAGAATGGGTATGACGACATGATGTCCAATCCAGTAGATATCTGGACACAAGTCAGAATGTGCAGTGGAGGTCCATGACACTGTCCAGCCCTAAGTGGGCATGCATAACCTACCACCCAGGATAAAATACCTTCCCATGACGCACGTGTCCAGACACGAATAGGAGAGAGAATATAATGCACACATTTGCAAAGTGGAAAACAGCATGAGGGTGAGGAAGACACTGATGTAAACAGGTCAGCCCTGATCAAGTGTGAGGGACACTGACTGTGTGCAGTCATGACTGACCATACCTGTCAACCTGTGTGAGCAAGATATCTGGACAGAGCCATGAATATAAGTGAGACAAAGGTCCAAAAACAGGGACACTCTGTAAAGATAGCTCTTAGAAACATAGAATTTGATAGAATAACAGTTTGCACATTGGCATTAATGTCTGGAGTATGAAGTCTGAAACCCAACTGTCGGTCAGCACGTTCCAACTGCAGTCTTTAATGCTGAGCTACTGCTGTGCCAGAACACAACAGCGTATTACAGAGGTCCATGCCATACCACTCAACTGTCCAGATATCCGCAGAATGACTAGGGTCACCACCTGTCCCACTTTGTGAGTAACAGTCCCTCTGTAGGCAGTTGTGTCCTGTGAAAAAAATCAAGACATAGCAAATGTCCTGAGAGTTTATTTCCTAATTTACTTTAATAGTCACATAAAACGGTTATGTTATATATGAATCCTCAATATGTTATGTGAAGTAGCATAAGCAATTCAAATGTTACTAGAATAAGCTATTATATGTACAAAAAAGGTTAAAGTTCAGTACTATGCACGGCTGTAGGTATGTTTTGTCCTGGAAAATCTGACATCTCTACAGAACATGTCCCACTTTGGGCAGTCGAAAAGGTGGCAACCCTAAGAATGACCACAGGTTCGCCCCATAGTGTTGGTGTGTGCCTCCGACAATCTGCACCAGTGTGGTAAATAGCTGAGGATTGACATCACTAAATAATGAGAAATATCCTGAGTATAAGACTCCACAACCTGCAGAACTGTCATGCTAATGCAAAACCTGGCATTCTATCAACGTTCTAAGCTTGTAAGAGCAATCGTTAAAATGTGTCCCTAATTGTCCCCCCATCATGTAGGTTTTGCGCAGGTTCGGTGCTCTAAGAGTTTGAGAGGTATGTTCCATACATATTTACAGGAACAGCCCTTCACACTTGTGTAATGTACAACTGCATACCTGTAGTCACTTCATATCCAAATATAATAATCCCCGTATGACTGTATACAGGTAATAGTCAAATGTGAATGGGAACACCCCTCACCGTGGAGTATGGACTGTAACAACCCCACCCATAATATGTAATGCCAACAGAATAAGCTGCTGACAGGTGCCCAAACACCTGTGTCTATAAACACAGGTAAAACTTCAAAATAGGGAGATAATCCCTGTCCATATGCTTCGTCTGACATTTGACCTCGGCCAGGGAAGTTTCGTTCACCAGGTGGATAAGCCTAAACCTAGATCACTACATGAACACCCTGACAATCAAAGACGTGTATGTGGCTGGACTATATGCCTTGGTGTTCTGCATATCCTCTGAGTGATTAACAATGCAGCCGGAGTCCACAGCAGTAGGCAATAGGGAATGTGTAATATGTAGTACCGCCTTTTTCCCAGCAGGAGAATGGATGCCTGTGTCGTAGGTGAAGCGGTGAGGCATATGTTGATGTAGCTAAGTACTATGGGTATGCATATCAATGAGGGAGAACACCAATAGAATAGTGGTTCCGGTATCCGGCCAGCGGTATCCGGTATCCGGTCCTGGTTGACCTACGACCACTGCACATATAACTTGAAAGTGTAATGAAAGCGTTCGTGCAGTACACACATTTAAATATGTAAAGGTGAACGTGTGTTTTGCAGTAGTCCGTAAACTGGAATACAGATATGTAACTGTTACAGTCAGAATTATGAAAGTTCACGGAAGCACAATTATCTATGAAACATATGTAACCCACAATAAGGATATGCAAGTGTGCCTGCGCATGTGTAATCCGCTCACAGAATAGAAAAGGAATGGTGTTTTCCCCACGTTCTATGTACATGGCTCATACCTGTTAAACCCGTAAAGTGTGAAACCGGACAAAGCCATGACAACAACTAGTACAAATAGGGACAATCCCCAGATATTGCCCTAACAAACTCAGAAAGTGGATAGAATAACAGGTGTGTCACTAGCATGGATTCTCTGAAGGGTATGAAGTCATAACCTGAAATGTTTGTCATTATTTACCAACGTCAGTCTTTAATGATATGCCACTAACTTGCCAGATAGACACAAGGTTATGAAAAATGGACCAAAGATAAGAGGCAAACAGCTGTACATGCAACGGAAATCTGTACAGTTGAAAGGTATGATATGGAGATATATATACACATATATCCACAGACATAATCCAAAGCAAATTACGAGATGAGGAATGTACAGACATATGTATATATGTACATATATATATATATCTATACACACACGATACATGAATAGATATATGCATAACAAACATATGTCCCTGTACATATAACACATGTACATAAATAGGTCACGGTATAGCTAATATGGATAGACAGACAGACATGCATGAAAGGAGAATACACCGATGGTTTCCAAACCATTGCCCAGAAAGTACCAGTGTGACAGGGCCTGCAAGTTCTACACGTTAAACATGAAATTAGGTGTCCTTTGCAGGACCCCAAAAATTGGTCCTGTATGAAGTGTGAACCATCATTGATGCAAAAGAAGTCACACCTGCAACTACGATATAGGTGTACATGCAACAGTAGCAGGTGCAAGGGTAATAACACATGGGTCGATTGAATGTATGATGTACGAGCTGATATCCGCAGAGTGGGGAGTGCTCGGAAGTATCCTCACACTTTATTATCGCTCACATTAAACATGTCTAATGGGCACTGTGGAGGTGTGTCAGGTATGGGAATCATGGGTATGCAGAATTGGGCCAAGGTGTTGGTTGGCACAGATCTATTAGGTACGCCCAATGGGAGTGATCAATATACCTATGTGGGTATAGCACACGCCTACATTCTCCAAAAAGGTGCAACCTATCTACTGGATATTGTGTAAACCATTGGGGGAAGACGTAGGGACCTATATCAGTGTCATGTAGGCGATTATCATGGATGGACACGTGTACGACCAAGATGGTAACCATACCTGCCAGAATGTCAGAATAAGACAGCTGGACTAAGGCATAGTACACGACAGACAAATAGGGACTATATTAAATATACCTCAGACAAAGTCAGACCGTTGATAGAATAATTGCTTAGTCAGGAATACGAATGTTATGAGAGTTAGTAATCATGAAACAGAAATGTCAGTCATGATTACCTAACCACACAGTCCGTCATGGCTTGCCAGCAATCTACCAGAAAGGCACATTATCATGACAAATGTAACAGAATCATAGGTCAAACCCCAGGGCGTATACCCATAATGTGTACAGGTGAGAGGTATGAAGGTAACCCATCCTAATGAAATGTACAGAACTACTGATACTAGGTGGACAGGTGAGAAGAAAGACGTCAGGACAAATGACAAAACATGTACAAGTCATAAGCATGTTTGTCCACAAATGTGAATTACAACGTATGGCCTGTGAAAGTCAATGTGGAAGGTTAATAGACTCAAAAGACATGTGTCCCTCAGGGTGTCATGCAGTGTCACCGATACAGTGTCCAGTCCCCCATACTTGTACGTGAGCTCTGCCACTGATGGAAAGCGCAAATACCTGCGTACACATAAGGTACATGATGGAATAATTAGTGTGGATAAGCACCTGTTGGCCTGTGTGAGGAATATAACCCAGTGGGTGGGTGTGTCCTGCAATAGGAATGTAATGGTAACTGGCCTGTGATGGCGCCATGTATTGTGTGTATTGGCGTAAGGAAATTGATGTCCAGTATCAGAAACATACCTCACAACTGTACGAATGTGCAGATGTATGCCTCATATGTGTGGTGTGTTCCTCTCACAGTCTGTACCTGTCTGCCAAATACCTGAGAACTGACGTCATTAAATAATGATAAACATATGTGTTTAAGACCCCAAATCCCTCAGAAAGGTCATACTAATGCAAAACCTATAATACTGTCAACTATCTATGTTTGTAAGAGCAATATGTAGAATCTGCCCCTATCTGTCCCCCCATCATGTTAGGCTTTGTACAGATGTTTTGCACTAGGAGGTTGATAGGTATGATCAGAAACAGATACATGTCTGAGGAAACAGCATTATCGACCGCAAGATAACTCAGAAGGTATGAAAAGCGCTGCAGTAGGAAGTTCATCCGCAGGTATGTGCTGACATGTCAAATGACACAGCAGTCTACAGGAAGTACCTATAGGGTGTCACCTTTACCAATGATGACAGTGGGACATACCCACAGCCATGCATACACCACAAATAGACATAGCACACAGCAAAGCCTAGGCCATGATACACGAAGCCTCCAGCGTGTATGGATTGAGTGAGAGTACAGCAAGGAAAGATGACTGCCAGGCTATTCAGCAAACACCCACAGGGGCGTGCAAGACCGCCCGTAACACGAACATTGCACGGACAATGTTAGGATTTGCAACATACCCCATTTGTATGTGTAAGCTATGCAAATGATGTAATTTAGGTAATTACGCAATACATGAAACTGTAAGCTGTCCATGCAAGAGCAGAGTTATGTGCAGAAATGTACCCGGATGTTATGCGACTAACGTTTTGCACATTGCTAAACGGAGCAATGACAGCTGCAAATACAGTATGAATACAGTCGAAGAAGCATGCCAATGTCCAAGTCCAAGGCCAGTGGCGGCTTTGTCCATTGGATATCAATGAACCAGTAGTTGTCCTCCCGCGATCCCTGGTGTAGAAGTGTAGGGCAGCGCCACGAGAACGCGCTGCGCTTCAAAACAAGACATATGGATAATATACATACAAAATGTAGGTTTAGTTAGATGTTAGTACGCCATGCAGATGAATGGCAAGCTGGAGACAACATGGCTACTGCATACTGGTACTTATGTGTGGAAGCACTCTGTCAGAGATGCAACGAAGCATTTGTAGGCAATGTGAGGCAAGTGAGGCTGAGGATAGTGAATCACAACATGTCATGCCATATGGGCCAAGCCTCTACAGTGTAGTGTAGGTTAAGGGGACTATTACAGTAGAACATAGGTGACAACAGGAGTGTGTATGTACAAAACACTGTAACCTCACCGGAGCAGTGTCACATGTGTGCTGTTAGTACTCAGTGGAAGAGGAGTGTCATGAGCTATCCTAGGGAACGTCAGGAGACTGACGGCATACGCCATGGATACCACCAATGTGACCTGCAAACCTGCCCACAGTGTGTCTGCACCCGTGCGTGCCAGTAAGCCGGAGTAAGCATGTGTGCGCGAGTGTTAGCCCGTGTGCGCGTGTGGAAGAACGAGTAAGCTAGTGTACGAATGGTGAAGCCCATGTAATGTCATGTATGCGTTTGTAAGCATGTATACATGTGTACTACACACATCACACACATACTGCACACACAGACACACATGCTGCCAACACACATCAGTGAAATGGCACATGGATGGAGACTACATCATCAGAAGTAACAGTGCTGTAAACTATGCTACAGTGATGGTCATAGCTGCAATGCATCATGCCTGCTGAAGTACACCTGGAAGTAACACACTGTGTGTTAACAGCATGCTAACGTCAATACAGTGGAATAAAGCCACCGTGTGCAGCAGCACCAGGTTAGTCAGATCCTGCATCAATGTTACACATCACAGGTGGTGGCACAGGTGACATCATATGCACAGGGTGTGGTGTTAACATGTCCAGAGCTGTCATAGAGCCATCCAATGTACACGTAGGTGTGTGTGTGTGTGTGTGTGTGAGGGACAATGGTTATTTCATGGCCCAATGGTGGTGCAATGGGTGTGTGTATGTGATAGCTGTAGCTGTTTGTGGTAAGTGTGTGTGTCTGCATATACACAGGTACAGCATGTGTCAGCCATATACAGCAGGTTGTGGGACAGTCACAGACCGTACCTGCCAGGCTGTAGAGATCCCCATTACTGGCCATGGACACCCCTCCATTCATCCAACACAACCCAGTCCTGCACCTGTCAATGTCTACACATACAGTCCTGGGATCTGTACCACAACCTGTGGATAAATGTGCGTCTGTAATGTTAACCTGGGGTGCATAGAATTGACAGTTACTACAGACGGATATGAGCCATACTCACACTCCAATGTAATAACCACTTCTGACTGTTGCTGAGATCTGCATACTACCAGTCAAAGGTGATGCACTAACATTGTTTCCAATGCCCGTGTAATACCCAGCAACACAATAACCGGTCACTACACATGTATAACCCACGGTCACTACAGCACACAGCATGTGCACTATCACAGAGCCATAGCAGATGTACATACATCCAAGGTGCTCATGTACAGACAATGCAGCACAGTCAAGAGTGATAATCCCAACATACATATCTATATACAATGTACATTATATATATATATATATATATATATATATATATATATATATATATATAAAACTATATACATACATATATATATATATATATATATATATATATATATATATATATATATATATATATATATATATATATATATACACACACACACACACACACACACACACACACACACACATGACAGGGTTGGGAGCAGAACATAAACGTAAGCACTGTACCACATGACAGCATTATGCAGTTACAAAACGCGCTACCGTGATCACTGGATCACATGATTCACACAGGCACACGTCTAGCCTGCAGACAGCAGCATCAAAGGCAAAGACGCTGCACGGATGTTATGGAGAGTGAATACTGTAAAAGAAATGTACTGTTGTCATGCAGCTGGAAACGCGCACACACACACACACACACACACACACACACACACACACACACACTTGGCAGAGTTGGGAGTCGAACATACACCTAACTACCCTAACACACTACAACATGACGCATTTACGGAACGTGCTACCGACATTACTAAGCACAGCAGTCCCAGAGGCAGACATCTAGGTGTGTGTCATCATCCACAAAGGCAAAGACGTCGGTAGGAAACTGCTGTGGTGTGCAGCGTCTAAAAGCAAGACTGAGTCCCCAGGCGGATGGGAGCATGCACGCAAGCACACACACACACACACACACACACACACACACACACACACACACACACACACACACTTGGCAGGGCTGGGAGTCAAACATACACCTAACTACCCTAACACACTACAGCATGACGCATTTACAGAACGCGCTACCGACATTACTAAGCACAGCAGTCCCAGAGGCAGACATCTAGGTGTGTGTCATCATCTGCAAAGGCAAAGACGTCGGTAGGAAACTGCTGTGGTGTGCGGTGTCTAAAAGCAAGACTGAGTTCCCAGGCGGACAGGAGCATGCGCGCAAACACACACACACACACACACACACACACACACACACACACACACTTGGCAGGGCTGGGAGTTGAACATACACCTAACTACCCTAACACACTACAGCATGACGCATTTACAGAATGCGCTACCAAGATTACTAAGCACAGCAGTCCCAGAGGCAGACATCTAGTTGCGTGTCATCATCCGCAAAGGCAAAGACGTCGGTAGGAAACTGCTGTGGTGTGCAGAGTCTAAAAGCAAGACTGCGTCCCCAGGCGGATGGGAGCATGCGCGCAAACATACACACACTTGGCAGGGCTGGAAGTAGAACATACACCTAACTACCCTAACACACTACAGCATGACGCATTTACGGAATGCGTTACCGACATTACTAAGCACAGCAGTCCCAGAGGCAGACATCTAGGTGCGTGTCATCATCCGCAAAGGCAAAGATGTCAGTAGGAAACTGCTGTGGTGTGCGGCGTCTAAAAGCAAGACTGAGTCCCCAGGCGGATGGGAACATGCGCGCAAACACACACACACACACACACTTGGCAGGGCTGGGAGCTTCCAGAACTGGGACTCTAACTACCCCCGAACACTACAGCATCTACAGCACGCACTACATTTGCCAACATTACACGAGATTACTGCTCCCAGAGGCAGTCGAGGCATATTAGCAGATATGTCACAAAGGCAAGACAGGACATCGGAAACTCGCTGTGGTGTGTAAAAGCAAAAAAAGCAAGACTGGCGCCCCAGGGCAGACGGAGCATGCGGCAAACACACACACACTTGGCAGGGCTGGGGCTGGGAAACAACACCTAACATACCTACACTACCCTAACACACTAACACACAGAACGCTGCTAACATGCCACCGACACAGCAGTCCCAGCAGCACCAGAGGGATCTAGGTAGGGCCGTCATCATCCGTGTCATCATCAGACGCGAAGACAAAGTGCTGGTGCGGTGTGTAAAAGTGGGAATGCAAAAGCAGGTGGGCAGGAGCATGCAGCGCAACACACGACACACACACACACACACACACACACACACACACACACACACACACACACACACACACCTAACTACCCTAACACAGTACAGCATGATGCATTTACGGAACGCGCTACCGACATTACTAAGCACAGCAGTCCCAGAGGCAGACATCTAGGTGCGTGTCATCATACGCAAAGGCAAAGACGTCGGTAGGAAACTGCTGTGGTGTGCGGCGTCTAAAAGCAAGACTGAGTCCCCAGGCGGACAGGAGCATGCACGTAAACACACACACACCCACACACTTGGCAGGGTTGGGAGTCAAACATACACCTAACTACCCTAACACACTACAGCATGATGCATTTACAGAACACGCTACCGACATTACTAAGCACAGCAGTCCCAGAGGCAGACATCTAGGTGCGTGTAATCATTCGCAAAGGAAAGACGTCGGTAGGAAACTGCTGTGGTGTGCAGCGTCTAAAAGCATGACTGCGTCCCCAGGCGGATGGGAGCATGAGCGCAAACACACACACACACACACACACACTTGGCAGGGCTGGGAGTCGAACATATACCTAACTACCCTAACACACTACAGCATGACGCATTTACAGAATGTGCTACCGAGATTACTAAGCACAGCAGTCCCAGAGGCAGACATCTAGGCGTGTGTCATCATCCGCACTGACAAGGACGCCGACAGGGATTGTATAGAGAGTGATCAGTCTGAAAGCATACAGACATATTACTGTCCCATGGTACATGTAGACAAACACACGGCAGTGGTGTGATCGTGGCAACATAAGATGTACGGTGCACCACGACAACATGACATAGTCACGGGACGCCCCACAGACAGTACACTCTTCAAGATAGTCGACCAGTGTGTACTCCGTAGGCATCCATCGTGACGTTGAAAATGGACATCTGTTGGCTGGATGACCACCATGGCTATAAAGGATGTCAACGGCCATGCACAGAAGGACATCACCGACACAAGGTGTCACTGTGCATGGTCACACGCTTAGTAATACATGTCCGTTCGGACTGTACTGTGTGTCGATCTACACAACGGCGTACTGGGCATGCTCACACACTTAGCATTTGCAAAGGGCCATCTTGCATGCGGACAGAGTCTCAACTCGCAAGGGCTCAGTTGGGACTGTCATGTGTGTCCATCTACACAACAGCATACTGGGCATACTCACACACTTAGCATTTGCAAAGGGCCGTTTTGCATGCAGACGGAGTCTAGACATGGAAGGGCACAGTCAGGCATAACTGTCCCCACGCACAGAGCGGTCACACACATGCAGTGACCAGCACACGCTCAGCTGCCATCACAGCTGTCACAGGTGCAGATCCCAGATGTACACACCGCAGTCTACACTGTAGCCCTGAGACATCACCATGTCGTTGCTGCAGCAGTACACAGCCATACATTACTACAACACCATGTGACACATGACCAGTGGACTATACAGAGGTCTACAGCAACTGTGCAGGGTACACATGTACTGAGAGGGTTCCAACAGGTGTTATGCATTGCAAGTATACCACTATACATGACCAGGTCAGCTCAAGACATACAATGGGCCCCGGGTGATACACAGCTGTGACACATGAGTGTTGCTGTACACCAACGAACACGCATGTTTGGATATGTCAAACATGTGATTGTAGTGGATGTGTGCATGGACCACACACAACACATATGTACATAGCTAAGCCTTTGCTGTCCCCCATGCAGAACAGTGGCCGAAGCAATCATACGCACGCAAATGGAAGGTGGGTCCATGTCTGTTGAATGCTCACAGTACAGGAGGTAGCAATGTCGGTGGACACATTCCCCTGTAGTAGTTGCCCATGACACCCATGATATCATACCACAGTCCATGTGTCATGTATGCCAACACACATGTCCACCAATAGCAATGCATACAAACATGGCTACAGGAGACACATGTAGGACCAACAAACATGTACAATCTGTACTGTGCATGCAGCAACCATGCATGTGCAGTGGCCAATGTCTGTACCACAGCTGTGCCCAACTACAACATGCAGTCGCAATGCAGCCCCATCATTGATACCTGTATATGGTGACATACAGACAGTACAGCTGGTTGTACATCCAGTATGGAGGGATCTGTGTACATAACGTGGTGATCCACCTGTGTAGGTGTATGTGTGCCAGGGATGGCTCACAGGTTTGTCAAATGCCACCCTACCATGCCATGTGCAAACAGTACGCTATGTCACTGTTACTTGATGGTGATGACTTAACACATACACAGCGGTCAGGTGTAGCCAACTGTATGTCACGTGACACCTTTATCACTGACATCCACCCGTGTGCACATAGCCACACAATTGCCAGACATAGCGTTGGTACACATACTGCGGACAGTACCGCTGCATGTCTATCAAACAGATCATCTCATGGCAGGTGTATCATTCCCAGCACTGTCATGTGTGTCCGCTTGTGTGACCACACATGCCACATATGGTGGGGACTACGTCCCAGATGTAACACATCCCTGTACACCGTTGTACAGATCTGTACATACTGCAGTGTGGAAAGCATGAGGTCGGCAGGTGTGGTGCATCACACACACACCGGCTATCCGTACACACATAGCTGGTCACCACAGTGTGTCTGTGTATGTATGTATGGCTGTCTGGTGCTTGGTGTGAGGGTGCATGTTACCATACTGTGGAAACAGGATCACTAACCCCTCATGGTGATGCAGTCTACTACCCTGTTGATGTCATCAGTCCCAGCCATACTGGCTACCTGTGCATGTCCCTTCTCTGTGCCATGTCGTGTTGGTGCAAAGTACTGCAAGGGTGATGGCAACATAGGCACGGGTCCACAAATGAACACTATGGGGTGTGTTATAGTGCTGTAGACCCCGTGAATGTGGCCATGTACCTGTACTGTGACAGGGTATTACTGCTACACAGTGTGGCCTCATGCTATCAGGTGGCCTCTAACGTCATCATTGGCCTGACCGCTGTGTACAACCCCTGCACCATGTCAACATACCTGTAATGTTTCACGGTATGTATGTCACATCTCTGTCCGCTGTATCCTGTTCAACTGACCACATGCTTCAGGTGCAGTATATGTGTGGACATCTGTGTCATGTTCGGACATCTGTGTCATGGTCGACTGTCCAACAGTCAGGTTGAGGGTGCATTTAGCATGCTGATATTGCCATACGTGCCTGTGAGTACTCCACAGTTACACATGGGGGACTACAAACACTGCTACTTGTAGGCACATGCCAGTACACCATAGGAGGGAACCAGGGCATTACCAACATGCTGTTACTGTTGTAACTGAGACACATACTGTGAACATATCACAATGCATGCTGCACCTGGACTACATGGTATGACTGGTGCATGTTGACAGTACACCACTGATGTCACATACACATCTCTCAGTATTCACACACGTCCAATGCAACATACACATCCCTCAATATGCATACACAAGTAATGTGAGATACACCTCTCACATCTCAGTATTCACACACGACCAATACAACATACACATCCCGCAATATGCATACACAAGTAATGTTAGATACACCTCTCTAGTCTGTTCACCCTGTGCATCAGTCCATATGAGCATATCCCTGCACCGATGGTGTGGATGACAGGGATGTGGCAAAGGCTTCATCATATGCAGAGGGTGATACTGTTTGCCAGGGGCATAGGCTGCACCAATGGATGACATCATGTGTGTGGGTAAGGGCCAGTGATTTGAATGGACATGTCTGTTCCGTATGTATGTGGGTGTTGTGGAGCCCTACAGTTGTGTTCGCTGTGTGCGTGTATGTGTGCACACAGTTCTGTCATTTGTGAGACCTACACAAGGGTATTATGGACAGATCCAGAATGTACAGACCAGGTTGTATGGCTCACTGTGACCGGACACGGCCACGTGTCCTGTGCCTGCCAGGGGTTGCATGGGCACTACCAGGCAGAGGTACAGAATGGCTACTGTCTGATGACACATGGTCACTGGAACCATGTCCCCACCGGGAACATCCAGGGCCACATCCACGTGGCCTGCTGTGACCTGGTGTGGACATCACTGCACCAGCTGCACTGCTACTGCTACCGACACTATGGGAGTGGCCATGTGAGGTGGCACGCACGCGTTGACCTGCACTAGGTGGTGTAGCTGGCCTATGTCCATATGTCCTACGCCTCACCCCTACCAGATGTTCCAGCACAGACAGCTCACGCTCATGGATTGCCATGCCATGGTCG